>NW_023270387.1:17621001-17774034 GCF_011800145.1 Mirounga leonina | reverse complement strand
TTATTTATTTATTTATTTATTTATTTATTTATTTATTTATTTATTTATTTATTTGACAGAGAGAGACACAGCGAGAGAGGGAACACAAGCAGGGGGAGTGGGAGAGGGAGAAGCAGGCTCCCGGCCGAGCAGGGAGCCCGATGTGGGGCTCGATCCCGGGACCCTGGGATCATGACCTGAGCTGAAGGCAGTTGCTTAATGACTGAGCCACACAGGCGCCCCTCCTCTTTCTTCTTGAATCAGAGGCAGAAGGGCACTCCTCTTTGCTGAGGCTAGAGCTCCCGCCGGAGCCACCCCACACAAGCTGTCCATATTCTCTGCTCATTCATAAATCGCTCACAACTGTCTCTTGCATCTTTGCTCTTTCTCCACATGTAATTCCATTCTGATAACAAATAAGGGACCCTTGTCTGGGAGGGGAAGGATCCTTTGAACTAACATTCCTCTCTTGTCTTCCTTTTGTTACTACTCTTTTCAAAAGTTAAGTCTACAGTGATTAGAGTTACTTTCCTACAAACCCTTGTCATTTGGCTTTACCTTCCACCCTCCATGGGATCTCTCTCCCTTCACTACACTCCTCACTGTGCCTCATGCTGGTTGTTCTCAAGGCTCCTCTGCTTTTCCATCAGTGTAATATTTGACATGACTAGCCACTACCTCCCTGCTTTCTTTAAAACTCTTTCCTCTGGCTTCCATGACACAGCATGCTACAGCTTCTCTTCATTGTTCTCTTTCCTTGATGTTCCCATTTGGATTTGATAACTCTTATCAGCTCTTCTTTTGGTACTTTTATGATTTTTATTTCTCCTGAGTCTTATCATATGTCAGCTTGCCTTATAAACATTCTTTTCAAGAACTGTATCTGATTCATTATGACAGCAGCCTGAGCCAAACAGCCTGTGTTTGAATCCTGGCTTTGTGGTGTGGCCTTGGGTAAATTACTTAACCTCTCTGTGCTCAAGTTTTCTTACCTGCAAACTGGGGATAATGATACTTTTCTTACAGTGTTGTTGTGAAAATCTAGGGAGTCAAAACATATGAAGTGTTTAGAATAGTGACTGACTCATGGTAGAGTCTAAAAGTGTTAATTAGCTGTATTTGCATCTACCATGGCACCGAGCTCAAGAACAATATTAATATTGCTTATACACATTTATTTAAAAGGTAAACCATTATAAATAATACACATTGTGTAACTTCGTTATTATTATTATTGAGAGCTTACTATTGGCAGACTTTGACCTAAGCACTTCACAACCACTGTAGAAATATCTCCATTATGGTCTCCATTTTGCAGATGAGACGACACAGTCTCTGAGAGGTTAGGTGGCTTGCCCAAGTTCAAACAGCATGTGGTGGAACTGACCTGACTCCAGGGTGATGGTTCTTTTTTTTTTTTTTTAATAGGCTTCACACCCAGTGTGGAGCCCAATGTGGGGCTTGAGCTCATGACCCTGAGGTCAAGACCTGAACTGAAATCAAGAGTCACAGGTTCAACTGACTGAGTCACTCAGGCACCCCCAGGGTGATGGTTCTTAACTACTGTGCTCTTCGTAGGTGTTCTGTGGTGCCAACCAACTAACATATTCAAGAATTTCCCCAGCTGGGCACCTGGGTGGCTCAGTTGGTTAAGTGACTGCCTTCAGCTCAGGTCATGATTCTGGAGTCCCGGGATCGAGTCCCACATCGGGCTCTGCTTCTCCCTCCGACCCTCCTCCCTCTCATGCTCTCTGTCTCTCATTCTCTCTCTCGCAAATAAATAAAATCTTAAAAAAAAAAAAAAAAAAAAAGAATTTCCCCAGCTTCCGGCTAATGGTCCAGAGCCATGACAAACTTAGCTCTCTTACTAGGCAGCATGTGAAAAGTTAGAAAGCTTTACAGAGTGATAAAGCCAACGTTGGGATTGTATTGCTACACACTCACCTAGCTTATCTAATTATTTTTCTTATGCTTCTTTGGATTCACCATCACATTTTAAATATCCGGAGTGGGGGGATCCTATCTTTTACTTATTTTATGCGTCCTCCCCGGTGTCAGAGGGAGCTCTGGGTTCACACAATCCTTACTGATACACACAACAGGCAAGAAAGGTGGAACAGAGCCAGATTCAGTGAGCAGGACCTTGGTCACACGCTCCCTCGCCCTCATCCTTACCTGGCACCTCCTCTGAGAAGACTTCTAGGATCTCACTCCCTTCCATCACCCTGCCTCCTTCTGCCTTCACATCGGAACTAGGCACCCCTGGCCTTCACCTTCTCTCCCTGGATTCTCTGTACACCTTTCCTTCAGGTGACACAGTACAGCCCTCTTCAGTTTAGACTACTTACTACCACTCCTACTACAGGTCAGGGACCTACCCAATCCTTTGTATATTCTTTGTGCCTCGCAGTGCTTGGCACATAGAAAGTTCTCAATAAATACTAATCCAATAAGTAAATGAAGGAGGCTTTTTAATAAGCTTTCTGGATCTCCCTAAGAATTGACCAAGGACAGTAGCACTTGATTCCTTGGGGTCTTTTCCCAGGAGAGGGGAAGGATTTAGACTCTCTGTGCATGTATTTTCTGCGTATCTATGGCAGGGAGCGTGTGGTCAGGCTTTCTCTCATTGCCTAACTGAGTTGTGTCTGTCAGTGCTGCTTCCCTTCTCTCTCTGGCTAATGCAGAAACATCCGTCCACATCTCCACTGCCACCCAGTGATGCCAATGTCTCTAGACCCCTTGGCCATACCCTTTGGCTGAGCTGCCTTTAGAAATGAACGCCCATTCCCAAGCCCCCTGCATCCCCCAGTGAGTCCTGCAAGTGTTATTTATCTCCATGGAACTTTCGAATCAAGAAATATTGTCAATTTTCCTGTGTGCCAGTTCCAGTTATCATAATGATTTTTGATGTGTTTGCTTGCATAAAGCCTTTCCCTTAACTGAAGCGCTGTTACACACTTTTCTTCATTTGGATGAAGCAACAGAGGGAGTTTAATAATAATGTTGGCAATGTGAAATGAATGATCAGTAATATTGCTGAGTGTCTGGTACCAGAATCAATACTTTACATATTATTTCATTTAATTCCTAAGTGGTGGCTAAGAGTTCTCTAGAATTTGGGCTGATTGGATTTGAATCCTGGCTTCACTTACCAGCTCAATGACTCTGGATAACTTACTTCAGGTCTCTATGCCTGTTTCCTTGTAAGAAAGAAGGGTGTTCAGTAGGAAATAGCCCATAGACTTGTTGGAGGTAGGAGATGAGATAATGCGTGTCAAGTACTAAGCACAATGTTTGGCACGTAGCAAGGATGCAGTAACCATTATTACTGATCCTCATAGTCAGCCTGTTACTGACTGTATTTTGACAGATGAGTAGAGAGAGGCTTGAAGTCCAGATTCAGGCTCCACGTGGCTAACTACCATGCGTCCCACCTCTTGGGTATTGGCAGTCGTATGTTCTTATTAGATTGGACTTGACGACTTGGGTCAATTGGTCTTAAAAAGTAATGAAAGCTTCCGGCATGTTATTTGATAATTTTGAATTCTCTTTTTCCCAGGTGGCATGTGCCAAGCCCTCTGATCTTTCTTCCTCATCCCTACCCCCCACCAGACTATAGGAACAAACTTCTAAGTTTGCAAGGGCAGCACAGTCTCCTGCTACGGCTGAGTGGTCTCATCCCAGCCGCCGACCTTCCCACCAGCTGTCACACCCTCTACCTGCTGCCAAGTGGCCCTGGAAGAATCATCCAAGTGATTTCCTGCCCCGGGAAACATCAAAGCCATCCCTCTCCCTCTCCCCATTCTTTCTATTGAATGTGCCGCTGGTTGGTATAAATGGAGGCAAGTCCTCAGTAGCCTCAACAACTTGGGGGGAATTCAGGTTCGTGGGAGGGGGGCTCAATGGCCAAGGCAGCAAGGTGAAGTCCCACACAATGTCCAGGGATGTGGCCAGACACTCAGGCCCCAGAAAACGCCCGTGAAAAGACCAGTAGGTTAGGTGCATCGTCATATACCCGACACCCTATGTGGGTTTTAACAGGAAGCCTGCTGCCTTGAGTTATTATTTCTATATTGCATAATAATCAGGCCACTGTTTTGAGATCATGTCAGAGATAACAAAGCATCAGAAGCCTCTTCTGTTGCTGAAGAACCAATCAACCTAAACTAATACCTTAATGACCACTTTTCCCAACGAGAAAACAAATTCAGGCAAAAAAAAAAAAAAGAAGCAGGGCTCTGAGAAGGACCTTGTCTGGTCAATGAAAAGAAGAAAGAGACGTCTGCAGCCATGGCAATGGAGTAGGGATTACTTTGATCTGGAAAATAGGTTGCTTTTTTTTTTTTTCCTCCAGTGCTTTTTCTCAGGCAGCCAAGAGATGCTATTGAGCTTGATGAGTGAGCCCTTTCAGAGTGAAGGGGCACCTCAGAGGAGAATTGAATGACTGCTTTCATGGACAGCTACTTTAATAGTCTCATGTTTGAAAAATATGCAATTAAAGGAAGTACTATTACAAATAGCCCTTATTTGTGGCTTTAAAAATACTATCGATTAACTGAAAAAATGAGAGAGAGGTGTGCAAGATTATTATGTGAAGTGTAAACTGCAGATCGTAGGAGGGAAACACATGCATACACAGACACACGACCTATATACAACACCAGAGGAAATGGGAGGGGGGGCTCAAGTCATGAATCCTAAGCTCTTTATTCCTTTCCATATAAAAAATGACTTGCCGAGAAAAGTCCTGCCCGCCAGAGTTTTTAATCACTTTCTTCATGTCAGTACTGTTCATAAGAACGAGAGTGTTACTGGTTAAGATTCAATTTCTTCTAAAGTTAATCTGCAGCAGTTGGGGGTCTTCATGTGTGAGAATGATGCTTTTTAGTGAATGCTCTTTGGGCATTTTAAGTGAAACAATGGAGATCCTGGCAGTTTGATCTTGCATTTTCCATGGATATGACCCCTACCTTGTAGCCCCCTGCCAACTCCCTTTCCATTCCGCCACCTGCCTGCCTGCGACGTCCTCGCTCCTCTTAGATCTTGCCCTGTGTTAATTGGGACATATTCAGCAAACAAGCGCATGTGTGCCTTTAGTGGAGGATAAAGGAAGACTTTGTCCCTCCCCAAATAGACGGAAACATCTCTGGCTATTCTTTTAAGAGATTTCCAAAATCTCTGTCCAGGTAACCTGCCTCGTTGTCATGGCAACGGCAGGATGGTTCCTGTCTCTCTTTTTTCTTTGCCTTCACGGATTTATTTAACACTTTTATAACTGACATATAACTGATAGATAACTGCTATTTAAAAATATTTCTGCACACCGGTAGAAAATAAGAAGACAAAGGTGTCTAAGAGCTTTGTTAGTCCCCAGATTGTGTACAAATTTGCAGATGCCGATGAAAGGAGCCTTTTCAGTTTTTCAGCTACAATTTGATCAGCAGTTATGCTGAGCTAGGCACTCTGTTCGTCTTTTGTCTATATTTAATCCTCAAGACCAAGTTTGCATGTAAGAACTATTACCGTGCCCATTTTACAGATGAGAACCTGAATCATTGAAAAGCTGAGTAATTTGCCCAGTGTCATGTAGCTCATTAGTAGCCAGGCCAGGAGGCGAATCCAGATTCCAGGGTCCAAGTGTGGCTATGTCACAGGTGTTTGAGACCCTCTTTTCAGAGGTCACCTCCTGTTCTGCCACATAAGAAAATAGAGCTGAGAATCTAGGCATTTTTTTTTAGCAGGAAGCGTTTATATCAGACCTAAGTAAGTGTGTCTTCATAGAAAGGATGATCTGACACTGAAATGGGAGGCTAAGAGAGTTGTGGTATCTTCTTAGGAGTCTGACAGTACAGTAAAATCCTTTCTGTAAACAGAGAATGAACTAGAATAGCTCTTGGGATCTTTCTGGATCCCCTCATTCCACGGGGCTGAGGCAGGGTCAGAGACCTGCTTGCTGATGCACAGCAGGGAGGACCCCGTGGCCACTGGGACAGGCAGGCAGGGTGGACATGGTGAGGCACAGTTCCTGGGGACCGCAGCTCACCAAAGGTCTCTGGGCAGTACAGACTCCCCTCAGGGACAGGTTGGCCACCCCAGGACTGAGCTTCTACCGTGCCTTAATCGGAAAATGGTTACTGTCCATCTCAGAGTAACTAGAGCCTCACCTGAAATTGCCAGAGCCCTACAGAAAGCTCCTTCAGCTTCTCTACGTAGGCTGCCTGAGCTCCTCACGTGTCCTTTATGTGTGTGGGGCCTTCAACCTGGACCATCCCTCCTCTCCCTCCTCGGTGACTAACGTACCTACCAGGAAGCCTGGAACCCTGGTCAAAGGTGTGGTCTCTGGGCACCAGCCTGCCTGTTTTTCAGTCTTCCTTCTCCCACTGACCTGGAACCCTGGGCTAATTATTTTCCTTCAGCCCCACTTTTCTTACCAGTAAAATGGAATAATGATAGTATCTTCCTCATAGAGTTATTGAGAGGTTTACATGAGGTGACACATTTAAAGTGCTGAGAGGAGAGGGCACATTCAGTAGGAATTTGTTGTTATTATCACACAATCCTTAGAAGTTCAGCCTAAATACCAAACTTGCCAAAAAATCTTGTAGTCCCACAGATTGGGGTGACCACTACCACTCTGTGCTTCTCTAGGGCCTGCACTTCTTTTTGCTCGACACAGTTGCTTGTTAAGCTGGGTTCCCAGTCAATGGAAGAGGTTGGTCTTGCTCACCTGTGCCCAGCATATTATTTATGCATATTTGCCCAGAGTAGCATCCGGAATGGGAAAGCCAGCCTGGACTTGAGGAGGGCAAATGGAAGTTTTGTTATGTCTGCAAGTCGTTTTGTTTTTTTTTAAGATTTTATTTATTTATTTGACGGAGAGAGACACAGCAAGAGAGGGAACACAAGCAGGGGAAGTGGGAGAGGGAGAAGCAGGCTTCCCGCTGAGCAGGGAGCCTGATGTGGGACTCGATCCCAGGACCCTGGGATCATGACCTGAGCTGAAGGCAGATGCTTAACGACTGAGCCACCCAGGCGCCCCTGCAAGTCATTGTTGAAGAGGTGTTCTGTTAACCTAGTACAGTCTTGGGCATGATGGAGAGAGAGAGAGAGAGAAAGAGAGAGGAGACACATACCACACAATCAGGACACATCTAAGACGTGATTGACAAATTAATGCAACAAAGAGAGTGATCAGTATGAAATGGGATTTTGTGAGAGAGACATATGCCAAAGCCAAGATCTCTCTAGGAGATCATCTAAATAGTAGTTACAAGCATGGATTTTTTCTCCCCTGTTTTATTGGGAAATAATTGATATACATCACTGTATAAGTTTAAGGCATACGGTAAGATGGTTTGATTTCCGTATATTGTGAAATGAGTACCACACGATAGGTTCAGCTAACATTCACCTTCTCATATAGATACAATAAAAAGAAAAGAAGAGAAAAGGAAAAAAATTCTTTGTGATGCAGACTCTTCACTCTCCTATCAACTTTCCTATCTGTCATACAATAGTGCTAGCTAGATCATCATGTCATAGATCACATCCCTAGGACTTATTCATCTGAAGACTAGACATTTGTTATCTTCTGACCACCTTCCTCCATGCCTGTCTCTTTCCACCAGCCCTCCACCTCTGGTAACTATAAATCCAATCTCTTTTTCTCCGAGTTTGGTTTTGTTTTTTAGATTCCATGTGTGAGATCATATAGTATTTGTCTTTGTCTGACTTGTTTCACTTAGTGTAATGCCTTCAAGTTCAATCCATGTTGTTGCAAATGGTGGGATTTCCTTGTTTCTTTTAAAAGATGAATAATATTCCATTGTGTGTGTGTGTGTGTGTGTATATATATATATACACACACATACACACACACACACACACACACACACATATATATATAAACCACAGTTTCTGTATCTGTTTATCCATTGATGAACACTTTGGTTGTTTCCATGTATTGGCTATTGTAAATAATGTTGCTGTGGACAGGGCAGTGCAGATATCTTTTCAAGTTAGTGTTTTTAATTCTTTTGGATATATTCCCAGAAGTGGCATTCTCCATGCTGTTTTCCATAGTGACTGTGCCAATTTACATTCCCACCAGTGGTGCACAAGGGTTCCCTTTTTTCCACATCTGTGCCAGCATTTTCTATCTCTTGTCTTTTTGGTGATGGCCATTCTAACATGTGTGAGGTGAGCTCACATTGTGGTTTTGCATTTCCCTAAGGACTAGTGATGTTGAGCAGGTTGTCATGTACTTGTTGGCCTTTCATACATCTTCTTTGGAGAAATGTCCATTTAGGTCCTATACCCAATTTATAATTGAGTTACAATTATTATCTTTTGCTATTTTATTACTAAATATTTTATTGTTTTTGGTGCTATTAAATGGAATCCATTTCTTTTTCAGAAATTTCATTGTTATTGTATGAAACACTACTGATTTTTGTAAGTTAATTTTGTATGCTGAAACTTTAGAATTCATTGATTAGTTCTAACAGTTTCGGGGATGAGTCTTTGGGATTCTCTATATAAAATTATGTCATCTGCAAATACAGATAATTTTACTTCTTCCTTTCTAATTCTGATACCTTTTATTTCTTTTTCTTGCCTTATTCCTCTAGATAGGGCTTTCAGTAATATATTGAATAAGAGTGGTGAGAGTGGGCACCCTTGTCTTGTTTCTGATCTTAGAGGAAAAACTTTCAAACTTTCACCATTGAGGATGATGTTAGCTGTGGGCTTGTCATATATGGCCTTTATTATGTTGAGATTGTTCCTTTTTTTTTTATTTATTATGTTCAATTCGCCAACATATAGTACATCATTAGTTTTTTTTTATTTTTTTAATTTTTAGATTTTATTTATTTATTTGAGAGAGAGAATGAGAGAGAGAGAGAGCACATGAGAGGGGGGAGGGTCACAGGGAGAAGCAGACTCCCTGCTGAGCAGGGAGCCCGATGTGGGACTCGATCCCGGGACTCCAGGATCATGACCTGAGCCAAAGGCAGTCGCTTAACCAACTGAGCCACCCAGGCACCCCCACATCATTAGTTTTGATGTAATGTTCAATGATTCATTAGTTGCATATAACACCCAGTGCTCATCACATCACGTGCCCTCCTTAATACCCATCCCCCCCCCTTCTGTAACCCTTTGCCTAATTTGTTAAGAGTTTTTTTTTTGAATCATGAATGGATTTTAAATTTTGTTAAATGCTTTCCTGCCTCTATTGAGAGGACCATATGTTTTTTTTTCATGTATTCTATTAATGTGATGTATCACATTGATTTATCTGTGTATGTTGAACCATGCTTGCATCCATCATGGTGAATGATCCTTTTAATGGGCTGCTGAATTCAGTTTGTTGGTATTTTATTTAAAAATTTTGCATCTATATTCATCAGGGATATTGGCTTGTGTTTTTTTTTTTTCCTAGTAGTGTCCTTTTCTGGTTTTGGTATCAGGATAATGCTGGCCTTCTAAAATGAGTTTGGAAATGTCCCCTCTTCTTCAGTTTTTTTGGGAAGGGTTTGAAAATGATTGGTTCTAATTCTCTAAATGTTTAGAAAAATTCACTAGTGAATCTGTCTGGTCCTGGGCTTTTCTTCAGTGGGGGACTTTAGATTACTGATTCAACCTTATCACTAGTAATTGGTCCGTTCAGGTTTTCTATTTATTTTGGATTCAGTCTTGGTAAAGTTGTATGTTTCTAAGAATTTTTCCAGTTCTTCTGGGTTGCCCAGGTTGTTGGACTATAATTATTTATACTTCTTATGATCCTTCAAATTACTGTGGCATCTATGGTAATGTTTCCTTTTCCCTTTATAATTTTGTTGATTTGGGTTTTTTCTCTTTTCTCCTTAGCTAAGGGTTTGTCAATTTTGTTTATCTTTTGTTTTGCTTAACTCTTAGTTTGGTTAATTTTTTTCTGTTGTTTTCTGTTCTCTGTTTCATTTATTTGAAGCATGGGTTTTATAGTCAGAATAGCCAGGGTTTGATTGCTTGCTCAGCTGTCTTCTGGGAGGTGGCAGTGGGCAAAAATTCTTAACTTGCTAAGCTTCAGTCATCTCTCCTGTAAATTGGGAGTAAGAGTATCTTGCTCATATGTTGTACGTCTGAAACTAATATCACATTATATGACAGCTATACTCCAGTTAAACGAAAAAAGACTAGAACCAGGACTAGAGTGTGCCCATCAGATTTATTTTAAAAAGACAAACCTAAAGCCCAAAAATAATGAAGAAAAGATGTCACATAAAAAAAACTAAGCAAGGGCTTGACTTATCCCCTATCAACCTATTAAAAAATCAGAATTGGTTAAAAATATGGAAAAGGTTCAGGAAAAATAAGTCTTCCTCTGCTTCATATAAAACATACAACTTTTGTTTAAAAAGAGAGAGTATCTCCCTTCTAAGTTTGCTGAGAGAATTCAATGATAGGAGGCATGAATGAATTGAAGGCTCACATAGGGAGTGTTCAGCTACTATTTCCTTTGTTACCAAACATATCTCTCAGAATTAAAACAGAACAAAACTTTTTTTCTTGACTCTGAAGATTGATGAGACATGCGGTTCTATTTCCAGGTCCTCTAAAGGAGTTTTATCTATTCTGCTTGTTTAAGTTATCCCAGTTTTATCATTGATTGATCATGCATGCAGCTACATGAATCGAAATTATAATTTGCCAACGGATTATTATATTTCAGTAATGTTGTGAAGTAGGCTGAGGAAGTGTGGTTATTCCCATTTTCTAGCTGAGGCAACTGAGGCACGGAAATGCTGGAGGAATTTTCCAGGGTTACACAGTTAGTGGGTAGGGATGCTATTAATACACTTAGGACTTCTGACACCAGAATTTCCTCCGTCCCAAACCAGCTGGGTGTGTGTTCATGGTGACTGGCTTTGATGAAACCAAAGTCCTCTTCCCTGATGTCTGCCATATCTTTGTAAAATTTATGTCCCATCATAATTTTCAAACTTGGAGAAGGCAAGAATGGATAAGGGCATTTGAAGAGCAGTGATTTGGCAACATTTTCTCTGAAGGACTACTGCAAGAAGAACATAAAGAAAGAAATCAATTTACCAGAGATCAGCCTCAAAAAAAGCAAAAATCTATTGTACCAGGTAGCTAGAACCCAAAGGGACCGTGTGATTACTGCCATAGGCATTATGTATGCCACGTATATTATGGGTCACTGTAGAGATTTTTGTGTATTTTGAGATCATGGAGTTGATGCTTTGGAGTATTGGCTCCACTAAGTGATGTTGGCAGAAGACCTCATCACCCTTGCCTGCTTTAGCAGGAAATCTTCCAGTGACCAGAAGAGGACCTTTTTAGGAGAGAGTTGGCAGCCTCTGGTAGTGTAAATCCCCCTCTCAGGTACTACAAGAGCAACTGAATGCTTCTTCCAGCCTGGAAACTGAGTAGATCCTGTGTTTGGAATTATTTCTTGGAGCCTGCTGGACATTTTTTAATCCTCGTTTCTGGAATTCATGTGGTGATAGACTACTTTCATTTTGTTTTGAAGCCAATAAAATAAAAGATCTGAAGTCACAAGTGTGCTTAGGTTCTGATGGTCTCTGGGATAACAAACATATGTAAAAATTGTACCGTCATTGTTCTGCTAAGACATTTGATAATTTGATACATGGGTGGGATTATTGACCACTGTTTTTTTTTTTTTTTTTTTCTTTTTGGTTTGTTTGTTTTTAAATTCAAGAACCATCAGTCTTTGTTCAGAGGCAAATTTCACAAGTGAAATCAACAATCTAGTTAGGACATTGCTGCTTATACTGCGTGACTGAGCCATCTGTCTCAAACTGTAAATTTGGGAATTTCTTTAAGATTTCATTGTGGGGATGGGCGCCTGGGTGGCTCAGTTGGTTAAGCGACTGCCTTCGGCTCAGGTCATGATCCTGGAGTCCCAGGATCGAGTCCCGCATCAGGCTCCCTGCTCAGCGGGGAGTCTGCTTCTCCCTCTGACCCTCCCCCCCTCCTGCTCTCTCTCTCTCTCATTCTGTCTCTCAAATAAATAAATAAAATCTTTAAAAAAAAAAAGATTTCATTGTGGGGAAAGGGTGGCATTTCTTGGCTAAATCTTCAAAACACATGGTATGAGGTGATAGAATGATAAAATGTTGGAATGGGACAGGATCACAAACTAGCAGAGAGCACTGAGGTCCTGATTGTTTCCTACTGAAGAATACTTTATATAAATACAGAATCATAAAACAAATTGAGAAGGAACCCTTGCTATTACTGTAGCACTTAAGAAATTCCACATATGCTGTGAAAGCAGTGGTTATGCTTATATATTTCTTTGGGGATTTTACTCGATGATGGGTTTTCATCGTATTTATGAAATCAACTTTGCATTTGAAGACTTTGATTAGTACACGTGCCCACACACTTCTCTACACATCTGGGAGAGCTGTAATACCAGTGCCCTGAGTCCTCAATGTCACTCCAGGTTTTTTGGTGTTGTCTGTATACACAGATTATGTACTTCAAGCATGTTGCAAAGCTTGCTACAATTAGACATTCCCGACTCACCTCTTCAAGTTGAAAAAATTGTCTAACATATATAAGATATAAGATTGATTTATTCTTAAACCAAAAAAAGGGGGGGATAGGCAAATGAACAATTCTGTGAAGAACTAGAGAAGCTCATAAGCAATAAGAATGATTTTTCTGCACATAAAGGGTGGTGGAGATACTGCACTATTATATCAGAAGGCAATTCATCCTTACATTGGCTGAGCCATTTGCATGTAATTGAGTGAATTCAAATGAGAGCGTTAATAGATGCCTTATGTATTGATGTATAATTGATGATGACATTGGGAATATTGTCAATGAGTGTAACATATTCCAGGCTATTCAGCTTATTCTACCAAAGATTGTTTGTTCATGGGAATAGATGGAGGAATCTTTGTCAATGACCCACATTATTTTGTGGAACTTTCTGAATATGTTCATAGATGGCACTCCAGATATATTTTTGAAACAAACTCTAGCAGACTCTCACAAAATGGTTCAAGATGCTCTTTATTCCATTGCAAAAATCCTGCTGAAAAGTCACAGCACTGAGTTTGTGTATTAGTTTTCTACTGTTGCACTTACTCAAACTGTGAAACTTTTATTTAGGGAAGGAATACTTTTTAGAGCAAAGCATCATTATGTCCCAAGAAGAAATCGTTGTTAAAGTTAACATCTTTTAGGTTACTTTAGGCAATTAAATCCTTTGTTTTATTCCAAAGGAGTTGCCCTGGAAAATTCCAACATCTACATATGGATAAATATATTGGTGCTAATTAGTCCTAAATGAACATGAGGTTTATTTATACCTTACTGAGATCCTCTTTGTGTGTTATAGTTTAAACCCATGTGCCCAAGACATGGACAAGGGTATAAGCCATCAAATTTTTTTTTGTAAAGAAAGTTAATCAACTCTACCTTCAAAACACATCTCTAAACAAAAGGTTGTTTCTCTCTATCTCTACTCTACTACCCTACCACTCACCACTATTTCTCACCTGGGCTACTGTATGAGTACTAGTTGAATACTGGAGAACTAGCTGGCCTTCTAACTTGTTGCCCATTCTTTACATTGTAGCCAGAGTTATATTTTTAAAAGGCATGGCAAATCATGCCCCTCTTCTGCTTAGAATTCTCCAATCATGCTTAGAATAAAATCCAAATTCCTTCCTTTGGCCTACAAGTCTCCACCTCATTCATGTGTTTGATTAAGGGCTAGTATCTCAGGTCTGCAGGGCCCTGCTTCAGAATAGGAGACTTGCTAGAGTCTTAGTTATCAGCTGGCTGGGAGAGGGTAGGCCAGGTCTAGGAGGATAAACACAGCTGTAGGAATGTATCAAATCACAATATCAAGGGGCATGGCAGATTTGGTCCAACACAGGCTGGATTCGATATTCTTAGGGGGTCAGTCTGGGAATAGGGTATTATAATAGGGTTCTCAAATTTAGTGACAACACTCCCTAGGCTGATGATTCCAGGCATATTAAGGTCAGAGCACTACTTCGCAGGGTTCAGCCCTGCCTACCTCCCCAACCCCCGTGAGAGCTAACAAATCACCTGTGTTCAGAATAGGACTCCAGTCAAGGAGGGAACTGGTTTACATTCTGGAATCTAGTGGTTGGGAACAGGGAGGAGGAAGGAAGGCTACATTCTTGGTAGACTGAAGTATACTCAGAGCAGAATGACCCCTTGTGGGCCGCATCTGCTATGGAACTTCACAGGACTCATATTAATTCAGAGTCAGGCAGGACTCGTATTAATTCTGAGTCAGGCAGGACTCGTATTAATTCTGAGTCAGGCAGGGAGAAGCCCTGTGCTTGATGGTTTTCAACACCCGTAGCTGGATGGGGGCCTTTGGAATCCAGGGCTTGTTCTGAGCCTCAGGTCATTCTCTTTTCCTCTGAGTGGGGACCCACTTGCCTCTTTCACTGTGAACTGTGTTGCCATAATGTTCAGTCAATACTTGATATTCAGTGGAAAAAGTCCTAGCCAGAAAAGAGTTTTCAAAATTAAAAGCTGTGCTGAAAGAAAAAATAAGATAAAAATTAAAGCTATGCTGAACCACAACAGTCCCTTCATCCATTCATTGTACTGGCCCTCACAGAGGAACACTTATTTAGTTTAGTTTAGTTTAATTTAATTTAATTTAATTTTATTATTTTATTTTATTTTACTTTATTTTTTTGTCTAAGGCTGAAGTACTTGCCCAATGTTCAGTGTCTGGTGAAGATTTTTGATAAGCCTCTAATGGTGACAGTAGAGTCTGCGTTTTCCTTCGAGCTTAATGTGGTCTTTTCCCATAGTTTCCTTAAGCATCTTCAGATTGGCCTACACAATCACCTGTTCACATTTCTGTTACTTCCTCTGTATTTCTTTCATAAGCAACAGGATTTAATAATCCTCTTAAAATCCTCAAGTTGTCCTTAGGATTTGCCTCCAGCACCCTTAGATAGATCCTATCCACCCTTGTTTCTGTCTGTTCCTGTTTTTCTTGCTAGGATATGGTAATACTTCCTCTGCATTTTGATTCTCTGTTTTCCACTTAAAAAGAAATCAAGCTTCTCAAAACTCCGAGGCACCAAAGACCATTCATTTTCAACATTTAACTTTCTGGTGGAGAGAAAGACACGCATATTCCCTGGGAAGGTGCATCGGATGTTCTTCAAGAGGCAGATCTTGTTGTTGTAGAGGTGGACATCAGAGAGATGCACGGCAGGAGGTGAAAGTTGATGTAGCTCATCTTTGAAAATTGAGAGTTGTATTGTCTTGAGCCTCTTTCGTCTGAAAAATAGAGGTAAAGGCAAAGAAGGGATAGAGAATTGGATTGTTTCAATAGGAACATTTTCAGTTATTAGCAATAAAGACAATATTTAAACCATCAGCGACTCATTAGAGTAGGTTACCTGTTGTGTTTGCGGAGTTCTTGGAAATCACTGAGAAAAAGAAGAGACAGTCACCTGCCTTGCTGGTTTTGGCATTGTGCCTCCTTGCAAGCAGGTGGATGGGGATGCACTGGAGGTAGAACAAAAAACAGCTAACAGAACAGGGGAAGTCATAGGGCACCTTCCACAGGTAGATGTGGAGCCAGGCTGAGCATCTCCTGGACCAGGACAAGCAGATACTATCATCCTCCTCATCTCCTTCGCCCCCGGTATCCAGCATATGCAGATCTAGGATTGTAGTTTTCCCATGTGGCTAGGGCTGCCATACTGGGGAGTACAGGAAACTAGGGGAGCATACTACCCGGAACAGAGAGGTAATCAACAAATGCCCATTGGCTGACAGAACAAATGAAAGGATAAATGAAAATAATGAAAATGATGAATGAACAATGGAAAAAATAAATATCTATCTGTTTGCCTCACAGGGTTGCCATGAGGGTCAAGGGGTTTAATATGTATCTAAGAACTTTAACAAACTTTTCGAGCTGCCATTCTAAAGAAAAGTGGTATTTGGAAATGAGATACTACTTAAAATTTTGCACATAAGTGAATCTTATTTATCATATTTTAGATGGCAGTATATTAAAATGTAGAATATACTTTGTTACCTTCTTAATACTTCACTTGGATTTCAGGTATATCATCAGTTGAGTGAGGGGGTACATAAGCAGTTTGAACTTTGAGTATTTTTAAGCGCATTAACTACTGGGAATAGTTATGTGCCTGATGTCAGTTCTTCTTACCACATTATCAACTTGCAGCTCCTCCTGTCCTGCTTAACTTAAAAGCCCCTCTCCCTCCCTTCTTCTCTAGTTTGTTTATAATCTGATATATTCTGAACAACCAAGTAAAGAAGCTGATTAGAATTATATGGTAGTCAGTGAGTGTTGGGAAGACTCCAACTGACCCACTGCATATGACCAGTACATACAGAAAGACATGTGTCTCCGCATCCAGAGGGGGTAGAGGTCAGGAAGGCATTATCGTGACATTTAATTCAGAATTCAGACATTGTTTGCCCTTATTTATTACAGGACTAAGGCTTTATCCAGAAGGCAAAGTATGGCCTTTTATGTGGTTGTGATCTTATTGTTTTGTTTGATTTTTACACACAGTCTAAGTTAGGTTCTTTCTAGCTATAGGAATCTTGAGCTTTAGACAGGCCTCCTCTTGCAAAGGGATCAGTGAGGGGCTAGAGTGAGTATTAGGCAATGTTGGCTCTGTTCCTGGCTTAGACAAAGCTTCTATTTGACTTTGAATGTAAAGGATACATGCCTCATTCATTCTGCCACTTTATTGTGCAGTTAAAAAGTTAAATAATTTTGACAATCTTGCTTTATTAGCAAGAACTGTGTCCTGTAGGTTTTCCAGGAAAGGTTCTGACCGATGCATGAGAAAGTACAAGCATTGTCAGAATTGGCTACTAGCCTTCAGGCTTTGTATTGCCTGGGACAGTGTGTGCCCAGCACTTAGTACAGAGATGGGCACAGATTAGAGCTCTATAAATAATTGCTGAGTGACTAGTGAATGTATGATGAGTGAATGAACCAGTGTGTGTATGAAAGAATGAACAGTGCATGTAACTTGCCACTTGGTTTTCGTGGGATTAGGCACAACCCAGTTCTTAGCTAGTCTGGGGAATTTGTGCTGACCTTACTTGATTGCCTGGGAAGGTTTTCCCTGGCACACTCAGACACAGCTGTCTATTCAAATATTATCCAACAGCAGCCTGGTTTGTCAAGCACCAGAAGCTGGTAGACTTGGTCTTTTTCACATCTTTAAGCAACATGAAATGAATATTACAAAGAGTTGCTCTGAACCACCTGCTGGCAGTCACTTTTTCCCTAGGGCCAGCTGAGTCCGAGACATCCACTAGATCCAATTTCGTCTCTCTGATTTACTTGGCAATTTTGCTGGGTAGCTGGAGGGGGCTTGCTTTCATCTCTGGCAGATCTGGCTAAGTTCTATGTAGTAAAAGGATCTGGAAGAGAGCTGCTCTGGGCCACTTGGACCTCACTGGGCAGGCTGCTAGATGCCTACTTCCTCAGGGTCTCATAGAAGAGAAGCAAAGGGTGGACAGGCTAGAGCTGTCAGGCCAATGGCTGGCCCTGCAACTGGGACATCTAGAAGGGGGCAGTCACTGCCTTCTTCTTGCCCAGGGTCCCCAGTAGATGGGGAGCAGAGAGCCCTGGTCTTGGGTGTGGTCAAATTCACATTGCTGTCTGAACCCAAGTTAGAGAGAACCAGTGGTCAATTGGCCAATTTGTACAAATTTTAACTTGTGTTCTTAAATAGATGTAGTTTCATGAAAGTAACTGAAAAATCAGTCACATGAAATAATTTTCACATCAAAGGCACAATGAGAGACCTGGATATCTAAGACATTTTGTTTATACTTACTGAAGCCATTCTCATGCTGGGGGGGAGGAGGAAGAACCCTTCTACTTTATTCTTTCCTTTCCACCCCAATTTTGCACTGTACAAATTTTGAAGTGGGCCAGACTATACAAGCACCACAGTAATTGTAGAATCAGGGACCTCATTGGAGAGAGCAGATCAACAACAGTGGTGGTCAACAATGAAATCAGCAGATCCCAGGGTAGCCTGAATGTAGGCCATTCGGCAGGGAGAGACTGACCAGCACCATCGGAGGGGACGGCAGCCTTTCAGGGAAAGTAGTGAGCTCTCCAGAGGCCTTGAGGTGGTCCTGGAGGAGCCGAGGCTCCAGCAGATTTGCCAGGGGGACTCAGTGTGTATCCTCTCCCCATGTTTGATTTTAACCCTCTGGTCTTTGAGGTCTGAGAAACTGAGTTATATTTAATTACTAATTCATTTGACTGCATTGCCACCTGCATAGACTAGAGCATCTCCTCTTGGATTTTTCCTGATGCTTTTGGGAGGGACAGGGTGGAATGAAAGAAAAAAAAGAAATCATTCACTACCCTCAAGGAATTTCAGTCATGTCACAGAAGCTGTAAGTACAATGTTGACAGAAGTGCCAAAAGTGTCAATTCTATGAGAGAAGACTGGATGAAAAACTTCTCTGAAGGCTTAGATGAGATCCTGACTCCTATCAATTATTATTAGAGCGGGGTCCTCCATAAAGCTATGCCACGGCACCCCTGAGGAGCATAACTTTGAGGAATGTAGACCTAAAGATTCATTAGAGTGTACTTGCACATGTTTTACTCATGACCGAATATAAAAATCCACAAGTGCCCCACAAAGAACCCTTTCCATAAGATGTAGACAAAACAGGTAGAGGTCTTATACAAATGTTCAGAGAAGAAGATAGGAGCGTTACATGCCAAGAGTTGATTGAAGGAGTAAGCATGACCCACGCTATTAAGAAGTCACACTTGACTAGTTGCAAGCTGATGAATTAATTGAAGGAAGTCAAAACAAAAGAAAATCAAAGCATTTAAATGCACACACATAAGAGCACACACACATACACATACATACACCCACACCACTTGACTCAAAGATCCATTAGCTTCTCTTTATTGTAAAATCTTAACTAATCAATCCATGTCAGTCAGATGGCAAAACAGATAAAAGAGGGCGCCTGGGTGGCTCAGTTGGTTAAGCGACTGCCTTCAGCTCAGGTCATGATCCTGGAGTCCTGGGATCGAGTCCCACATTGGGCTCCCCGCTGAGCAGGGAGTCTGCTTCTCCCTCTGACCCTCCCCCCTCTCATGCTCTCTCTCTATCTCATTCTCTCTTAAATAAATAAATAAAATCTTAAAACAAAAACAAAAACAGATAAAAGAGAAACCGATTTCATGCATCTGACACCAGAGATGGATTGAACACCAAATAGTCACCTAAGCATTGGCATTACTGACAGGTTTTTGGAATATCAAAAATATGGGTCTTCAAACCCAGTCTAAACATGAAGCCTTTGGAACAAGAGTTCTTCACATATTAGAACCATCATTACTTCAAGTTGACTGAAGAGTTCCAGCAAAGCCAGAAACGATGATTTTGAGACAAAAAAGCCAAACAGAGGGTCTCTATAACCCACACATGCCTGAGAACCATTTTAAACCATTATTAAAATTGTACATTCCTGGGCCCCACCAAGAGAGGTTGGGATTCAGTAAGCCCCAAGCAGGGCTTGTGAATCTTCGTTTTTGACAAGTTCTCAGATGATTCAGGACTACATTCTGAGCAACACTGACCTATGGCCACCATTGAACGAACGGAAAATACTACATTAGCCATTTTCTTACTCATTTATTTAACCAAAACTGATTAATCAGAACCTCGCATGTACCGCTGGCCCACCATCTGCTAGAGGAAATTAGTACCTAGATCCTACAAAACAGAGCTTTTGACTAACCTAGATGGAACCTGATAAACCAGGTAGTTTGAAAGGATTCTATGCTATTGTGTGGGTAGGCTTAAAGACTCATCTTGATGTCATAGAAAGTGTTATTCTCCATTCTGGGGCTATGGAATCCATGGCACAGCTAGTTTTAAGTGATCTTTTAAGGTTACACTGAAAATTAGTTGCAAAGCTAGGAAGTGAATTTCTGCTCCTATGTACTGTTCATTAAGAATTTGTGATAGAGTGTCCTTTATTTTCTCTTGACCGTGTTTCCTGGGGGAGGTGGGAATGACTAAGATAGATGTCTATGAAAGAATGAATATTGATGATACATTATGTAAGGCTCAATGAAAGTTGTGAATTCACCAGATGCTTGGAAAGTCAGCAGCTTCTCTATTATGCATTTCCTTGGCCTAAGCTTGGATATGTTCCAAGAAGCAGTTACAGAAGCAAGTAGAAGGACCTGGTGTGAGTGAGTGTGTGTGTGCGCATGTGTATTTGTGTGTGTGTAAACTCTAACTTGTTAAAATGAGGAATGTGTGAGCAACTTCCAAATCTTCCTTTAACTGAATGATGAGCTTACATTTTATAGGAAATCAAATTAGAGGCTGGAAGAAAAAAAAAAAACAACCCACCAGGATCCTTACTTCTAAGCAAGCTGGCCTCTAGGCAGTCATTTTTACGGGAACCAGGTCCTTACTGCTAAGTTTGCTTAGCAACACGTTTTCTTGATGACGGTTCTCAAAGCAGAGGGAAGTGAATGGAGGTTTGATTAACCACAGGCCATAATGGCTATATCAGTTTCTTTTGTAAGTGAAAGATTGTCTTTGCATATTCATAAGGGGGGTGTCTAAGCCGCGCTGCTGGAGCTGTCAAGGCCCCTAAGCTGTGTTGGATTAGTAAGTGTATGGGAGGCCTCCCAATGGGTGGCCCTGGGGACATTTTTTCACAATCAAGGAATTCAGATTGTACAGAATTTACTCACTGTAAAAGTTGTTAGGCATGGAAGGAGGTTATAGAATTTATTTTTCCCATAGATCTTTAAGGACAGGACAGAAACGCACTGAATAGGTTGGACTCAATACAATCCTGAAGCCTTTGAAATTAACTATTACTAGAGTGGAAGGGCTAAAGGAAACCGAGAAACCCAGAAGCATGAAAGTCAATCCAATTATCTCAGCAGCTGGGGGTGGGGGTGGGTATATAAATTGGACATTGTGTGGGATGAAGGATAAATTTTGTATTTTAGGATAATTCAGATTTCCCTGGTCACATGCTACTGTAATGAGCTTGGCCAAATGGGTCTAACCTGTTAAAGTGTATCTATATACCAGGGTCATCTGAATTAGGAAAATAAATAAAAGGCTCGCATTATTTATGACAGAGTCAACCAAAGGCTAAAGTTTTATTTCATTTCTAAATTTTTTTTTTTTCTTTTAAAGTTACTCATCATGTATTATTTCATTTTGTTCTCCAAACAGTTTCAACTAAATGATCAAGGTCCGGGCTTGTCTTAGAATTATCAGCAAGGCTAAGGTTAGAATCCAACGCTCTTCCCACAAAACCATATTGCTTCCTTCTGAACACTTCTCCTCTTGGCATTGTCTTAATTCTGCAGTTTTCTAAAAGGGTTCGTGTGTCAAAGAGTATTCCATTCTAGAGATATGAATCTAGAGAGGCGATCCCCGCTACCTGTGTAAGAGTAGATCAAAAACAGATTTCCACCCCACCGGCTCCACTCTAGCCTACATTTCACAAAATCTATGCTGTGAGGAACATGTTCACCGACATCTTGTAAGAGACAGATGTGACAGAAGGACGTACATGCTCACAGCAGCTTTAAAGCAATTCTTACCCCAGATAAAAACTTACTTTAGCGAATATACACACAGAGCGATGAGTGCTTTTCAGAGAGTTGGATTTGCCTGTGAGCTCCTAGAGACCATTTTTTGATCCCTAAACTCAGCTTCCAGGAACCTTTAAACAAATGTACGCTGCATTATTCTCATTATTCAATTATGACAGTCTTTCCCCCAGCATTTTAATTAGCACTCATTTACTGAGAATTAAACTGTCATTTTAGTTGAACTCAAAGGAGTACCCCAGGGACATGCATTCCACAAGATAATAAAAGCACCATATAATTCTGATGCTTCAACAATTTAGATTGGAGCCACGACAGGGCTTTTTCTGTCAGCCATTTCTGATGGGACTTAATCATTATGCTTAAGTGGGGGGTTTGGGGGGCACCATCATTCTATACCTGAAAATTTGAGGCCAAATCATGTTGGGTCAAGAAAATCTGATCTTTGATGCCTACTTGATACTATTCAGGAGAAAAGTCAAAGGAAAGGATCAGCATGTTAGACATTTGGCTCCCAACCCTGGTTTTGCCCCAGGACTGCTGTTTTCTAGAAGGATTGGCCCTGCTTTTCCACAGGTGTGATGGGGTATGGTCATGACCTGGTTGTGATTGTAGCTTTGGCTGCTTTCTAGATCTGCCCTCACCTCTTCGGATCCATCCCTTTTCCTTGCTGTTCATTGTAGAAGACATTTCATGTCTAAGTGTGGCAGGAAACTCTGTCAAGACTATGAGATAGAGAAGCACAGTAGAATGTCCCATTGTTATGTTGGACAAATGCCACTTCCTTTCATTTCTCCAGGTTCAAGATAGAACCAGTGGGTGGTTTTTTTTGTTTTTTGTTTTTGTTTTTGTTTTTTTTTAGCCTGCTTGAGACCTGGTTCATCTTATAGATTTTCATGTTTTCCAATCTGTCAGCCAAGTAATTCGCCAGTTTGGAAAGCTGAATGACCTTCATTGATTAAAACAGGTATAAATCACAGGACCACAATTAAAAGGTACGAACTTCCAGTTATAAGTTAAATAAGCCCTAGGGATATAATGTACAGCATGGGGACTATAGTTAACAATGATGTATTATGTATTTGAAAGTTGCTAAGACAGTAGATCTTAAGAGTTCTTATCACACACACACAAAATCAAAATTGTGTGTGGTAATGGATGTTAATTAAATTTATTGTGGTGATCATTTCACATTATATACATATTGAATCATTAGTTGTAAACCTTAAACTAATGCAGTATTATAGGTGAATCATATCTAAATAAAACTGGAAAAAAAATCACAGGACCATAGGATTGTAGAAGAGACATGACCTTAGCAATCCAGTAGTATCCAGCACCCCCATTTTACAGTTGGGAAGACCGAGGGTCACAGAAATTTGATGACTTTCCCGGGGCCAAATGACTTAATTTGTGGGAAATGAAAACTAGAGCTCAAGTGTCCTGATTTTCATATATTTGTCTTCCCTATACCTCGGAGGCAAGCAGTACATTGTAGTGGGGAAGACCAAGAACTCTGGGCTCTAAATGCCTGCATATGAGTCCCAGCTCCATCACCTCCTACTGAGTCACTTTAAAAATGTCTTAATTTTCATGAAAGTACTATCTCAGTTCTAACATACAGTAAGGGCTCAAAAATATTCTGTCTTGTCATTACTATATCTTCCTATTTTCCATGAGACCTTCTAGCCACCACAGTGTAGGAAGCAGGCACTTGTGTTTTGTCTGTCTGTCCCCATCCCTTATCTTCTTCCACCATGCTTTCTACCAGCTCTTTGTGCTTTATATCTAAACCTCACAACAACCATGCAAGGTAAGTGGTATTAGTCCATCTCTAGGATGAAAAAAATAGGCACAAAGAAATAATTTGTCCAAGGTCCACAGTGAACAAATCAGGATTCTCGTTGATTACAAAATCTAGACAACTCCTGCATATGTAAGGTGGTTATAACTTATAGTTCTAAGGCTAGACCTTTCAGATGTTATCTACTGTCGTGGAGTTTGTTAGCGGAGGAGAGGATAGTGTGCATCTTCCCAAAACATGTTTTGGAAGTACATTCTATTGTTTGCTGGTGAGGTGGCTTCACCTCTAAACCTCTTCCTCTTCGGCAATAAAAGATTGATCTTTTCTTACCTCAGATTCCCTGAAAGTCATGTATGTGGAGAAGAAGTTTAAAAGTCCTGTGAGAAAAAAGGGTGAATTCCTAATAAAAGTGAGAATGTCTTACCTTTTTGTTTCTTGAGGTTGTATTTGGCCTTAAAAAGACAGAAGCAGGGGCACCTGGGTGGCTCAGTCAGTTAAGCCTCTGACTTTTGGTTTCCGCTCAGGTCATGATTTCAGGGTCTTGAGATTGAGCCCCGAGTCAGGCTCAGTCCTCAGCGTGGAATGTGCTTGAGATACGCTCTCCCTTGACTCCTTCCTCCTGTGCTCTCTCTCTCTCAAATAAATCAATCTTACAAAAAAAAAGACAGAAGCAAAGAAGAAATCTTCTTTGAAAAATAGACAAGAACAACTTGAGCAAAAACTAAGAAAACTCATTTTTGTTGTTGTTGTTCTCACAAAATTCTCCAGGAGTATTTGCTCTGCTCTCAGTAATAGTCTGCCATTTTGATGTTCCCCTTACAGAAGAATGCTCAAGTCCAGAGCTCTTACAAAACTTCTTGTTAAATGCTTGTTCCCTTTTAGTTCAAGTGAGTTCTTTTATTCCTGTGTGTGATTTTGAATTTTCTTGGCAAAGCTAAGGGAAAAAAAAACTCCTCCTGAACAGATGAGCATCTCTCCTCTTCATATAGAGTTGAGAAAAAGAGCTTCTGCCACATACTTTCATCAGAATTAAAGAGTTCTGATATCTGCCCTGCAAATGTGAAATTACAAGAAGTGGCCAGGATGGAATGATGGTTTATCAGAAGCCAACCTGAAGCAGGCATTGACCAGTTATTCTTTTGAATATAGTAAGAATAACAGTCAATCTGTCAGCCCACATTTACTTGTTCTAGAACCACCAGTGGACATAATGGCATCTTTGACCTTAAGAATTTATCTCTTAGTGAGAAGACAAATAGTAAACACAGAAATAAATCCAGGATCAGACAATAACCTAATAATTGTAGTGCAAATGTAATAATAAGTTGTAGTTCACTAACTGCTCTTCTCTGCATTATTTCACTTAATCTTCAGGATTAATTATGGTTTTCTAGGGAGGCACTGGGCAGTGGAGTGGGAAACATATTCTCTCTGGCTGTCTCTCTTTTCTGTTCCATTCGCTCTGGGTTGGTGTCATGCCTTGAATCGCCCTTCCTATCATGGAGGTAAGAGTCTCTTCCTCTATTTGAGCTCTGGGTCATTCTCTTGTCTCTATGACTACTCTCTCCCGAGGTGAGCTCATCCAACCCAATGACTTTACATATCATCACCATGTTGATGCTCCCAGGTCTGTATCTTCATCCTTACCCTCTCATCTGAGCTCCAGATTCATATATTTTACTATACAACTAACTACAGATGATACTGTAATTAGATACCTCACAGGAATCGCTGTGTTAAAATATCCAAAATGGATCTCTTGATTTCCTCCTGCTCTCAAACTCGTTCTGGCTGCACTCACTCTTCATCCCTCCCAGTCCTACCTCTAAAGAAAAAGGGCCTCACCAGCCACCCTGGGCTCAGACCAGGAACTTAGGTGATCCTTAATTTTTGTCCTTCCATCATTGCTAACATCTAGTCTATGAGCAAGTCCTCTTAATTGTATATCTACAACATACTTCAAGCTGTTTTTTTTCCTCTTCATCTACTCTTGCCACCATCTTAGCCCAAGTCCTCATGGTCTCCTGCCAGGTACCTGCAGTGGCCCCCTAATCTATTGCCATGCTCCCACTCTGCCCTTCCACCCACCCCTGACAAGCCATTCCCTAGATAGTATCTAGAGAGATCTATAAATAGCAAAACAAAACAAAGCAAAGCAAAACCAACTCATGTCTTTCCTGTGCTTAAATCTTTTAACGATCTCCAATTTTACTTAGAAGACATTTAAAACTCTTTTCTCTGCCTTAAATACCATGTGCGATATATGGCTCCTGCCCATGTGCTAAACTCCCCAACCTCATTCTGGGCTCCTGTCTCCCTTGTCACCATTGTTCAGCCTTCCCTGGCTTTCTGACACTTTTTGAACACACCAAGCTCTTTCCTACACCAAGAGCTTTGCACCTGTTGTTTTCTTTCCCTTTCTGGCTCTTAGCCTGATTCCTCCTCATTTTCTGTGCTTCATTTTAAATTTAACCTCTCCTGGTCACCCCCTCCCCTTACTTATTTCTCTATCACCACACCTGGTTGATTTTCTTCTTAGGGCTTACTTTTGTCTAAAATGATTTCAATCTGGAAGTGGGATCATCCACGTATTTCAGGGCAGTTTTCCAAATTTCCCTATTTTGGACCAGACGTCAAGCCATCTATTTGCCTTTTTGTATCAATAGCTCACAATGGCATCTCCTAAAATTCTGCCTTACCTTGATTTCTAACAAGATTAACTGGTTTATCCAAGCCACATAAAGGCAAGTTCTCTGTTCGCCAATCAAAGCTCTTTGCACTTTACTGAAGTTTAGGTGACAGTGGTGGTTAATGGTGTGTGGGGGGGTGATTTTCAGAAAAAGTGACAAAGAATGTGCCTGGTGACTGCATATGACTGATGCATTTTCACTAAGTAAATTCCAAAACTATTTGTCAGTGATATTCAGTTAGCTACTACTTATGTCTCTCTTCTCTCTCTTTAGTATAATGGAAATTCGAAAACTCTGCTCACCCTCATGTAGACACAATATAAAGACCAACGAAGTCTTTGAACTAGGAAGGCATACTTGTTACCTGGGTAATTCTCTCTGGTTTTATTTCAGAATGATTTTAAAGCTGTAAGAGGCAGCTTCTCAGAACTAACATTTTATATTTCTCATTGCTTTCTTTTCTTGCTCGTAGCATTTTCATCCTTGTTAGGTGCCCACTTCAGAGTAACCTTTGTTGGAGAGAAAATGAATAAGACAAAGGAAGAAAGACATGACACCAAAAGGGGGTGGTTGGGTCAGAGTGCAGGAGAGGCCAGTATGAACAATCTCTGCTCCTGCCTATTTTAATTATCCCCCAGTTTAGTTCAACGCTAGCTTCCCTGTGGCTGTCATGAGTTGTGACTTCAGCTCATGGTATCTGAGTACATTGAAATTTAACACCACCAACATTGTAATGATGCTCAGTACCATGCTCTAATTAAAACCAGCCACTGGCAGCCATATGAACCCTATGCAAAGGAGATGATGCAGTGAATATGTTGCTTGAGAAAGAAAGGAGATGTAGCAAGGAGGGAGCCAGGGAGAGCCAGAACTCTGAAGTCTGTATGAGGAAAACAATGTTCAAGTATTGACCATTATCTGTTCTTCCATCATTGTGGCTCCTAGGGGAACCCCCTGCTCTGGTTTAGCTTCTCCAGAGTAAGGAGAGGTGATGTGGTTCAGTTGGGAAATACCCAAAAATAAACACACACAAAAATCTTCATTCCATAGGGAAGAAAACCAAGGCCTGGAAGAGGAGTATAATGACAAACCCAAGCTTCTCCCAGATCATTTTTCACAGAACTACTTAAAGTGTGAGGGTTAGCAATGATCAATGAATTGATAATGAATCTGCAATATTGGCAACTAAGCTCCAGTGATTTTTCTTAAGAGACAGGCTGCTGCTGGCTAGGCCGTGAAAGCTGCGTCAACTGTATTGATAAATCGAGACAAAGTCAGGGTCAATGTCATCTCCATTGACTCTCCCGCCTTTACCCACCCCCAACTAATCGCAATAAATGGCACCATCTCATTCGGTTCTTTAAGTTGAATCCTAGGGGTCATCCTTGATCCTCTCATTTTGTTCACATTCAACCCATTGGGGGTTCTGTCCATCTGCCTTCATGATAGTCCCCATGAGTCCATTATCCAGCTCTACCACCACCATAGTCCAAGCCAATGCCCTCTCTCCTGGACTCCTGGACATGATCCCTGAGCAACCCCCTATATCCACTCCTGCCTTTCTACCACCTGTCACCCTGACAGCAGCAGAATATTGTTTTTACCATAAATCAACTCATTTTCACACCCCTACTTGAAACTCTATAGTGATTTTCCATTACAGTAGAAAAAAATTCAAACACCTCATCCTGGCCTATAAATCCTTATATAATTTGGCTACAGCTAATTTCTCTGACTTTATCTGGTGCCTCTCTCCACATTGCTCACTACACTGCAGCCACACTGGCCTTCTTCTCTTCCCTGAAGATGCTGAAGCCATCCCTCCTTAGGCCTTTCGTACCAGCTGTTCACTCTGGAATGCTCTTCCCCCAGACACTCTCTAGGCAGAGTCTCATGACTCAGAACTCAGCCTCAAATGTCTCCTTCTCAGAGAGATTGCCATCTCTCTGTCCTCACCGTCATCATCACATTATTCTGCTTTATTTTCTTTGTGGCACTTACCAGTCTCTGAAATTATTTTATTACTTCTCATTGTCTTTGACTCTGCTCTCTAGAATGTAAGGCACATGTGAGCTAAGACGCTGTGTCATTACCCATTTTATTCTCCATGCCAGGAACAATGCTGGGTGCCTAGAAGGGGCTTGCTCAATAAAAAGTTGTTGAATGAATAAATGAATGAAAACATGGAAGGTCCACCACCATTAATAGCATCCTCATAGCACCTGTCACTTTCCATGTTCTTATTATATACCAGGTGTATTATCTCAATTAATCTCCACAACTACATGATAAAAATATTACTGTGGTCCATTGATAGACAAAGAACTAAGGTTAAAAAGGTTATGGAACTGGGGCGCCTGGGTGGCTCAGATGGTTAAGCCTCTGCCTTCGGCTCAGGTCATGATCCCAGGGTCCTGGGATCGAGTCCCACATCCGGCTCCCTGCTCGGCAGAGAGCCTGCTTCTCCCTCTCCCTCTGCAACTCCCCCTGCTCATGCTCTCTCTCTCTGTATCTCTCTGTCTCAAATGAATAAATAAAAAAAAACCTTTAATAAAAAAAAAAGGTTATGGAACTTCCCAAGTTCACAGGTAGAGAAGAATGAAAGCAGTCTGTCTGGTTCCAAAGCCTCCGCTTTTCCTCTCTCACACTATGCTTACGTTGGATGGCTGGAACTGCTTTGGTGGGGCATGGGTCTAAATCCATCCATTCGTTCGTTCTGGGCTAGGCACACAGTTGTGTACTGGGCACTATATGAGGTGTGAATTTTGCAGTGAACAAGATAGAATTCTTGCTTTTACTTCTCTTACACTCCAATAATTATTTGGTTAATGCTCACAAGCGTCATTCTGATTGTATTAGTCGGCTCAGGCTGCCATAACAAAATACTGCCGACTAGGTGACTTAAACAACAGAAATTGATTTCCTCACAGTTCTGGAGGCTAGAAGTCCAAGATCAAGGTGTTGGGAGGGTTGGATTCCTCTGAGCCTTTCTCGTTGGTTTGCAGATAGCCACCCCCTTGCTGTGTCCTCACATGGCCTTTTCTCTGCACACGAGCATTCCTGGTGTCTCTTCCACTTCCTATAAAGACACAGTCATAGTGAATTAGGGCCCCGCTGTTATGACTTCATTTACCTGCACCTTTTTATTTACCTTTTTATTTTTTATTTTTTGAGAGAACGTGCATGTGCACGTGCGCTTGTTGGGGGAGGGGGGCAGAGGGAGAGAGAGAATCCTAAGCAGGCTCCATGCCCAGTGTGGAACCTGATGCAGGAATTGATCTCAAGACTCTGAGATCATGACCTGAGCTGAAATCAAGAGTCAAACGTTTAACCAACTGAGCCCTTGGGTGACACTACCCATACCTTTTTAAAGGCCCTATCTCCAAATAACAGTCACATTGGGGGTTAGGGCTTCAACATATGAATTTGGAGAGGGCACAATTCTGTCAATAATACTGATCATCTAAAAATAGGAACTCTTTAAAGACATGAATAAAACCTGAATTTCCAACTGGATTAATATTAGTATTTTTCTAAAAGATTTTATTTATTTCTTTTGAGAGAGAGAGAGAAAGATAGAAAGAGAACATGAGCAGGGGGAGTGCGGGGGAGGGAGAAGCAAACTCCCTGCTGAGCAGGGAGGCTCTTGCGGGACTCATCCCAGGACCCCAGGATCATGACCTGAGCTAAAGGGGACACTTAACCGACTGAGCCACCCAGCCACCCCCAGGTTAATATTAGTATTGTATAAGTCCTAGATTAAACTCATTTATATTAGTATGTGATGTCTATGTTATTTCAAAGTCCAAGACTATATTTTACAATGAGGTGCAAAATCAGTTATTTCTGAGAGAAAGACCTGAGGAAATCATATCACAAGCAAGAAGGGCACTCGCACAGATAATTTTCACAGTAGCATGGGATGGCCAGAGAGGAACAGATTTATCTTGAACATAGCCAAGGCTATTTCTTCCATTCAAGTCTTCCTAAGTGAATGAGAGACTTCTATACATAATGGATTTTCATACCACATCTCCTAGCAAAAGTGTAGAAAGAAGGTTCTGGAAGGATAGTGACTGAGGGTTATGAAGCAGGTTCCAACTGGATTTGAATAATCTCTCCCAGCAGACTTTGCAGAACAGAGCAATCTAATGTTTGGCTGAGATTCAGCTATATTTACAACCTTTGCCTGGAATACCAGCATCGATAATTAACTGATGGAGGGGTACAGTGGCCCAAATACTTAAAAAAATAGTATCTATACCAGAGCATCTTTATATTTGGGCTTGAAAAAATTATTATGGGGCCCTTTGCCTGTATTCAAACAATTAAAATTTTTATTTTCCTTAGCACATAACCAATTTAAATTCTAAAAGCTATCAGGTGTAGGGCAGAGCATGGTACTCTCTTCTGTCTGTAGAATTTAGCATAGAGGCTGGAAGAGGGTAATGTTCAAGAAATGTCAGATTTTTTGGAAAGCGTAGTTAAACAGCGCAGTAACAACAATAAAAATATTGCATTGTGATTAGAGAAACAGCTTGGATGGTGGGGAATAAAACGGGTATAAAACAGGCTGAATTCTGGTTCAAACACTGCCCCTGACTGGCCAGGAGTCTTAAGAACGAGCAGACCACCCACCACCTGCCAAAAATCTCTGGGGGAGTCTGGGTTTCCTCATATGTAAAATGAGGCAATAGAGCTGGTTCCAAGTTCTCTCTAAAATGTCCTGTTTTAATGGTGTTGGGTGATGATTACCAGTTGGATATCAGGTAGGGTTGCCAGATTTAGCAAATAAAAACACAGGTGTCCTGTATTGTATGTCAACCCTCATATACCCTCTTAGTAGAGAGGCCCCTGAGAAAACAAAGTCCTCACGAATAATCTGTAACGTGCATAATCTGCTGGCATTTAATAGAGACCTGACTGCTTATATTAAGTTTTGGAACTTGCAACATTTCAGATTGGTTTGGGGTTGGTTCTGAATGCTCCTGTCCCTACTGATACAGCCCAGGCACAGAACTGAGAGCAAGCTAGGTGACTAAGTGCAACAGAAACCACTAATACTACACTATATGTTAACTAACTAGAATTTAAATAAAAACTTGGAACATTAAAAAAAAAAAAAAAGAAAGAAACCATTGTAATCCCTTTTCTCTTGCCATGCAATGGTTTCCCAATGGGGCAAAAACCCACCAGTAACGCTCCTCATGCAAGGTTCTGCTGGGGTCGAGAAGGCAGCCAAATTCTTGTTATGCCTCTGCCCTTGTATACCAAGCCATACATTGGCATTCTGGAAGAATTTACATGCATAACAATGTACCATCCTAGAAAAAAATACATACTTCAGGTTCTCTGGGATCTTGAACCAGATTCAGCCCCAGCCTGGCCACGCTCTCACGGGGATGGGGAAGAAAGGTATTCCTGGGTCAGGAAAAACCATCTCCTTGAAGACCTTCAGAAGAATGTTTATGTGGCAAGAAATCTGTATAGAAACCAGCAAGCTATTTGTTCTCTGTACTAGGATAGTGCAGCCCTTCCGGCATTTTGACAACTGACGTATGGTTCAGGTCGGACACGGTAAGTAAATTCACCAGCCACGTTGTCCAGCCCATAGCAAAGAGAATGTGAGTCAAGCATAGTAAGACGAGGCATATGGGTTCTGGGTTTTGGGGTCGTAAATACAGGTTAGGAGCTTCATACCAATTGCTTCTATCCCTTGACACATTTCCATTTTAAGGTTAAGTAGGTTTAATTACACAGCTCCTTTTCCCATCTTTGCTTCTTTTTGACATTACATAAGATATTTTAGGAACAGAGAAAGGTTAATGGGCCTATGATGGGGCCTAGAATTAACTTCCTTAATTAAACCTCCAGAAGACATCTTTTCATTTCTTTCAATGACCTGTCTTGGTTTAAAAAGACCCAAAGCTCCTGCAGTTTTGTGCAGGTCCTGCTCATATAAGACCCACACAATCCATCATATGATTGGAGCTTTGTCTTAGATGATGTTTCTGGTTTAAGCAGCTGCTGTCATCAACAGCGGGGCTGAAGTTGATGGGCAATGAGAAGATTAATCTGTTCAGTGTTGTGACTTTGGAAAATTCACCTTTGTGGATTTCGACACTTACGGTTCAGGCATCAATTTATTTTTAGAGAGTAAATCGATGACTATATCCCTCCTCAAATTATCCTCATCAAATATTTGTAAATTAAATTACAATGTAAATGTACCGGTGAGTGGACTGCAGTCCAAAACCTTGCCATGCATCTTTTCTAAAATTCATATCATACTCCGAATTTATCTCCTATTATTTAAGAATTTTAGTATGTGTTTCTCTTCCATGGGGCTTGCTCTACATTAATTTATTTCCTCTTTTTTTCAAATGAAGTCTCTTTGAGGAATGGTCATCATTGAGGGGATTTTTCAGAACCATTTCATTGTGATCAAATTCTTTTTATATTGAAGGACACTCCCTGTAGTCCTAATTTTTTTGGTTTAATTTAGCAGTAGCTCATTTACATTTCCTGGTATTATTGGAGGAGAAAATATATATGCTATTAGCGTTCTTGCTCTTCCAAGATGATAATTTTAGCAGGATTTCCTAATCGGTAATATGTATCCGAATCTCCCTTTAAAATGTTAGCTATTTTAGCTAAATTTTAGCTAAATATAGATAGTATATATATATTTATATGTATATATGTATATTTATTTCTATTTATATGCATTATATTTATATGTATATTGTATATATTTATATCTGACTGGCAGGTTCTGATTTAGAGATCTGCACCAAGACAATGAAATATAATCTGTGTTTCTCAGAGTTCCCCAGAGGATACTGAAACCCACCCCATGTCTATATGTGTGTCTGGAAATGCAGTCTGCTTTAGACCTCCAAGCCCAGGGCAGTGGATGACTTCTGTTCCTTCTTGTCCAAGTCTTCTCTTCTACCTGATCACAGAACTGCCTGAAAAGGGGTTTGTTGCTAAACAGCTTCTTGTGACATTGACCTCAACACTGAGCATGAAACAGAGAGCTGTTATTATCTGAACTATGCAAATGTGAGTGTCAGTGAATATGCACTTCATTGAAAAGGCCTGTGAGGGACAAAATCCTGAATCTGTTCCAGGTGCTTCCACAGTTCTCTCTCCCAGGTAATGGAGCAGCAATGGCTTGTTTCTTATGGTGTGTAGATCCTTCAGTTTGCTAATGGACGTCCTGTGTTTCGTTACAAAGAGAGTTTAAGGAACCTAGGTGGATGTCTAGGAGACTGTCTGCAAAGTGGTGCATTCTTAAACATGGCACTTCGTCTTTCCTCTTTCTCTAATTCAGACATTATGTGGTGTGGATGCCTGTCACCACTTGGTGTTTTATTCATATTACATACCCTGAGTTTAATTCTTTCTATGAGCATTAATTATCCATATTAAATAGAGTGGAAAATAAATGACCTTATGTCTGTCTTTTGCTGTCCTCTTCAGGACAGGGCCGGAATGAGCAAATTAATCTGTAATAGGATGGCCAGACTGGGAGGTGTCAGGGGACATGTGGCATGGGGACAGAGTGTGTGCGGATTCAGCTGCAAAGTTCAGAGCATAATATCCAAAGAGTAAGGCAACCCAAAGTAGTTAAAATCATGGAATCTGCAGTAATCAGACAGAACATGATCAGGAGAAACCAACAAGCAAACAATACATGGAAACTTTCCTGTGTTTCCCTCATCTGTGAAATGTAGATAATTCAGTACTTAGTAAATTGGCTTGTTGTGAAGATTAAATTTGCTTCATACACATAAAGCATGCCGAATGGTGCCTGGTGCATGGTAAGTTTGAGTTAATGTGTGAAATAGCATTATTGTTATTGTTTTCATCAGCAGAAACCAGAGTATAAGGTGGGTTCTAGGCCTTAGGAACAGGGAATAGGAAGGCAAGGTGGAAGACAGGGTGCAAATGTAGCTTGACCTCTGACAAAGAATGCTGAGTTGGAGCTCTTGAAAGCTTGAGTCCCAAATTGATCTTGGAGACCAGTTGAGCTGAGCTTGAAGCAGAGGGTCCTGAGAACCCCAGTGTGGGGAAATGGGGTAGCAGAGGCTAAGACCCAATTTCTAGAACTGTTTAATTGACCCCACCTCTTGACTTCCTTTCCTTCTGACAACACCATCATGCCCCAAGGGAAAGAGTTCTCTGACCATCTGGGAGAGTGGCTGGTGTCCATGTTAACTGTCATAGACAGACAGTCCCCAGAAGGCAAGGTTTGGTTGTGTCTTAGGCTATAATTCTTCTGATTATTAGATGTCACAGGTGATTAGGTGTTTAATAAATGATATGAGGTAGATCATTTCCCTTTAGGGTAGTGGCAGAGCTAACTAACATAGGTAATTTTCACTATTAACATCAATTCATTCCTTAATATCCATCATTGGAGAATCTCAAAGATTAATCCATTGCAAATATTTCCACTAGATCTGTGTTTGCTGTGTATTTTTCACAGTTCCCTGGGATAAGGTGGTACCTACTTCACACGATGACTATATTCCTTTAATTATTTCATTCGTCAAACATGCACTGAATGCCTACTATATGTTAGTGATGGTACTTGATACTCAAGATACAAAAGAAGAATGTGACATGGTTCCTGACCCCAAAGTGTCATAAACTGGTATAAGAACAGAGACAAGTTGAAGCATAGTTTAGGGAAAGTGCTGCTAATTGAGCAAACATGAGGTGCTGTTGGGATCCAGGGATGATCAACTCTACTCAGTGGTTGAATGGTCAAGAAGAGCTGATAGTGGGATAAAAATAAACTCCAGATCTTCCTCCACTTTTTAAAAAAAAATATTTGTTTATTTGAGAGCAAGAGAGAGCATGGAGGTTGGGAAGGGCAAAGGGAGAGGGAGAGAGAGTCTTTTAAGCAGAGTCCCTGCTGAGTGGGGAGCCCAGCTTGGGGCTCCATCTCATGATCCTGAGATCACAACCTGAGTAGAAACCAAGAGTCCGATGCTTAACTGACTGCACCACCCAGCCTCCCCTTCCTTGACTTTTGATGGGGTTATATCCCGGTAAATCTACTGTAACTTGAAAATACATTTAATATACCTAACCCACCAAACATAGTAGCTTAGCCTAGCCTACTTAAACATGCTCAGAACACTTATATTAGCCCACAGTTGGGCAAAATCATTTAATATGAAGCCTATTTTATAATAAAGTGTTGAAAATCTCCTGTAACTTGTTTAATATTGTACTGAAAGTGAAAAACAGCAGGGTTGTAGTTCAGAACAGTTGTTACTGTTTGGGTTGTTGACCCTGATGATCACGAGGCTCACTGGGAACTGCACGGGGCTGCTTCTACTCGGTATCACAAGAGAGAATCATATCACGTAGTGCTAGCCAGGGATAAGATGCAAACTCAAAATTCCACGTATGGTTTCTACTGAATGAAGATCCCTTTTGCACCATCATAAAGTCAAACCGTAATAAGCTGAACCATGATAAATTGGGGACTGTCTATGCAAGGTCTTAAAAAAGAAGAAGAGGTTTATTTGGCAACAAAAGAAAAAGTATGCACAGAAAAGAGGCAGCTAGGGAAAAAGGAGAGGAACGAAACACATTGGTTGGTATAAAAGTAGGAAAGTGGGAGAAATAGGATTGGCCGGGTAAATAAAAGCACTATCACCATAAACCTTGCATGAAAACCTTGAAAGTATTGAATTTGTCAGGAATCATTAAAGGACTTGAAACAAGAAGACAATGTGATCAGATTTGCCTTTGAGAATGGTCTTTCTGATGCCAGTTAGGAGGATGCAATGGATGAGCAAAATAATTACATAGGGAGTCCAGGTGTGCAGTTGAGAGACTATTTTAATGTCCACATTACATATGATAAGGACCTGAGCTAAAGCAGGGCAGTGGGGATAGAAAGGAGGATTGAAAAATCATTTAGGAGCATCCATGTGGTTGCAAATGCAAGATTTCATCTATTTTAATGGCTCAGTAATATTCCATTGTGTATCTATACCACATTTTCCTTACCCATTCATCTATTGATGGACACTTGGGTTGCTTCAGTATCTTGACTATTGTAAGTAGTGCTGCAGTAATCATAGGGGTGCATATATCTGAAATTCATATAATACTGTATGTTAATTATACTTGAGATGAATAAATAAATAAATAAAATCATTTAGGAGGTAAAATCAAAAGGACTTGGCGGCCAGCTGGATGTCTGTAAGTGAAGAAGTACTTAATGCCAAATATATTTACTGCTGGTTATCACAGTCCACAACTCCTATTACTCCAGGCCCTTACTGGTGATTAGAAACAAATTCTGCCCTAATAGCCATTAAAGGGGAAAATGGGGTTGATAAACCTGCTTGCTGGAGCAAAAGAAAGAATATTTTAAGGAAGTTTTGGATTTCGCTGGGGTCCTTTCTTTCTCCATTTAAATGCACAGAAAACCCAAGGAGGTTTGTTAACTGAAATCTTGTACATGGAGCTAATGGTGAACCCAGAGAGTCATGGTCTTCATCTCTTGATCAGTCCTTCCCAAATTTAAGATGCACACTAATCACCTGGAGATCTTACTCATCCGCAGGTTCTGATTCAGTGGGTCTGTGGAGTGGGGTTTGAGATCCCTCCTATTTAACAAAGCTCCCAGGTCGGGTAGATGCACTAGACTCCAATTTGAGTAATCTATCCCTAGATGGTTTCACAAAGAAGGAGATAGATTTTGTTAGTGCAACAAAATGACCACTCGCCCACTGCAGCAATAAGGAAAATAGTACAAGTCTCGGATTATGCTCTGGCTGTTGCTGCAGACCCTTCAGACCTTGTCTGGGTGGGGCCTCTTGGGAATGGTACCTATCCCAGGAAAAGAGTTGGTAACGTTCTGTACAGTCAAATGTAGTCTGAGCCAATAAGGTTGTCCTGGTGTTCCTCCAAGAGCCACAAAGAGTTCTCCCCCGCTCCTCCCCCGCCCACGCTGCCCCCAGCATGTCTCCCTGAGCAATCAGGCCCTAACTCAAACCTGAAAATAACTCCAATCCCCTGGCCCACACACAGTCCCACCCGGCCAAAGTGGGATAGCGTAAGTTTTGTTTAACTTGCTGTGGGGTTGAGGAATATTTGGGTTTTAAAGAGTTATAAAGGGCTCTTTGTAGCAATTGCAATATTTATGTACACATCACCAGAGACAAACAAGACTGGAAATTAGGGAACTGGCTTCTTCTCACCTTGGGAGTCAGTCCTCATCCACGTTTGACCTCTACTCACTGACCATGCGGTGCTCAGGTTATGGTTTGTTTATATATGCCAGCTCTTTAATTATGAAAGCATAAGTCCTAGGGACCAGGACCAGATGCTGGGGTTGGCATTGCTTGGTGGGAGACTGGCACTGACAAATGGCCTTGGGTGGCTCAGACCCAACCTGGCCTGCTCGGGTTGCCTGAAATAGGAAATTTTTGCTGTAGGGAGACTGCGGTAGGCTCCGAAATTAAGAGGAGTCTGGTATGAGGAAAGGTGCTATCTTGGGAATCAGAAAACTAGTTCTAGCTCAGCAATAACTGGTTATGTGATTTTGAACGAGGCATTTTGTCTTTCTTGGCCTTGGTTTCTCTCTCTGAGAAATGAGGAGGTAGGCTAGGTCAGTGGTGTTCAGCCAGTTCTCTGCAGAACCCTACAGTCTTTATGGAGGTACCAGGAGCATCAGGCTGGATCTACCAAAAAATTATCAACTCTGGCTTATGTGAGTTGGTAGCTCCCCCACATACACATGACCTTGGTTTTTGGTGTCATGGTAACCTTTTGCTATTCCATAGAGGTGTTCCCGTTGGTGAGGCCACTGATTTAGATTTTGGACTTTCTATGGTAAGCACTAATAAAATTCTAGAAGAAAAGAAGACTAAAAAAAAAAAAATCAGCTCTAATGTTGCCCTCAGGAATTCCATGATCATGGATCACACATGGAAAATACATAGAAAAAAGCACATTAACTATATGAACATGGCAGCACCAATTACATTTCTAGGGTATACCTTCTCCTAAGAAAATTGACCTCTGAAAAATCAGCTCCAGAATTAATTTTAGTAAACCAAACCTGAACAAATCTACTTTTTAAGAGTCTCATGCTCTACCGACTGAGCTAGCCGGGCACCTACAAATCTACTTTTTAAAAAATGCATTTATTTGGGGCCCTGGACCGTAAGCTGGAGCTACATGGCTGGAGCAACCGCTAGACTTGTCTTTATCTCAAAATATTTCTTCTAAGCAGCCTATAATCTTAGCGACTTATTTAAAAGAGGTTGACTTATATGCACACAATGAATCATGGAACACTGCATCAAAAACTAATGCTGTAATGTATGGTGACTAACATAACATAATAAAATAAAAAAATTTAAAAAAAAAGAGGTTGACTTATTTTCATTGTCTCGATTGTGTGCTCATATCTGTTAAAATCCTTTCTGAGGTCTACTAGAGGGATTGTTACCATACTAGTATTTCCCCAACTCTGATTTTCCAGGAGTGTTTTCCTTCAGCAGGTTGTATGGGTTTACAAGGACTGAAGTGCCTAGGAGCAAAGTTCAATCAAAGTGGCTATTTATATACAACTTGTAGTTACAGTGGAGCAATTCACAAAGAATTTCCCTTTGTAACACTGACAACAGCACCTTGAAAAAAGCAGGCATACTTGTTGAATGACTGAATGACCATTCATTCATTTATTCATTCCATGGAGTTGACCCCATCACAGAGCTTTGTATGAATTACTGTTTTCTGCTTTGGAGAATTGAAATGAAGCTATGCTTCTTCTAATAACTGTACTTTCATCTTGACTCACTCAGCCAGCTGGGGCTTTATATTTACCTGGCTTTGAAGATCAGTCTTTTGGGGGACAGAGGCTACTCACCATCATCCTACTGTTCTGTTTCCTTAATAGGATTCTCCTCTTTGGCTCTTCCCTTGACCACAGAAGGATCCTTCAACACAGAGACTACTGACAGAAGGGGGCATTTTTTGTGTGAATAGGGGTGAGTCACGATTAGTTAACAGAAACTTGATTCTCAAAAATACAGTGAAATCTAGGGAATTTTCATTTTCAGCTGCATATAGTCCTTGTTCGGGTTATATTAAAATATACAAGGTCATGAGCACAAATTTTGAATTGGTTAGATGTTGTTCATATTACAAGCAAATAAATACCTGATTGAAATTTGACATCAGAAGGCTGATAAATTGGACTCAGCTTCCCATGGGCTTGAGAGCATCTTCAGAAAATAGCATTACATTCCTACCTTCCAGGAGATGGGGAATTGGCTTTTTAAAGCATTATGTATGAGGAAGGTGGTTAATAAACTCTAAAAGATGTGAGATTATAGACCCGAGAAAATCTGTTCTGGAACTTAAAGGATCAATGGGCCCAATTCACCTAGCTAAGAGGACTATGGGTGAGATAGCATAAGACACATGAGGAGGTTGGGAGAGAAGAAAGCAGGATATTGTGTTTTCTGTCTCCTTACTTGACCTTGAGCCTCTGTGGAGCTTAGCATGCCCATCCACAAACTAAGGACAGAGGATCTGCCTCTCACTTTTCAGTGATCTTGGAGGTTTGTGGAGATAGTAACGATCAGAGCATTAATGTTAAAAATGTTGGGGTGCCTGGGTGGCTCAGTTGGTTAAGCGTCTGGCTCTTGATTTTGGCTCAGGTCATGATCTCAGGGTCATGGGATGGAGCTCCGTGTGGGGCTCCACGCTCAGCAGGGAGTCTGCTTGGGATTCTCTCTCTCTCCCTCTCCCTCTGCCCCTCCTTCCACTCTTTCTCTCTCAAATAAATAAATAAATCTTAAAAAAAATAATGTTAAAGTTGTCACAGAGGAAGTGACACTTCTTTGAGGAAGACATGGTTGCAGCTATAGTAGAGTTCTGGATGCCCCACTCCTGCTCCTGACTCACCACTCTTCCCTCTGGCTAAGGAACAAGCTTTTAAAGACAGTGGGAAGACACTCATGGAAGCAGGGGTGGCAATTCACCAAATTTGAGTTACTGTAACCAGCCACAACGTAAAATCTCTGGAGAAGATATGTGCTGACCTGCTCAGAGGCACAAAGGAGAATAATCTCAAAATGAAAGGACCAGTTTGGAGGCCCACCAAGACTCTGAGAATTACTACAAGGAAAACTCCTTGTGGTGAAGGTCCTCAGACTTGGTATCCTTTTCAGATGAGGATCCACAAGCGACCCACTGATTTGCACCATCCTTCTGAGATTGTTAAGCAGATGACCCGTCAGTGTGGAGCCAGGACTTGAGGTTGAAGTCATCATGGCAGATGCATAAATCAACTTTTGCAATAAATCGATGATCAGTTGTTAAGGAAAAAAAGTCACAGAGATAGAAGAGTGACTCATTGTGAGATAGCTATGGCAAAAACACAGGCATTGAAGCCATACAGACCACCATTCAAGTCTGAAACCCTGCCACTTATTAGGATACTTTGACAAAGGCATTTAAATTTTCTGAGCCACACAACTGTGGCTCTACCTTTAAAATGGAGATTATAAAATTGGGATAAAAAGGTAATTTACATGCAGGAAATACCAGACCTTATGGAGTACATATTCAGGTCACAGCTCTCATCACCATCATCCCAGCATTCATTTATTCAATAGGTATTTTGAGTGTTCGCCATGTACATTGGAAATTAGATGTGATTTGATGTCAGTTTATGATGTCAGTGGAGACAAAATGAAATCACCTTAATGCATATGAAGGGACTATGTTTCCCTTAAGTAAAATGTTTCAGTTCATAACTGACCAATAAGATTTCAGCTGCACACAAATGGCTTTTGTTTGTTTTTAGATTTGTATAATCCATTATTCATATTCTCATCCAGTCTTTCTTATGATTAACCGCATATTTGCAAGATGGCCACAGGGTGAAGTAAAGCTGGAATCTAAGCTAATAAACAATGGGCTCCTTGGAGGCAAAACCTATGTCATAGTTAACTGTGCCTTTCAGGGCCTAGGAATAGCATCTAGACTTTGAGTTTTATTCTGGAGGAGATGGAAGCCATCTGAAAACTTTGAGCAGAGGAGTATCATGAACTTACTATATTCAAAGAGACTTATTCTGTCTTATGTGGAGGACAGCTGGGTGAAGGCAGAGAGGCCCTTAGATGGTCATTGCAATAATAAAAAAGTGACATTATAGTGATTTGGTCTTGAGTGGCTGTGGTGGGAGGTGGTGAGAAATGATTGGATTCTGGATCTGATTTGAAGGTAGCATGACCGAATTTGCTGGTAGATTATAGCGTGGTGTGAGAAAAAGAGAAGAGTCAAGCCCGAGACCAAGGATTTGGGACTGAGCAATGAGAAGAAAGATGTCACCACTTACTGAGATGAAGAAGACTGGGAGCAAGTGGGAAAACTCTTGAGGGGAAGATCAAGGATACAATTTTATGCAACTTAAATTTGAGACTTCTGTTAGATACTCAAGTGAGCATTCAGAGCTAACAATTGGATTATTTGAATCTAGATTTCAGGGGAAATGTTGAAGCAGGAGATAGGGATTTGGCAGTCATTGGCATATAGACGGTATTCGGCATCAAGGGGCTAGAAGAGATCTCCAGAGAGTGAACATAGAGAGCAAAGAAGATGAGGTCCCAAGTGTGGGGCCTAGAGCACTGCTATGTTCAGAGTTCAAGAAGACAAGAAGGAACCAGCAAAGGAGGACAGAAGGCAGGCTGATAGGAAGGAGGAGAACTTGAAGAGAGATTGGTGTCTCAGAGACAAGAAAGATTAAAAAAGTAAAGATGTTTCAAGGAGAGGAAATGGTCAACTGTGTCAAACGTGGCTAATAAGCCAAATAAGATGAGCACTGAGAATTGATCTTTGGATTTGGCAAAGTGAAGGTTTATTGATGACCCTGACAAAGACTGTGGTACTGGAAACATTGGAATGGTGATCTGACTGGAATGTGTTCAAACGAAAAGAGGAAAAGAAACAGGGAGAGTGAGAACAGACCTCTCTTACAAGGGTTTTGCTCTTAAGGGGCGGAAAGTCATGGGTGGTGGGGAATGACTTGAAAGTGTAGGGTGTAAGCAGGGATCGTACATATGGCCCAGGGACTGCTAAATCTGATTGGATGCTGGCTATAGGTCTGGGGCAGGGTCTTGGAAGGCCCTGCTGATCCAGACTTTAACCTTTGGTTGCTGGCTTATGGAAGGTCCAGGAGGTCCCAGGGGAGAGTTTGGGTTGAAAAAAATGGGAGAGGGGATACTTGGGAAGCTCAGGTAAATGGGTGCTTCCCACCGGGTCCAGAAGTATCTCAATACTTTAACACTCAGCATGGTAGTACCAGCGTGTTTTAGCTGAACACCAGCCTGGATCCATAAAGAGGTTTCCTTCTTTATTATCTTTGTTTTTTAAGAAGAGGATATTGCGGTATACTTTCATGATGATGAAATGTGACAAGAAGGGAGGGGGGATTTGGAAATTCATTGATGTGAGAGAATGAGGTGACAATTATAGGAGATCCTTGAGTTGATGAGTGGAGATGGGGTTAGCATACAAATAAAAGGGTTGGTTTTGATGGAAACACAATTTTTTTTTTTGTGGTTCCTTGTAGCAGGAAGGAGCACAGAGGAGAGGGGCACAGACATGGGTGAGCTGCTAAGTGGTGGTAGAGGGCATGTGAAATTTCTTTGCTGGTTGCTCCTAGTTTGTCTGTGAAAGAGAGGAAATTTATTAACACTGCAAATTCTTACCTTCCTCAAGATCAGTATGCATCCACATTTTATCTGAGATTTACGTAGAATTCTGGGAAAATGCTGGTCACTCCACCAACTTTTGATTCAGTGTCTGTGTTTCCTGCCAGGAGACCTCCAACTGTGGGATTTTGATCCCACCTCATTCCATGAATGATGATCGGAGCCCAACTTCCTTTAGAGACAGTTTGTAGAGTGTGATGACCCCTGGCCCTCTCATGCCCTGGTTTGCTATGGAGTGGCCCAGAAAGGAAACGTTTCTTGCCTGGCACAGTGATGCATCCAGGGCCATGACAGAACCTGACTCAGAGTAGGTGTTCAATAAATGAATGAATACAGGAAGGGAGGGAGGGCAGGAGGGAGGGAGCGAGGGAAGAAAATTCAATTTGCATCTAGAAGGGACACCACTAATCTAGCCTAGTTGCACTATGTTTCTGTTCAGTAGATTTACATCTTGTTTATAACTAATTCCTCTGTTGCACGTTTGGCATTCTGAGATTTTTTGCCAAGACTCAAGAATACATCCAAAATGGCTGAAGGATGACAGTGTTTGATTGCTTGCCTCTCTCTCTACCTCCGAAGTTAATATGATGCTATCTGAGTGCAAAGGCACAGACAGGGAGGAATTTAATGCAAATTTAGCCAGGAGTCTAGTGCCACTTCACAAAATATTGATTAGGTGTCTGATTTGCTCTCCCCTGACAATGGGCCATAGGAATAAACCAATGAGGTGGGCTCAACCCTAGCTCGTCATGGTCATTCGATAAAGCCAGGCAACCAATGAGGAGCAGCTACCTTTTGATTGGATGAGAGGCCAGTGAGGGGGGAAACCATCTTAGCAACAGCAGAAAATATTGCACACGCCCTTGCACACACGCACAAACACAGACATCATGCTTTACCACCCTGCTGCAGTGAACAGTCACCGATTGTGTCTCTTAAGGCTTTTGTTTAACCACACTCCCACTTCCAAAGGACCAGTTTCTGTTCACAGATCACACTGCTTACCTGGTCAGTCAGCCCATAATCCCTTTTTAATGGAACGAAGGAACAACACTCCTCTCTGTGCCCCCTTCAACACACATCTTATTAAGGGGCGAACTTTGTCCTGGAGGTGGATGGCCCAGGCTTTGTTCTGACACGTACCGCCCTGATCCCTTTCAGGGAGCCAGCCCACCTCTGTCCTTTCCCGACCCAACTGGCAGATGGGGGCAGGGAGTGTGGTGGGCAGGGTGGGCCCACTGCTGGACGGTCATTTCCTCTGTTCCCTGTAAGACTGCATGCAGCAGAGCTTCCCCAGGGCCAGCGCAGGCTCCAGAGTCCATGTGATTTTCCTTACAGGCTTCCCCTTTCATTGTTCATGGCCTTCACATCCAGGGCCCAGGAAAGCGTGCCTGTGTTCAGCGTGACATTTGGCAATGTCTTTCTTAGCCACTGGGTTCCAGACATTTAGCACTCTCATTTGAAAGGCTCCCCTCCTCCGGTCTCTACTGTGTTTTTGTTGCTTCCCGAGCAGCTGCCCTTATTCCCCAGGTGCCGGGGCGTGGGGGCTGCCTGCCAATCCCTGGTTTCCCCAAATTAGGAGCTGCCTTGGCCTCCTTGCTTCATTTCACTCCTCGCCCACCCCACAGCCTGGCTCTGAAGGCAGGTAACAGGGAGGACGCTTTGGTGCTCGACATCATTCTTTCCTCCATGAGCTTTGCTTTCTCTGCTCTCACGGCTCCTTTCAGCCTGAATCTTTGATCCAAGAGCATCTGTCCATGATTATCCAGTCCTGCTGGTGGCTCTCACTCTGATTCTCTGCTGACAGTTATAATTCTGTCTGGGTAGGAAAGCCCATCCGTTAGGACAATCTTCACTCTCTGAGGTGTGTGGCTGGTCTTTTATTTCTAGAGAAGATGAAGCCGAAATGATGTCAGAGGACTTTTCCAGCCCAAGAAGGATGCTTGTCTAGGAAATGGTAGCCTGCTCTTTCCCACCTTCCTACCTACACAACAAAGGGAGATGGCATGAAATCGAAGCCAGAGGGGATGAAGACCGGCATGAAGCGTGAGTTTCTGAATATTAGGGTTAGCAGAACCTGGAATGTATTACCAAGTGAGGCTTTGGAATTACTTTCTGTGTTGGGTACAGTAGCCGTCTCCTGGAGTTTTGTGAAGGTGTATTCTCTTTTCTCACAGAGGCAGTGGCATGGACATGATGACCTACAGGGCAGCATGGTATGGACTTTGGAGTCAGACTGGTCTAGATTCAGGTTACCGCTCTGTTGCTGTCGAGCAATATGGTGGTAGCAAATTTCTGAGCTTCTCTGGGTGTTTAAAAAAAATCTGTAAAATGGAAGGCACAGTATCAACCATATAGGTTTAAATAAAATCATGTATGTACTATGCCTGGCATAGGGCTTACCATGTAATGAGCATTCAAAAAATGCCCAGCCTTCCTTTCAATTCTAGAACTCTCAGAGCTTCATTCCATCAGTATGCTTGCGGATATGGTATCGTTCATCGATTTTTAAAAAGTGAGCATCTATCTAGAGCCTAGCACTGTGAGGTCTACATGTGGTTTCTGCCCATGCCAATTTACAGTGGAGCCTGGAAAAGAAGCCCAACAAGTTACGTCACAGGGAGCAGCTGAAGCAAGGCAAAATGAAGGCCAGTTTTACGCAGCCAGGAACTATAAAGGGAGTGGGACAGCTATCTGAGTTAGAGTCCCCCCAAGAAAACATGACGGGAAAGTGGGGACTTGATTAGAACCTTAAAGAACAGCTACAATTTGAATAAGTTGAAGGGGTGGAGGTAGAGAGAGAGCCTCCATGGAGGCTGAGGAACAGCCTCCTGTTCCTGAGCTGGCAAACCCTCAGGAGAAGAACCAAGTGTGGAGTTTGAAGCAGGAAGAGGGGGTCTGAAGGATGTTGGTAAGGGGCTCAGGCCCTGGAATTAGGCCTACCTTGGTTTCAGTTCAGGAACTGCCACTTATGTCCTTGTGACTCAGTTTCCTCAGCTGTAAAATGGGCATCATAATAGGATTAAATGGTATCGGAAGCTGATAAAGCGCTTTGGGTATATCTGACTGCAAAAACCATGCTTTGACCCACGCACACAGCCTTCATAACAGGACCACCAATCACATCTTTTTAATGTGAGACATGAATAGATAAAAGGTAACAGCTCCAAATGACGGCTGGACAGAATTTCCTGGGCTGCTGTGGAACTCCATGACAATGACCTCTGGTGTCCTCCCAGACAGCTGCTGATACCCACTTCTCCCTCTGTGGGTTGTGATTCAGCATTTAAGCATTTTCCCTTTTATCTCCCCATTTGTATGCTCAGATTAGACATGGATTTGGTTAGACCTGCATCTGTTGAGACGGCCAGCCAATAATAGAAGCCCCATCGGGACCAAAGCCGTCTGGTTTCAGGAGTGGGTCTAGCGAGTGAGGTCTAGGTCAGGAAGCTATTAGCTGCAGAGTCAGGGAATATATTCAGCTGTCATCACTTTTTAATTAAAAATAGCCTGGTGGCACTTGCATTCCACCACTGTGTTGTAGGGAGCGGAGCACCACCCTCTCCCCTACAGTGGGTCCTCCCACAAAACAGGATACATGTCTTCCCTGTGGTCCCAGGTCTCCAGAGCTTGTCCAGAGACCACGAGAAACCTAAAGACCACTTTAGGAGGGAGTGGACACAATGCATACATAACCTCTTCCCAATTCTACCTTTAGAAATGGTAGGTTGGTGAGACGATTTACACCATGGAAATCTGCAAATGCTACAAATCAGGGCCTCTTCCTTGATGGAGAGTGGCATGCCAAACACTGACCATCACACCACTGGGAGAGAGGTGAGGTAGACCCCCAGCTGGTAATTCCTGAGAAGACCCTTTCGAGGTAGGATTTTTCGACACTCCAGGTTTGGTCTCCATTTTCCACCATGTTAAATCCACTTCTCCCATTGCTTATATGGAAAAGAACCTTGAGAGCCAATATGCCATCACTTTAAGAGTCCACTCCATCAGACCAAAGTTCAAATCCCTGCTCCTGAATTACCTGTCATGTGGCCTTGACCTTGTCTACTTTGTGAGGCGTTGGTTTTCTCATCTGTAAAATGGGGCCAAGAATGGGGTCAACTAGTTAAGGTCACTGGGATCATCAATAAAATCTTTCATGTGGAGGACTTAGTACCATCCTGGCCTGAAATAATCATGAGGTAAATGTAGGCTACTTTATGATCTCAGACTTTATCATTCTAGTTGGGGGACATGATAAAAAAAAAACTGAGCAGGTATAGACTAACCGGGTGTTATCAGGCTTGTCATAAATGTAGAAGTCTAATAACAACGTTATTTGACACGGTTCTCTGAACCATGTAACAGTGAAGTGTACCAGTCGGATGCCACAACACTTAATTAAAATGTTTAATTTATTACTCTGGTGTTTTTTGCATTTAAAGATATTTGTGCAAAACAAAATGCAATGCAGTCCCCACTCTCTTAAACTGGCATAATACACAAATTATATATTCAGCATCTTATAACAATATGCAAATAAAACATCTACATATTTGTAGTTTCATCAACACAAAACATTTCTTTTGTGCTATTTTCCATAGGCACACCAGAACAAAATGATTCTTGACAAATAGGGTCAATTTCTACTCTTGGACAAATCCAGTTTATACTCTTTTGGAGCTTATGGTACAAAAGAGAACACTGAGATCCCTCTCATAGGTAGGCAGACAGATAGATGAGAGAAAGAGACAGAGAGTGCTATGAAGGAAAAATAAAAGTTTTTGTATCAAATGCTAGTTCATAGAAATCTGAAGTTATCTACCTGTGTGGTGAGTTAGATAAAATTCATTTTAGATGAATGTGAGTTAGCATCATTGGAATCTTACACATGAGCCAGTAGACTTTGATTAAATCTGACTATCTATGGTGACTAATTTTAATTTGGTTTTCTTTGCTGTGCAATTTGCCTTTACAAAGTTAGCCAGACCAAAGTGAGGGGCCAATTTAGGAGAGGCCAGTGGCAAAACTCACCCAACATTTATCAGCCTATTTACTCTAAGACCTGTCCCCTGGTTGTGCTGGTTCCAGTGGTAGCTCTAGAATCAATGGTTCTCTACAAGGCTCCTCTCTGTGGCAAGTCTGTACACTTTCCAGAGAAGTATCCCCAGCCAACCTGCAGAAGAATCACCCAGAGTGCTTATAAAAATGAGGATTCCTAGGCCAAAGTCCAGTCCTGTAAATCATGTAGATGGGACCTAGGAAGTTTGCATTTTATCATGGGCCTCTGATGATTGCTGTCTACACCAAACCACTGCTCGAGATGCTACCCTCTTGACATACTTCATATTCTAGGCTTCCTTATTCCTTCTACTGCTGCTGCCTTAGTTCAGAGGCTCAGCCTGGCTACTGCAGAAGGTTCTTAATCGGCTTCTTAGTTATCCTCTTTACTATAATAAATATAAACTGAATAAAATTCCGATCTTATAGTGCCAGATCCTTCATAACATCCTACAATAGAATATTTTCTAGAGGATAATTTAGTCTCTTATCTAAGACAGATAAGACTCTTCCCAGCCCCATCTCCTGGCATACCCACTCAGCGGTCACTTGCATGCTGCATCCACACTTATGGCTCTCCAAGTTTTCTGAACACGCTTAGCTGTGTCACAGCCCTGGGCTTCTGCTCCTGTTCTAGTATCTCGCCAGAATGACTTCCCCTCCACCCACTCCTGGCTCTCTGGCAAATACCTACTCGTCTTTAACATAAGAGCTGAAGAATTACCTCTTCTATGATGACTTACCTAAACCTGTTCCCATTTCTGTGCCACCTTCCTCTGATCTGTGTTTACTTTGATGACAGCACCTGTAACACTCCACCGCAGTATTTGGTCCTTTGTTTGTTTGTTTTTGTTTTAAAAGATTTTATTTATTTATTTGAGAGAGAGAGAATGCAGGCAAGAGAGAGAACAGGAGCAAGGGTGGGAGGGGCGGAGGGAGAGGGGCAAGCAGACTCCCCGCTGAGCAGGGAGCCTGATGCGGGACTCGATCCCTAGACTGTGAGATCATGATCTGAGCTGAAGGCAGACGCTTAACCGACTGAGCCACCCTGGCGCCCTGTACTGCAGCATTTCTTGACACGTCTTTAAATCCCTTGAAGGCACAGCCCATGTCCTACTACTCTTGGCATCTGAAGGAACGTATTAATGTTTTCCAGACTAAGTGAATGAACCCATGCACTGTACCACAGGGAGCCTCGGTGTATTCCCAAACTAAATTTGCAGCTCAAGTGTTGGCTGTGTCATCTTTCTTTTAGTGATGTAGATCTTACCAAGAGTTTTGAAGATCACGAGAAAAATGAAACAACTTGGAGTTTCCCATATATGAGCAGGCTCAATCCAGTCTGACTAATAAATAACTAAAGCTGGATGAAGCCCACAAAATTCTCCTTCCCTCCAGGACAGGGAGATGAAAAACGGAGAATGAGGTAAATTAAACCAATGTCTTTGTTATATAAATCTCAGGGTAAATTTGGGCAAATGAGCAATCTCTGTGGCAAATGTAACTGATCTTTCTGGAGAGTTATTTGATTTAATTGGTTGATTTAATTTCCTAGCAAATGAAATCTGAAAATACTATCCTTGAGAATACTTGCTTGCTACAAATCCCTTCTCTTATCTAAACCTCATTTATTTCAATTAATTTCCCATCATTCCTTCTCTCTGTCTAGAGTGTGATTTGGGTATTTCCCAGTTTTCTTTCAAGGTGACGGTTCAAAGATCAAACATAAAAAGTTGAATACTTGCCATTCTACCATCTAAGGCAATTTCAAAATCAGTGGTTGTGGGTGGGAATGTATCTCATGGGTTGTGGGTGGGAATGTAAAATGGAACAGCCACTTTGGAAAACAGTGTGGTAGTTTCTTAACATGTTATATGAAAACTTAGTACATGACTTTAATCGATTTCACTCCTAGGAATTTACTCAAGAGAAACGAATATCCATGTCCACATAAAGATTTATGCATGAATGTTCACAGCAGCATTATTCAGAATAGCCAAAAAAGTGGAAACCACCCAAAGGCCCATGAATTGGTGAATGGATAGACAAAATGGGTTGTATCCATACAATGAGATCCTATTCAACAATACAGAGAAATGGATTCTTGGTACATGCTACAACACAGATGAACCTCAGGCCATGCTAAGTGAAAGAAGACAGACACAAAAGTACTCATATTGTGTGATTCCATTTATAGGAAATGTCTAGAGAAGGTAAATTTATAGTTATAAGAAGGCAGAGTAGTGGTTGCCTGGGTTTGGGTGGGGGGTAGAAGCCGACACTGAATACAGACAGGCTTGAGGGGATTTTGGGAAGTGAGTGAAACGTTAAGACTGGCCTGGGTGAGAGTTGCCCAATTCTATACATTTACAAATCATCACTGAATTGTACAGTTATAATGGGTGAGTGCTATGATGTGTAAATTATACCTCAACAGACCTATAAAAATGGTTGAAATTGACATCCTTTTGCCTTCATACTTTTATTTTAGCGATACTACGATTTTAAAAATCTTTGCCAGGTAGTATTTTTTTTAAAAAAGTGTTTAATCACAGAATGTAGATTTTAAGTTGGTTTCTTTCCTCTTCCACGAACCCCTGAGACCCTTCACCTTTATACCAGTGGAGACGTATTCAGACTGCAAAAACTTCTTTCTCCTTCAAACTAATTAAGCTCTGGTGACATCAGCTATATTTGCAGTGCACCTGCTTAAGGCCATGATACTAATTAAATTCCTGAATGATTAGAAATGCAAATTACCAGACTTGATTCAGCAACAGGCATTGCTGCCTGGCTCCAGAAGGGTAGAGGAAATAGCCCACCTCATCTCAGGTAATGGAATGCTTTTGAGTCTAACCTGAGTTTAATAGGAAAATAATATAAACTATGAATGGCTAGGACTTACCTATTTCACATGGGGCAGTACGTCATTGATAGATGCTGCATGTTTCTAGGTAGCTCATGACTGTGTCAGCACATTGAAAAGTACCATAGTGGGATGGAAGGACCCCCAAGTTTTGGAGTTATATGGAACAGAGTTCAAATCCTGCCTCTGACACTGACCAGTGGTATGATCTTGAGCTAATTACCTAGTTTCTCTGAGCCTGTATATCTTCATCTGTAATAGGGGATTTGATTATCTATCTCAGAGGATTTGAAGACTAATTCACTAAGATCACTTATATCTTTGGGCCTAGCATACAGGAGACATATAATAAGTGGAATCTATTCATGGGATAGCTTAGATAAACTGAGGAGTCCTGACCCTTCATTTATTTGATAAATACTGAGTGTCAACCATTCATTTACTCCTTCAATTCAGCAAATATTTATTATATTCAACTTACTATATTCCCAGTAATATTCTCAGTGAATATTAAATAAAGTGAATTTAAAAAGACAAAAACCCATACCATAGCAAAGCCAACTTAGAAAATATCTAAACACATAATAAATAACTAGATTTTATGATAGGCCACAAAGAGGTATGTCCTATGGAAAAAATCAAAGTGGGGGGTAAGGGGGATATAGAGTGTTGGAGGTAAGGGAGAGAATGGGTTGCAATTTAAGGTGGTGAGGGACGGGATCATTGAGAGGTAAAGAATGAGCAGAGCGTCGGAGGAGATGTGGGGAGTTAGTACTTAGCAGCAGATATCTGGGGAAGAGCCTAGTAGGCCCGGTAGACGGCTGGTACAGAGGTCCCCAGGGGAACATACCAGATACCTTCAAGATGTACCAGGGAGGCCAGTTACCATGGCAGACACAGTGGTAAATGCAGCAGTCAGAACCGAGCTCAAATTCTGCCTCTGCCACCTACCAGCTCTGTGATCTTTGGCTCATGGACCTTTGACATTTGGGCGGCAGAGGTTTTATTTCCATTATTTAAATGAAAAAATAAAGCTCAGAGGAGTTAAATGACAAGCCCAAGACACACTAAAAAGTAAAGGGACAGCTGTCAAAGCAACGTCTTTTTACTCTGAATCCAGTATTCTTTTTGTGACACCATTCATAGCCAGCCAGAGACACGAGAGACAAGTTCAAGAGAACCAACATTGAAGGAGCCAGAAACTGTCAGCCAAGCCTGTGCCCAAGGCTGCTAGCTCTCCATTTATAAAATGAGATTTGAATATCTATTTCAAAGGATTCTCTGTCCCAAAGTATTAAAACATTTACCCCAGTCGTCTCTGAAGCTAGAATTTGTAGATTATGCTTTAGCAGAACAGGAACTACCGTTTGATTTCTGTCTGGTTCTGATCCATTTAGTTGCCTAGGGCCATCCTCCTGCACTGAGCCTATTCCAGAACTCCAGCGTGGTTGGGGGGGTAGTGAGGAGGTGGGACAGGCTGGGATCGAAGGCCTGTTTGGAGATATAAAAAGAGATGAGAGAGATAATTTATTCACTCAGTTAATAGATACCGAGCTTCTGCTGTGTTACAGGCACTTACTGCATGGAGAAGAACCATGTGGAATGTGTTAAGGAGTTTTAAATACCGGGATGGCCATACACTTTATATATATATATATAATATATCATATATATAAATATGTGTCTGTGTTTGCATGTATGCCTGTAGTTTATCTTGGAATCAGCTGTGCACCAAAGGGGACTCAGATGTTTCTGGAACTTTCATCAGAGACTTCAGGTGAATAATGAGTTGGAGGTCGAGAGAACAGAGAAGGGACATGGTGGCTCCTTCAGTGTTGGTCCTCTTGAACTTGTCTCTCGTTGTCTCTGGCTGGCTATGAATGGTGTCACAAAAAGAATACTGGATTCAGAGTAAAAAGACGTTGCTTCGACAGCTGTCCCTTTACTTTTTAGTGTGTCTTGGGCTTGTCATTTAACTCCTCTGAGCTTTGTTTTTTCATTTAAGTAATGGAAATAAAACCTCTGCTGCCTAAACGTCAAAGGTCCGATGAGGAAATGGATTTGAAATCATCTGATAAACTATAAAACAACAAGACAAGGCAAGGAACAGGTCTTCGCTAAAGAAAGAGGCTGATGGGAACTGGGGAATGGTCAGTTACCTGTTGTAGGAAAGAATGGTTTTGGCATTTCTCCACAGAGTAGACATTTGGTGCTAATTTATGCACATTAGTGAATTTTGTGCTGCTGGGGCCTCCACCAGGACTCCCTGGTGGGTGTGCCATCCTTGACAGAATCAAGAAAACCACCTGCCTCAATACTGTGATCCTTCCAGGCAGGGATGGGGCTGAAAGAGACAGGCTCTTGGGCACAGACTTGGCTGACGGTTTCAAAGTAGTCTGCTTGAGGACACCCTACAGAGGCCTAGGAAGTTGGATGAATAGAGAAAAAATCCACCCCCCCCAAAAAAAATGGTTAGGTTCATTTTCAACCCAGCTTTCCAGTTCTTTGGGTTTTACATCCTGGGCATTTGGAATATCATCACTCCATGGTGACTGGTGGTGTTGAGCCCTTCTTTCCAAGCTCTGAAACCATCTGGGGTGGCTGAGAGTGAGAAGGGGAAAGTGGCATACTTTTCAGTAGGAGAAAAACACTTTTAAGAGTCAAACTTAAGGCAAGTTCTTGGAGAAAAGAGAATGATTCAGGAGAAACGCAGCCAGATGCTCTGTAGAATCATGTGTCTGATTGTAACATACATTGAGGGTGGGCAGGAAAGAATCACTGAATCTGAAGAATTATTGAACCCTCATCGTGGGTGGAACTCAGGTAAACCATAGATTCCCTTGTATCTCTGGTCCCACTCTGCACACTGCGAGCCACTCCTCAAGAGGGGCAAGGATTTTGCATTTTTCTCTGTCTCCGACGCTCACCCCAGGGCTTGGTCTCCACAGTGTCTCCAGATATGTTCTTGGATGGAGTGTTGACACTGGCCATCTCCACACTCCCAGGGTGGCTAGGGAAGGAGGGCAGTCCCTGAGTCTTCTGTGGGTAATTTACCACAGTGTTCCATAGTCCTCGATATGTGGGGAAGATTTTCATTTAATAGATAAAAATATTCCCCTTCTTCGGTAACCATTCATTTTGAGTGTGCTTGTTGCACCAACCGTGGGCTAGAAAGGGACCAGAGGGCAGAGCTTCCCACGGGGTGCCGTGACAGGCCTGGGGTGCTTGGAGTAATTTACAGGTGTTTCCCGAGATATGGATGGTTGTAAGTTTCTTATCGTGGTAAAATATGAAAAAGCAATTTTGATAACATTTAGACATTTTCAATTCTATTTGAACATTCATTGTATGGCTTCGTCCATCATCTTCTTGACTTCTATAATGACTTTTTGAGTGCCTGAAAGTCTTTGAACAGTCTCCACCATCAGAGTGTTCTGGGGCAGCTACAAACAATCCACTTCCCCTTGATTTATCTGTTAAAATGTACTGGTATCTTAAAAAAATACAAAAAAGAAACCCCCCCAAAACAGTCCTGGTCTTAGTTCAGTTATGTTTTAGTCATGATTTGTCATTAGTGATGTGATGTTCTTTGCTTAGCCTGCGTGTTAAATGTTAGGCTTTTTTTTTTTTTTTCTGATTTAATTTGCTCTTATATTTTATATTTTTTCTAATAACATAAAAAGCATATGTGATTTTGATCTTTACATCTTAAAAATCAGGTATCGAGTGTTACCAAGTGGAAAAAGATTTATTTTACTAGAAGGTGTTTTAAAAAGTCCATATTTAATATCTTCCATAACATTTTATCACTGTAAAAGTAATTAATAAAATTTAATTAATTTGTATCACTAAGTCTCAAATAGAATCTCCCAAATTCTTCCCAACATCCCAGTTACACAATTGTCATAATTTACTGTGTGTACCATGACATGAAAAAGGTAGGCAACACAAGTGTAAATGATCCTTGTTGCAATTTTTCATCCAGTCTTTTGGACTGGATAGAAGTGGGAAGAAAGTTAATCTTGGAGGAAAGGACTTGGTAGAAGAATCCATGATGTTGTTATTTTCACTTTTAAAGTTCCATTTGCTACAATAGTGAAATAAAGAGAATAAGTTAAACTTCGGGATGTTTCACAATGGTGGACACAGTCTGATGAGATTGGATGTGTTTTTGCAGATTCATGCCTTGCCAGCTGGATCTCCCTTGCTTCTTCCAGGAGAGAGGGGGTTGAAAGAGCCAACAGGAACTGAGAAGGTAAATGTCACTGCTTCCAGCCTGCCATATTTTGAAATTAAACATGGATTTAACAGATTTCAAAGTGTCGTAGTCATACAATTCATTAAGCCACATTTAAATGAAAAGTAAGTGATAACCCTCCCATTTAAAAATAATTAAGCAAGTGTTTTATATTGAACTGAAACACTTCATTTCTATTGAATAATACACCCAATAAGGGAGTAAAAGCACAACATGGATCTGAAACTGACCTTCGATTACTCTTCCAGCATGCTAGAAGTGTGGGCAAGGGGTGCCCCCTTTTCTTCTTGGAGGGCTGGGGAGAGAGGTCAGGGCTGAGAAAGTGCACCTACAGCTTTGAATGGGCTTCCTGGGGCGGGGGTGGGGGTGGGGGTGGGGTCAGGGACAAGGTGTGAAATCTGCCGTCTCAGGAGTCAGGTTGCCATATTGAGCAAATAAAAATACAACCCATGCAATGTTGGGGATATACTTCCACCAAAAAAATGGTTTGTTGTTTATCTAAAATTCTAATTTAAGTAGACATTCTGCGTTTAACTGGCAACCCTATGTGGGAGGGAGGTGCACGGAGAGGGATCTGGGAAGATGAGGAAAGGAAGGCGTCTACAGCGTGGTGGGTAAATATTAGGGTAGGAGGTGGAGATAACATTATTTCTAGGTTGTGTACTTAGAATGAGATTTGTATAGAATTTCTAAGGATGCACAGGGGCAAGGTGCTGGTCAGGGAGGCTATCAGATGAGATCAGTACTGACTCTTGAAGACCAGAAATTACCCACAGAAGGAAGATGCTGGGAATTGAGGAAGGGTTTTCCAGGCAGAACAGAGCATGTGCAGAGGCAAAGAGGGATGAAGCAACACCAATATCCTCCTCCAGGAAGTCCTCCTGGTCCCACCCAGGGGGCAATTCATCCTTCCTTGCTCTGTGCTCTCCTGTCCCTTTATTAGAGACTGAATCCCCTCACTCTTCTACTTTCTGCTGTTGAGATGTCTGTGATGTGGGGCCCATCGAGTTGCAGGTGGTAGGTTATGGGACAGACCCCAGAGCCATCATCCACTGTCCTAGTTGAGCCATGCAGCCAACAGTGAACCTAGCTGAGCAGATCCCACTTTTTGCAGAAGATAGAGAACAAACACCTGAAACGTTCCAACAGTTTCTCAAGCAACGCAAAGTTTGCATATATGTATATGTACTTAAGTAAACATAGAGATTTGATTTATAGGACATCAGACCTTAAGTATCTAGGATTGTTTCCCCAGAGAGAAGGAGCAATATGAAAGTAAACCAAATGGAAATGGAAGTCAAATTTGTTACATTCTCTAGGATTTATCTTCAAGCCGACCCATACTGCTTAAGTGTATGAAGTGATTTCTCTCTTCCACCACTCAGCAGTTGATTGCTTTTGAATATTATCTTTCAGAGGAGAGGTTGTCCTGTATCTTGTGTGTGATGCTTTTTATCCCTGTGCTTAGAGTCTTTACCTGCTTAAAGTTCTTCAACTTAGGGTGCTGTGTACACAGATAAGTAGGACCATGCTTTCTGCCTGTGGAGGCACAGAGGCTGAGGAGGCTTGGGTGTATGTGGAAAGGAAACTTTCTGGCTGCCCTCTTCCCATGAAGGTGTGATTCAGAGGCAAGCTCACCTAGAGATAAGAACATCAAAAAGTGGTTTCCCCTAATAGCTTTGAGATGTAAATAAATTTCCTTTTTGTTTAAAAGTGCTGTTTTCCAGGGGTACCTGGGTGGCTTAGTCGGTTAAGTGTCTGACTCTTGATTTCAGCGGCAGGTCATGATCTCAGGGTTGTGGGTCGAGCCCCGAGTCGGACTCCACACTCAGTGCAGAGTCTGCTTGAGGATTCTCTCTCTCTCTCCCTCTGCTTCCTCTGCCTACCCTGTTCTCTCTCTCAAATACATTAAAAAAAATCTTTAAAAAAATACTGCTTTCCAGAGTTTTACCAGCCAGAATAAGTGGCTTTTGTTGTTGTTTTCATTTTGTTGGTGGTGGGGGAGGCTATTTGGGGACTTATACTTTGCCCAGCAGCTAAGGGTTCTGAGCGGTGGGAGCCTTTCAAGTATAGGAGTGTTTATCTTGCCTCTGAAGCTAATGCTGTACATTGTTTTGCTCTTTCCTTCTCTTCGTGCATTTCCTCAAAGTGCTGGCCATCCAAGGATTGGACTTGGACTTCTGAGGACCTACCTTGGCTTTTCCTTACCTGAGAAATAACCCATATCTGGCTCTACGTTCTATCTGGGAAATTTGCCTTTTTCATCACCTTGCAGAGAGCCTGGTCTCCTTTGCCTTTCTTGGCCCTAATGCCTCCCTTCTGGGCAGAACGAATACCAGGCTTTCTTTCTCGGGGCCCACTGAGGGGTGGTTTCTGCTCTTCTGCGCCACCTGCTGTAACCAGCTCCAAACGCAGCCTTCCCGGTCTCCAGCCCCAGGCCCCCAGCAGGAACCAGAGCCAAAATCTCAGACCAAGCAGATGTTACTTAGACTGCCGGCTTTCTGTCCTGGTCTTATCTGTGCTGTCTCCACTGGCTCACTAGATCAGAATCCCAAATGTCCCCAGATGACTTGCCTCAAGTCACGCAGACCCTGAGCTCCTTGGCCAGAAGGAGGGAGCCTGCCAGTTTTGGGGTTGGTGACCAGCAGCTCCTGCCAGGTTCCTGAATACGTGGTCAGAGGAGGCCAGCCCCTGCCCAGCAGTGAAAATGCAAATGAATTTTTTTCACAATGTCAGTATACATACGGCACTTGTCCTTGAAAGGGCTCTCCAGCACGTCTCCAACATGTTCCCTGATTGGGCCATGAGATTTTTCGCAAGTTGCTCAGAAATTAGAAACTTTGCTTTGTTTTTTAAGTACTCTGGACTTTTCTACGTTCTCAAAACTTGGTGATTCTAACCAAGGGACCACAAACAAAGTAGGGTGCTGCTTTTTATTAACTAAATTAAGTACCTCTCCCCTTACTTCCTATTCTAGGTTGAAAATCTCTTGATGCGGGACTTACGCATTTGTTTCTCATCCATCATACAGAGTCCGGCACATAGTAGGTTTTCACAAAAGCTTGTTGAAAGTCCTTTTCTATTTGTCTATTAAAAGTAAAACCTTTCGGGCCAGAGACTTGGATAGTTCATTCCCGATTTAAGCCTGAAAAAATAAAGCTGACTTGGTAGAAAGAAATGATGAGTGATAGTAGTGATTTCTACTATTACTCTGATAAGAATGAGGATGTAAGCAGCTGTTGTCTCCCGAGGTTAGAAAAAGTAGCAAGGCATGTGTGCAGGAGACAGTTGGGTTAGATCTGAGATAGAGCTTCCTGAGAGCAGAGGTGAAAGTATACTCTTATAAAGAGACAAAGGAGGGTTTATCCCAGCAACTAGTCTAGAGATAGATACACACCCATTTAGTTCAGTAAACATTTATTGAATTCCTAATTATGCCAACACCATACTGGAAGCTGGAATTAAAAAGATTAATAAAGTCCAGTCCCTGACCACAGAGAAGACTGAAACAAATAGATAGTTTCAATGTCATTTCTTCAATCCTAGGAAAGGCATGGTGCCTGGGGTGTTGTGGGCACATGATGAAGGGGCACTAATTCAAGCTATGTAGTCAGGGAAGGCTTCCTGGAAGAGGTAATATTTATGCCGAGTTTTACCATCGGGTGAGAGATACCTAGATGAATAAATGCAGTCAGTGCATTCTAGGAAAGGTGGGCAGCTAGATTAATTGATATAGAAACATCTTTAGATCATAGAAAATCCTTTCTGTCATTCCGAATTGAGTCATCTGGGAAATGCTGTTGTCCCATAAGAAATGTCCTACAATCCTGATGGCAAAAAGTGGGGGGAGCTCGGTTTTCTGTTTCGTGTTTGACTTGTCACCTTACTGGGACAGCCTTTCATGGATTTAGGAGGTTGGAAAAGGTAAAGGAGGGAATCTTGTTTTCCTCTGCATCTGAGAGTCGTGATCCTTCAAGGAGCCTCTCTGCTCCAACATTTAGAACACATTCAGAGCTGGCATGTCCATGATCCATCAGATCCGATGTGTTTGGGGGCTGCCTGCAAAGCCTTGGGATCCAGGAGGCCACATGGAGGAAGGCTAGGGCTGAGGCCTGCCTGCTAGGTCAGAGAAAAGAAAGAGACTACTACCTGGAAACTCTCTCAGCGGCTACTTTTTGAATTCTGAAAGATTACTTTAGCAGGTCCCATCGTACAGATGGGAAAACTGAGGCTGACACTCATGGAGCCACCTCCCAGGTCCTGGGGGAGTAAGAGGCAGCTCCTGTGTATTCATTTAGCTTCTTGTTCTTACTTTCGTGCTGCAGCGAGGACCTCAGGGTGGGAACCTGTGAGAGGCATTTTTCCCAGAAAGAAGTGCTTTTGAAATGGCAGGCTAGTCAGTAATGGCCTGTTTCCACTGGATACCCTGCTTATTGGGCTGGCATCGTGGGGTGGGGGTTCCCAGCCTCCTCCAGGGAGGTCCTTCAATCCCAGCCATGGCAGCTGGTGTCCTCCATGCCCTGGACCACCATCAGAGAAAGGAATCCGAGGGAAAACAAAGAGTGCCGCCCGTGGCTGCAGACCTGAGCCCTCCACGCCCACTTGCCCGTGGCGGGCCCCAGCAGGGCTGGTGCCAGGCGCTGTGCCGCTTCTCCACCCCTTCCTGGGCCCCTCGGCTCATCTGCTGGCTTTTAGAACTGCAGCCCTCCTGAATGGGTCTTTGTGTGCGCCCCAGGAGCTGGCTCCGAAGAGCCCCGATCGAAATGCTGGACAGAGATGTCTCCTCTGGATCCAGGCGCAGCTCGGCGCGGTGCCCATCTTGTGGGAGGCAGGCCTTTCTTGTGCCGCCGTGTGGCTCCATATCTGGGAGCGAGCCGGGACCCAGATGAATGGGAGAAATGCTCTGCACCCTGCACAGTGGGGTCATCGGCAGGGCCACGGGGATGTCAGGGAATGCCAGCGCCTTGGTCATCTCCCCTGAGCTCTCTTTCCCATTCGCTCTCCTTGCTCCGTCACCCCCAGAGATGACTGTGGTAATGTTAGTACCAAGAGGCGCCATTAAATGGCCCCTCCTTATGTGCCAGGCATTGTGAGGATGATTTTATCCCATTGAATCAAACCTTCCCAGCAATCCTGTGAGATACATCATCTTACTACCCCCATTTTACAGGTGAGGAAACCAAGCTTGAAGACATGAACCTGCCCTGGAAATTCTTTTTTTTTTTTTTTTTTTTTAAGATTTTATTTGTTCATTTGAGAGAGAGCATGAGTGAGGGGAGGGGAGCAGAGGTGGAGGGCGAAGCCGACACCCTGCTGAGCAGGGAGCTGGATGCGGGGCTCCATCCCAGGATGCTGAGATCATGACCTGAGCCGAAGGCAGACGCTTAACCATCTGAGCCACCCAGGAGCCCCTGCACTGGAAATTCTGAACACAGATTGGGTGGGCCTCTGCCCTGGCTTCCTCCTTCTAGCCCTCAAGGTGTCTCTTCCAGACGCGGGAGTCCCTAAGGCCATTTCATGCTTGGCTACCTGGGAAGTCACCATGATCTGGGGTGCTGGCAGGCTCCGGGGACCCACGGGAAAGCGGAGTCTGGTTCTGGCAAAATGCAGACAGCCTCTTGGCCTTCCAAAGTCCCACTGTCTTTACACTGTCATCCCTTTGTGCTTTTTTCTTTTTAAACCAAGAATAACATTTTGTTTTATAAGATAGGAGGAACTATGGATGTAAGGAAAAGCTTGGGGGTCCAATTACACAGAGAAAATTTTGCTGAAGGACCGTACCTCAGGCCCAGGAGATAACATGGTGCAGGAGGGCCAGAGCATGGGATTCATTTCAGGTGCTAGTGGTCCCCAGCTCATCTACCAACTGCACTGCTCTGGCCTAGCGTCCTGCTGTACCTGAGGGGATAAGAATTAACTCCAGGGGTCTGGTCAGGTTGAAGCATAGGCACAAATCTTGCTTTTATTTTTTTCTCCAGAGATAGAAGAGATGGTAATGATAGCATCTATATTCATCTACCTGGCCTCTCATACATCTATGGCAGGGCTGGCTAACCTGAGAGGCATGATCTATACCTTTCTTATCAAACCAAGCGCAATGACCCTTTTGAGGGACAGAAATGTTAACCATGGCTTTTAGAACAGCTCTGTTACCTAAGCCAAATGGCCAAGGGGATGGGCTGTATTTTTCTCTGTTTGCAAAGAGGCTATGAGCAATCAATGGTAGAACAAATAAAAACAGCAGGAGAAATGCAGGTTAGATCTTAAGAAGAACTTTCCAACTGTGCAATGTGTTGAGATAATCAGGCAAGACTATGAAATGTCCTCCAGAGTTTGTTTGTGTTTGTTTTTTGCTTTCTAGGCTAGAATGATTATAGTCCATACAACTTCTGGGGGTTGGGGAATGATTCTCATAGGCCTTATGTAAAGGGAGGCCCCTTTAGGTTGATCTTCCACACATGACAAGAAACTCTAGAATTGGGATCCTTAGAATTGTGTGTGATATGGTGAGTTCTGCCCCTCCCTGTGAAGAGTTAACGTCCACTGCCAGCCCCAGAAATGGCAATGTTGTAATGACGGGTCATGTGACTCATTTTTCTATGCATTATTCTCCAAGCTGCTTTCGAGACTATGCATTGCACCGATATCCACTCTGTTTCCTTGAGCATGTTCCTCCATTAAACCATTGCTATCATCGTGGATTATTATTAGAGTCTAATTGTGGTGATAGAGGATAAATACTTATGGTTTGAGTAACTGAAGCCTAAGTGCAGCAGAGGAATACCCATCACAATCAAGATAATAGTCTGTAGGTGATTAAGTTCCTAAGATGTAGGGTGTTGTATACACGAGTCACAAACATCCCTTCATTTACCTTTCACTTCCAGCCCTCCCTCACTTAATATGTCACCATTCTTTGGTGTCTCCCTTGGGAGTCACTTGTTTCTTTTTGACTTTGCTATTCTCATTTCTGAGAGTGGAACTCACTATTTAAACAACAGTTGAAGGTAGCAGATTCAAGAGCCTGAGAGATAATTCAGGGAAGATGTCAGAAAGGACTTCTTGATTATGACGAGGAGCATATATAGGAGAGGAACCCATTTGGGTAGCGCAAGTACAGTCCACCTCTGGTGCACGGGCTCCAGGAAGTGGGAGCAGTTTTCTGGATCTTGGTCCTGGTTCATAGGGTAACATGGGAGTCACGGAACAACTTAATCTTTTTGAACAAAGCTGGCCATTTATTTGCTGGACTTTGGTCAGTAGGCAGTGCAGAGTCACTATGTTTGGACTGTAACCGGTGGGCAACAGAACTTCACCAAGAGCATTGGGATGGAAGAGTGACAGGATCAGGGGTATGTTTGGGGAAGACTAAACTGGAAGTCGCATGTAAAATGGATTACGGTGGATAGATACAATTACTAGGAAACCAATGGGAAGAGATAGCAAAAGCCCAATAGAGAAAACATGAGAACTTCACCAAGGCAATTGCAGCAGGAATAAAAGAAAGAGATTAATGCAAGAAGACATGGAGGAAGAGTGGTCAGAGCTTGGCAACTCAGCAGTGCCAAAGGAGGGCTCGGCCAAGGGAAGAATGAACTCTGCCACCATACCTAGCAGAGTCCTCGGGGAGCCACTGGGCACTTGTCCAATGGCCAGGGGGGAGTAACTGGATTTTCTGCTTTTCTTGCAGAGAAAAAAGGAGGGATCAGCAGCGGCCTGTTAGCTGTGCACACTTAGCCCCATAACCTATTATTATGGGTGGAATATGGCCTTGACAAAGGGTGAGTCAAGATCAGAAATAGGGTGTTAGACATAGGTTTGCATTTCCATGATGGGCGAAGCCATTGTGTGGGTCCCAATTCCACTGCTCTGCTCCTACTCTTAATGGGGTTGACATCTAATACTTGGCTTGCTTTTCGTTGGTGGGGCTCTCCGCACTCAGAAGTGGGGAGAATTCCACAAAGAATTGAGAGGGAAACATTTAACAGAAAATGCCATGGCAACATCCCGCATGAGCAACAATATCGGGTGACTTGTAATGTTTTAAATTCTTTCCACCCTCACTTGTCTTGTCACCATTTCCCGACTCATAAATCCAGGGCTCTGATACCAGATTTCCTTGGCTTTAACAGTAAAATGAGGAATGACTTGCAATTAAGTTCTATGTTCACTGCTGTTCTGCCACCTGAAGACAGAAGGCCTTGGGAGGTGGAGTGAACCTGGCATCTTCCTGGGCTCCACGATTAAAGATTGCAGCATGGGAACAGTGGGCTTGTCTCACTGGCATATCCCTGGAGCCTCTCAGATAACCTGGCGGCACATTCTTTTATGCTGACTTCAGGACAAGAAAGAATATTCTTTGGCTAGGCAAAACCCAGATGACTAAAGCTCTTTCGTTAAAAGAAAAGCCCGGAGGGGCCCCTCTTTCTATGATCCAGTTTGGTCTCTGGGTAGGAACCTATGAAATCCCCTGAAGAACAGCTCTTGAGGGTCTAGCTGTCTTCTTAATTAAAGACAAGCGATCTGACTCTTCTCCTACCCCATTTGGTTTTCCACCTTGAAAGCTGCCTGGGGCGCCTGGGTGGCTCAGATGGTTAAGCGTCTGCCTTCGGCTCAGGTCATGATCCCAGGGTCCTGGGATCGAGTCCCGCATTGGGCTCCCTGCTCCTTGGGAGCCTGCTTCTCCCTGTGCTTCTCTCTCTCTCTGTCTCTCATGAATAAATAAATAAAATCTTTAAAAAAAAAAAAGAAAGAAAGAAAGCTGCCTTTAGCCCAGAATGGCCTTTCTTTCCTTGGTTGAAAATGCTCGGATCTACACTTCATTAGTTGATAGAGGAAAACTAAGCATCCCTATAGTTAAGTCAGGGAAAGTTCAGTCTATAAAATTTCCTCCGAAGCACAGGGATGTGGTTATTTTCCATTGCCAGTCCCCAGGGGGACTGGAACTTGCTGGAGAGCTTCTGGGTGAAACAGAGTTGGGGCTCCCAGGGAAGCTCATTCCTACGAGGGGTGCCAGCATTAACCCTCTTGCTCATAATGCCAGGCTTTTGGATAAGAGCACTGAAGCCAGCTTAGGTTCCTAGAATGTATTTACCCATCTGTGAATTGGATTTGCCCTGATTTCTTTGTCTTCTAAATTAAAAATGGTGGGTTTGACCTCAGAACCCTTTTGTTTCTGTCTGGGTAAGAACATTCTATACTGAATGCCTGCTCTAGGTATCTCTGAACACATGCAGGTCATCTTGGCCTGTGAGAACAGTTCAGATTTTCCTTTCCAAGAGACTCAGTTTCTCCAATCTGAAGAATACCTTCAGACTTGGAGCATGAACCTACAGTACTCTTGCCTGCATTAGCCATGAATTGATGCCAAGAATTGAGGATACACTTCAATAATCATTTTGTTGTTGTTGTTGTCATTGGAAGGCTGCTTGGCTGATCTTGCAGGCACCTCTGAGAAGCAGTCAGTTCTCAGTGATCTGCGCATGGATTACATGCTTTGTGAATTATTCATGGATAATTTTAAATTCCAAACGGACTGTGGCACTGCTTGACATGCTTCTGTTAAGATACCCCTCCATGTCCTCCTTTCAGCTAGGGATACCTAGGGAATGGGATGCATTCTGATATTAGCATAATACAAAATAAACTGGGACCTAAACTTCATGAAAAGTTGTCCTATAAAAATTTCCAAATCAGAAAAAAAAAAAAAAAAAGCAACTTTGGAGCAATCCCCATGTGGAATTGGATTATTTCTGTCCAAACACATCCCTCCCTGATTACATATAGCTCGTCATTTATATACTGACTCCATCTTCCTCCCCAAACCAGAACTTACAAAAATGTAATTGCAATGTTGTGAGAGGGTATTGGCACATATAAAACCTTCTGCCAACTCGAGATCCCGTGGGGCTTGCACTAAAAGCTTCCCTAGCCATTTCTCAAGACAGTCTTCAAGGGAGCTGACTCTGAGCCTTCTTGTCCATCTTAAATAGCATGAAACCCAGTCAAGCAATGTAAAGCCAAAGTGAAAGTTGGTCGTGCCTCATTCTCTCTTTGGTAAAAGCATCCCATGCCTACTCCACCTTAAAAGTGGAACGTGCCCTTTTTGTGTGCAGAGACTGCACAAAGTGGGCCCCCTGCTCTTTCCAGGGAGGGAATGTAAGCAGATCCCTGAAGAAACCGCTCAGCTCAGCAATTTTAGGGCTTGTTGTAATTGGCCTGGCCTAAAAGAACTCAGCAAACTGTGTGTGTGTGCCAAGGAAAATGCAAACGCTTCCCTGAAACAGGCGTTTAGGGTGGATGAGAGGAGCGGGCTCATCTGTGAACCCAAGTAGAAAAGCAAGACGGACAGAAAATTCAGGAAATCAGAGAGGCTCCTTAGGGACCTTTTTTTCACTTAGCCACGGGTGGTGGCCACAGCAACTGAACTGGCCAGACCAGGCAGGGCGAGTGGGGTCTAGCGGGGAAGATCTCGAGTAGGAGGCTTCCTCCTTCCATTCCGAGTCTCGCTGTTTCCCTTGAGAGGTAGAGCCGGTCTTCTTGCCCAGTCTGGCTCCCCACCAGTTGCCCCCATGGTCCCCTGCTGGGCTCAGCATCCACTACCATCCTCTGGACCCTGGGAAGTTGACTGGGGATACTTCCTATGGACTGACTACTCCTGTTCTCTATGGCTTCTCACATCTCTTTTCTGTAAAAAAAGGTAAAAACTAGGAACCCAATTTTCTATGTCTGCTATTTTTCTCCATGGCGCCCTAGAATTCTCTGCAGTTTCTTTTATGCTTGGCTGCCCTCTCCTCCCTTCTCTTTATTTGTGACCTCCATGAGGGTGGGCCCCAGTCATCCCGACTACATTCCTAGTGCTTACCATGGCCCTCGGCCCATAGTAGTTACTAGACAAATGCCTGTTAATTGACTAATAGTAATTCAGATTACTATGGGATATTTGACAGCATGACTTTTTTTTAAATTTAATTTTGTTTTATTATGTTATGTTAGTCACCAAACAATACATCATTAGTTTTTGATGCAGTGATCCGCGATTCATTGTTTTCGTATAACACCCGGTGCTCCATGCAGTATGTGCCCTCTTTAATACCCATCACCAGGCTAGCCCATCCCCCAACCTCCTCCCCTCTAGAACCCTCAGTTTGTTTCTCAGAGTCCATAGTCTCTCATGGTTCATCTCCCCCTCCGATTTCCCCCCTTCCTTTTTCCCTTCCTTCTCCTAATGTCCTCCATGCTATTCCTTATGTTCCACCAATAAGTGAAACCATATGATAATTGACTTTCTCTGCTTGACTTATTTCACTTAGCATAATCTCCTCCAGTCCCATCCATGTTGATGTAAAAGTTGGGTATTCATCCTTTCTGATGGCTGAGTAGTATTCCATTGTATATACGGACCACATATTCTTTATCCATTCATCTGTTGAAGGGCATCTTGGCTCTTGCCACAGTTTGGCTATTGCGGACTTTGACAGCATGACTTTTTAGTAGCATTTTGATTTCTATTTCTATGACGTAGCTGAGCATATGGGAAGTGTTCAGTCAACACTGGACAAATTCAGATTTTTCTGATGAATTAACAGTTCTCCACAGCCAGGAAGGTACTCTTGACTGCCCTTCTCTGAAAAATGAGCTAGTCAGTGTCGGCTGGGTGGATCAGTCAGTTAAGCGTCCGACTCTTGATTTCAGCTCAGGTCGTGTTCTCGGGGTCATGGGATGGAGCCCCAAGTCAGGCTCCACACTCATTCTCTCTCTCCCTCTACCCCTCCCCCTGCTCTCTCTCTCTATTTCTCAAATAAATAAATAAAATAAATCTTAAGGAAAAAAAAGAAAAATGAGCTAGTCAGAAAAATGGAGAAACCAAGTCCTGTGATGAGTCCAGCTTCCTTGCTGCCTCTTTCCACTCACATCTTTCAGTGCCTAGGGTCTTCTTTCGTGCAGCCTCACCCCCATCTCTTACCATCTCTTAAGACCCCGAGATGGTCTTGGAAATAGCCCAGGTATCTTGGACCTCCCTGGAGGCTCTCTCTTCACTTCTTCCAACCTTTAAATTTCCTTTACTGATCTCCTGTTTCTCCCTTCCCCTCCATCCCTAATCTCTGTGTCCTTTCCCTTATCCATTTAAGGCCCTCTGTCTCCTCTGCTCAAACACAGGTGCATTCTTGAACGTGCTATTTTTCTCATCTGCCACACCTCACCAGCTTTCCACTTGCATTTACAGCCCTGTCCTGGGTCCCAACATGGAAGCCATTCCAGACACAAGCCACCTGCCAGGACCTCAGAGCTCCGTGGTATTTCTTCCTCATCCACAGTCTTCACCTTGTTTATTTCTCTTGCCCCTAGTCTCCTATCTCCCCACCTTGCACTGGAAGGCTTGCACACGCATGCAAAAGACAGTGTAACACACAACAATCTCACCTGCGCTTTTACCAGTAACGTGTAGAATTAGAGGTGACGTTTTAACTAGAGGTGATATGTTAAAAATTTCCTCCAATTCTGACTTTTTAAAATCCTGATTCACTTTAGGTTCTGTCTTTATACTAATGGTACCATTTTTCTTTTCCTGTGTTTCCATGTCTTGCTGGTGCATTTTGAATGTGTACATTTTGCTTACTCCCCATTAGAATGGCCTGTGATGAAATTAGCTTTGGAGATGGCTTTCCAACAGAGATCAGGTGGTATTCAATTGGGGAAGATATGGAATGAATTCAGAAAGGAGGGGTGAGGGTGTTCAACAAGATGACCTCTAAAAATCTTTTCTAAAACCTGAGATTCTCCTTAAACTGAACTGAGTGTAGGAGTTTTACCTTTTCCTTTTGTTGTCCCCTCTACTGAAGGGCATTTGCCCCACCTCAGAGGTGCTTAAATACTGGAATTAGCTGAGACAGTAAAAATAAATAATTCTGTTCGAGGGAAAGAGAGGAAAAGGCAGCAAGGACACTCTGGATGTAGGTGATCTTTGAATGCATTAGGCCATGAGATCCCTCAGTAGGAGTTGAATGCTTTGTGTGAGGATTTCATGTGTTTCTTTTCTCCAGCTTTTCCTTTCGGACCTCAGGTTGATCATAGACCTAAACACTGTCAGAACTAGAGGGATCCCCAAGGGTGGTTTCAGTCCGGTAAGTCTGTGTGCATGCCCCCCCTCTTTGACCAAAGAACTTCTGACGACAGAGCCCTCCTAGCCTTCTCCAGACAGGAAACGATCTTTCCAATTTGGTGTTGAGCCAGCAGAATGTTTTCCTTCTAGTGAGTAAAACAGCATTCTCTTCGAAGTTTCTCCCTGTTGGTTCCAGTCCATTCCCTGATGCTCGGCAGAGCAAAATCCCATCCCTTTTCTGAGAGCCCTTTGGATAGTTGAGGACAGCCATTATTTTTGATATGGAGTTTTATTTTCATCTGTCTGAACATTTCCAGGGTTCCCAATTCCTCATGGCATATATATACTTCGGTTGCTCTCTTTTCAGTGTACTCCATTTTGTCTAGCACGGGGTCAGAATGGGATGCTTTGGCCAGCCCAAAGAGGAACAAGAGTCTCTTTCACCCCATCCATCATCCTGTTTGTTCTTCAGCCCCTGACACAGTGTCCTTCACGTGCTTGACCCCTTGATATGTTCTCCTGGAGCAGAATGTCTGGGCTTCTCTTCCTCCTTCACAGCATTCTTATTGCCAAAAGTCCTCAATTTTAGATCCATTTGCATGAAAGGGATTTTTGTTTGTTTGTTTGTTTTTGCAGCTTTCCTGAATTCTCCAAATCCTTATTGCTGTTTTACACTTGACTTGGGTTTATAACGAAGTTTAAGTGTCTTCGAGGCTGGTTGCTTTTTTTTTTTTTTTTTTTTTCATATTTAGCCCAGAGCCCAATATAGGTCTGAGAAATAGATCTTGAGTCTATGATCAGTAACCATATCACGAATCAACTTATCATCATCATCCTTTTGGTGGCACATAGCTCCTTTTGTCTCGGGTGTTTGTTAGTGTCTGCATTGCTTATGGAGAAAGAGCCTGTGAAGAAGGTTTTTAATACATGGAGTTTTATGATTTTATTCCAAGCTCAGTCTTCCCATGTGACTCAGTACAGAGCTGCCACCAACATCAGGGAACTAGCAGAATTTAGTAGGGATCGGTGGGAAGCAGCTTGAGATTTGGTTTGCTGAAACTGATAGGAGATGCTTTACGTTGACACCCCTGGCCAGAGTTCCCTTGCCAGGGCAGCTAGAAGAGTCGCGGAGGCAATGCGATATGGTGAGAAGAGCTCCAGGCTTAAATAGATTTAGGTTTGATCCGAATCTCTGCCACTTATTTCATGGTCCATTAACCACTCTGACCTCAGTTTCTTCGTCCATAAAATGGAGTCAACCTAACTTCACAGCCAAGGTCTCAGAACCGGTATGATGGTGGAATGAAATCATGTGGCACAACCCATGTGGTGAGCTCTGGACATAGCACTGTTGTTCTTCTGCAGAGTGTCTTTATTCAGTCCCCACTACCAGTCCCCAGTTCTGGGAAATAAGGAGCATCCCGATAGGCCATTGGTGGCTTCCCCTGCATTCCACACGATGACGAATTCTCTCCTGCTAGCTCTGTCTGGGACTCTCTATCTGTGTCATACCCAGCACACTGTCCTCGTGGCTGGGGAGTCAATCGGTACTCCTTAATGGTGCCGCTCATTGCCCTGCACTGAGGAAGGGCAGTGAGCATCATTTCCCCTTCTCTCCGGAGACAGAGCATGTAGTCTAGACACACCGAGCAGGGGGAAGGCAGGAAAGCTAGGCCTTAACTCCACTGACAGTCTTCCTAGTGCCTTGGACACCTTACTTGGTTGCCTGAGCCTCTGGTTCTGTTTGCAGAAAGAGTAATTAATATATTTGATTTCCTACCTGCCTGCCAGGGTAGGGGAGAATGAATGAGACTCTGTCTCTCCCGGGAAAGATACTGTTTGGACATACAGTCTGTTCCCACCAAGGTGGGGAGCCCTGCATTGCCAGGTCTCCAAAAGGCCGTGTGCCCACACTGGTGAGAGTCCAGGAGACTGGACCTTCACTCTTGACTCAGACGGCGGAGACCACGCCTGTCTCCGCAGAACAGCCCCGTGTGAATGTCCGACTTTATGATACATCTGTGCCAGGGAGGGAACTGGACAATGAAGCGGAGGCAAATGGTTGCCAATCACCACTTCCTATACAGAGCGTCCGCTGTGCAAGCCCGTGACTCAGGCCACACTCACCTGGACTCAGAGACCTCCAGGCACGGAGAGCTCTGTCTCGCCCGAATAGTCCCCCGATTAATTACGGAGGGTCTCAGCCCTGCACCTCACACGGAGGCCGGTTCTTCGTGCCTGGGGCCGGACTCCACAGCCTTGGGGTGCGTGCACTCTGCTCTCTGGCCCTCCTCCCGCGGAGGCACCGGCCCGACCGGGTCCTGCCTTGCCATGCCCCGCATCTCCCACAAGGGGGAGCCCCCGGAGGGCAGTGGAATTTGGGAAGCTGAAGTTTTCTCCTCCTGTCCTCTGATTTTCGCGCTTGACCCAACTGTGAGATTTCTTTGTTGCAATGTTGGGGTCTGAGATAACACTTCTGGAGGCTGCAGCCGAGCACCACAGCTGATGCCATCTTTTATTGTTTGCTATTAATTACCTAGCAAGATAAACGAAGGAGGAAAAGTAACAAAGAGCTTGAAGACTTTCATGGCTCCCAGGCCCTGGATGGAGGCAGGCGGCCCCAGACAGACAGACAGAACCAAGGAGGTGCCTGTGGCTGCAGAGCCCAGGTAGGTGCCCGGGAGAGGACTATGGGCGGGGGGTGGGGGGGGCTGGAGGGGGGTGGCCGAGAGGCACGGAGGCCCTGATGGTGGGAAGGCGGGTGGAGTAGACACGGGGTGGTCAGGAGAGATTGTTGCGGGGGGGAGGCAGTGCAGAGAGACTGAGGGAGAGCAGAGGGAGGAGCCCCCAAAAGGAGCGCAAAAGAACAGAAATGCTCCTAGGATGTGATGCAAAAGGCTGATCACGGAGCCCGAGCCGGAGCCGGAGAGGGAGGGTTTGTGAACTGACTCAGAGACTTAAACTAGTTTGAAGTTGGTTCCAACTCTGCCGCCCAGAAACTTCACAGGACCTGAGAGGCCGAGTCTGAGCGCCAGTGCTCAGCTGCACAAGAGGATTCAAAGTGAGTAGGTACATGCCTGAACGTCCATCCAAGCCTTCGGGTTGTGTGTCATAGAGCCACACCCACTCCGGACTCCGGACTCCCTAAACTGGAAGGAATTCTGGTCTGATGGCCTTTTCAGGTTCTCTCTGCTCCCAACTACCGTCTCAGACGTTCGCCTTCTTCCCTCCAGGCTCCCACAGTTGCTCTGGGTAATGGACCAGGAGTCAGACGTGCCACTCTGCCACTTAGCCAGATTAGCTTAAGCAAGGAGACGTCGAAATCCCCCTCTTTCTTTGTCTATAAAAGGGAGATAATAATATATCACTGATGAGCCTTATAGGATTTTTTCTGAGGATTGAATAAGTAAGATAATGTGAATTAATGCTCCTAATAGATTATAAATGCTAGCTAAATAAAAGATGGCATTAATAATAATTAATCAGTTAATATACCCTTATGCTTCTCAGCAGGGTAGTTTCCTCCTGAGCTTTGGAGGGACATGTGTGTACTGTTTGCGGGAAAATTTAAGTACAGGACCCCTAATTGCCACATCACTTTTTAGAGTAACCCCTTTGGCAGATAAGTGGGGAACTTTGTGTTCTTTCCCTTTTAGCCACCTCCAAATGTTCTCTTTGCGGGCCTCTGCTACACTTTTCTAGTTCACAAACGTTCAGATAATGATTGATGGTGCCTGCTTGGCTATTTGTCTGTGTCCTCGACACTGTGTTGCCCCAGTAAATGTCACAATGTGTCTCAGGCAAATGATCAGACTATACTTGGAAGAAGCAAATAAGAGGCTGTGTTAATAATCCCACCGCCATATTCCCTGCCTGGAACGTTCTTTCCAGACTACTCGTTACTTATTCATTAAAGTGTCTCAGATGGGGAAATGGGGTCTACACTCTGGGTCAGGCTCTTTCCATCAGCCTACGAAGGTTGGAGTTGGCTTTGATGCCTGTGGACCCATTCACCCTTTCTTTGGGTTCCAGAAGCAGTGTGCTGTCTGGGGAAGGTAGTGTGGACCACGGGCAAATCCCTTGACTTCCCTGAGCCTTCTCTTTCCATCTGCCAGATGAAGTTGCTACTACTGCCCTTTCTTACTGCGTCCAACTATACGTGGGAGGCACACATGAGATCGCACCTGAACACACCAGAAGCTTGTAACTCTACAGCGTTATATAATTACAAGGCATCATCTTTGTTGTTCTGCTGCATGTTCCTTGCTAGTGACCTCCCCCTCTTTCACAACCTTAATTATTTTAAAGCTGCCTTTCCCCCGATGTTTGCGTATTCTATTTCTTTTCTTCTCCCCCAGCTGACTAATAAATTAAATATCGATAGAGAGGCTAAGTTTAAGTCATATACCTACTCACCTTCAAAAAGTTTATATCCTCTCTAAATCATGTGCGTAGCTGCATAATATGTCCACAGACTGTTTTTCTAAAGACACTGCACACATATATACGTTCCTTCTTTCCAGCAGGTACTCTCTCCCCTTTTGATACAAAATATATGCAGATGTATATTTGAGCAAAATACATATGCCGACATTCACGCAGCATACTCACTCAGAGAGCACAGTTAATGGGGAAGAAGAATGAGCACAGCACCGTATCAGCATTTCAGCAATTCTAGAGTCCAGCAGTGACCGCGATACACAATTCATGTGGTTTAAAAAAAAACAAAAAACATGGGTTGATTTCTGCCCTGTTCTTAGTAATGAATATCAATATCTGCCTCTTCCAGACAAGACGCTCAGCAGCTTCAGATATTTTTAAATGAGTTTTTAAAAATACATTTGCAAAGTTAATTATTATGAATCTCATCTGAAGCAATTAAAAAAAAAAAAAAACATCCTGACATTTAAGGTGATATTTTTTCCCAAGTAAAATAATTATAAATAATACTAATTATGAACAAATCATTCAGTTACTCTCAGCCTGGTTCAACCTTTAGGTTAATAAACCAATCCATTAAAATTCATCTTGCTCAAAGGACCAATTTGTTAAAAAATATAGTGACCTTTCACCACAACTATGATGGATATTTTCTTTAACAATAATCAGAGCTGTCTTTCCCAGAAGAGAGTGTGGTCAAGTGGTAGACGTGGTCAACTAAGGATCTGGTAATACTTCGAGATTAGGTACAAAATGATGTTGATGGTGACGAAGATGAATGTACAAAACAGGAACTCTGTTTCAAAAAGTACCTTAAAGAGATGTGTGAAAATCTCAGGACAACTGCTCAGAAAAACCGATAATGTCATTCTCCACAGCAGGAAGGATTTTAGATATGCCCCTCTCTCTGCCTCTGATGTTCGTTCTGCCCAAAGATGTAGGGCAGGGATTTGCAAATAGGGCTCCTGGGCCCAATCCAGCCTGCCGTCTGTTTCTGCGAATAAAGTTTTATTGGAACAAAGCGCAGCTCTCCATTCCCATGTTGTCAGTGGCTGCCTGCCTACTACAAAGGCAGTCCAGTAGCCACAACAGAGACCTAGAGTATGTATTATTTGGCCCTTTACAGAAAAAGTTTGCCAACCCCAGTTGTAGGGTAATGAAAAAAAAAAAAACAACAGTTACCTTTGAATTTACAGCACCAACTAATATTTGAGGAGCTCTTTACGGTTTATCAAGTCTGACTGTGTTATTTTGTAACAGGTATTATTATCCTCCTGTCACTGGTGAAGATAGTGCGAATTTCCCCGTGGCCATTCGGCCATTAACTGGTGTAGGCAGACCTTGACCTCCAAAGAGGGAAGGGCGCTGCCCTGAGGGCCGCTGTTAGAGCCACCGTGGCGGGGGTGGCTGTGAAGCCACGGTCACCGTTGCCTATCTCTTTCAGGCCCCCAGATGTGGTCATTGCCATAGGAGCGGAGAGGAAGCGATACTCTTGACATTCCGTTCCCTCTTTATCTGACCTTGGCCTGGGTGATTTTACACTCATTCTGCTTCTATGTCCCTCTTCCCATCACCAGAGCAATACTAATGAACAGAAAGGAGGAAAAAACGCTTTGCAGTCAAACAAAGCTAAGCTTTATTGCCGCAACTCTCATTTATCCATACTGAAGGAATGTATCCACCCCGAAATTGGCACTGTGGCATGGATATTCTGCAACAACCAGAAACAGAGACGTCTTTGTTTTTAGAATATGCTATTTTTTTTTTTTTAAGTTTGCTTTTTGAAATGGCAAAGCCTCTCTTAATTACGTGCTGATTTACTCGGTTTGTTATCAAAATTATACTTCTCCCCCCTGAGCTCGTTTCATCTACTAGCAAGGTGGGCCATGAGGTGATGGATACTAGGACCAAGGATGCCTGGAAGGAAGACCTTGCCTTTGAGAGCCATAGATCTAAAACACATTGTTTGCAGAGACCAAAGATTTTCTTAATCTTATGCTTTCTTAGAACGGAAGTAAGGGAGACAACAAGAGAGATGAGAAGAAGACACTCCTACGTCAAGCCTTCCCTGAATAGGCACCTGGGTGGCTCAGTCGTTAAGCGTCTGCCTTCGGCTCGGGTCATGATCCCAGGGTCCTGGGATCGAGTCCCACATTGGGCTCCCTGCTCTGCGGGGAGCCTGCTTCTCCCTCTCCCACTCCCCCTGCTTGTGTTCCCTCTCTCACTGTGTCTCTGTCTGTCAAATAAATAAATAAAATCTTAAAAAAAAAAATAAAATGCATATATTATGCTATATTCACACAATGGAATACTACACAAGAATGAGAATTAAGAAAATTTTTTTTAAGATCTTATTTATTGGGGCACCTGGGTGGCTCAGTCGTTAAGCGTCTGCCTTTGGCTCAGGTCATGATCCCAGGGTCCTGGGATCGAGCCCCGCATCGGGCTCCCTGCTCTGCGGGAAGACTGCTTCTCCTTCTCCCGCTCCCCCTGCTTGTATTCCCTCTCTCGCTGTGTCTCTCTCCATCAAATAAATAAATAAAATCTTTAAAAACAAAACAAAACAAAAAACCTTCCCTGAAGATTCCAAGGCAAAGATAAGGTTTGAAAAAACTGAGCTATTTCAGTTTTTTCACTCAGGCAACCTTTATCTGGAGTGTTCACTGTGGTAGGTGCTGTGAGGAGTGGAAGGACTATCACGTTGACTAAGATTCAGATATTCTAATAACTGATTTACTAGAGAAATGAACATGTGCATTTGTGTCTGTAGTACAAATTAGAAAAAAGCAACGGAATGGAAGGACAAATAAAATCCGAGCATGCTCAAAGGAGAAGTTGTTTTTCCTTATTAGACAGTCACTGAAGACATTGTGGAAGAAGTGGCATTTTGCGAGACCTGAGAATCTATGGGTTTTAGACATTTGGAAATGGAAGTAGGTGGGCATTCTAGGAGCAAGCAGAGAGAACAAAGTCATAGAGCAAAGCACAGGACTTGTATGTGATCAGAAAACCATTCACTCTATTTGAAGCATCTGGTTACACAGGAGTAGAGGAAGGTAAGGTCAGTGAAGAAGGTCAGAGTCAGATTCTAGAGGGCCTTGAAATGTAGGTTAAGAAGTTTGGTCTTTACTATGTGGATGATGAGAATCAGCCCATGTTTTTCTGCAGGAAAATTGCATGATCATACCTGTGATTTGGAAAAAGATGTAACAGATGTTTGGAAAGGTCTTGGAGGCCAGGTCACCAGTGAGCAGCTAAAGCAATGGGCCAAGGAGGATGAAGAAGGTTACACCTTCATCTTGTGCTCTCCTCATGAGACTGCTCCTCTGTAACCTGACTATCGTAGGTTATAGCACTGGCTGAGGGCTTTCTGAGGGTACTTATTTAATGGCATGCCAGTGGCATTTACTCATAAAACCAAAAAGCCATTGGGGCCAGAAATAGGGGTTTTGGTTACTTCCCCAGACAGGATGCAGTTGGGGTGATTATACGTGTGATTCATCGAGGTCGGGAAACAAGCCCTCCACAAACAAACACCCCTCCCCTCCAAGCCCAGTGACTCACAGCTTCTTCAGCTTGGAAAGCTCTGGAGTCCAGGCAAAATTTGAGGTATGATGTTAAATCATAATTCTTCAATGTTCATTGTTATAAGGGAAATATTTTTATTCATTCTTTCAGTCGTTCAAGCCCTGAGCATTTATTGAACTCTTACTGTTTTAGGCACAGAGAATGTGGAGTTATAAAACATAGTTCCTGCCCTAAAATCTTCCCCAGTTTAGCTGGGAAAACAGATACAGCATAAAGAAGAGGTAGAGTATCTGACAAATGTTATAATAAAGAAATGCAAACAGTACCAGAGGGTCAGAGGAAAGACCCCTAATTGCTTTGAGAGAGGGAGGGTGGCTTTGGCATTGGGTCCTAAACTGTTTATCATTCATTCAACAAATAATTTTCAGGCACTTCCTATATGCCAGGCATTGTTCTAGATGTGAGATTTCATGGTTTTGTGGAGTTTCCATTCTAGAAAGAAGATCCAATATTAAATACACTTGGGAACCAAACAAGCGAATCTCTACCCTCCGGGAGTTTACATTCTTATAGAGGAACATTTCAGAAAGCAGAAACTAGCACTTCATTCCAAGAAAGAAAAACATAGACAAAAGGAAGCATGAATGGAGGAAGAAGGCTCAGGTTTGGGGGTACTCAACATGACAAGAGGGCTTATATATAGACCCGCAGTAAGATGTACAAGTTGCCTGGACATTCTTTGGCTGGAGTTGACAGGCAGAAGATGGATACTGTTCTCACATAGAGACTCATAGAATCGAGTCCCCAGACGCTCTTATTTTTCAGTGTCCATCAGGAAACCAAGTGCTGTGGTTTGGACTCACTGACAATTTTTCTGCACCTTCCGTCTGAGTGTTCTGCAATGGCCCAGTGCCATGAAGATAAAAAATACACTGGCTCCCTCCTTGCTTAAATAATATTCAGGTCAAACCCTGTATCAGCCAACTCTGGCTTGGAGGTCATGCTTGATTCTCATTTTATCAGGTTGTCTAAAGTAACCAGGCCATGAGGTGGTTATTGTTATGGTACTCGTTGGAATGGGATTTGACCTATATAAGGAAAAGAACTAGGACAGGAATAGCTCTTCAGCCCATCACAGACTTGGAGAGATCCAGTATAAGCAATTGCAGAATCACAGAGCTGGAAGGGACTCAAGGTGACTTAAGGTGATCCTGGCACCTGCCTCTGGGCACATATGTGCCTGTCTGGAAATTTAATATAAATTCTAGAACTCATTATTTTAACAATTCGTAAAAGTTTACCCATCCTGAATTTCGGTTTCCTTTGGGGTAGTGATGCTGCCTAGCCTCAGAACCTAGAGCATATTCTTTTGTGTATATTTAGTAGGGGAAAATCCTTGTCTTTGCAAGATGTTTTGCATTTTCAAAGACCCAAATGCCATATCTAATTGGTCCTGCTGAATGATACCATTTTTGATTAAAAATGAATTTAAATGCAGCTATGAAATTATGAGGTGACATTTTTGTTTGGCTCATAACTGGTTCAAAAGGACTTAGCAATTGCAAAAGTCATAAGCATATAATCTCGCAGATGGCTAACTTGAGGGCACATGAGATCTGGTAAGCCGGACTGTTTCTCACTCTCCTTGGTGAGCTACTTGAGGTCGAGGAGCATGCCTTGTTTGTTTCAAAATACCAACGTATCACGGAGGCAGGTGCATGTCAGGGGCAATTTGTTGAATGAATTAAAAAACAATAATGTCCTCACCTCATATTCATATCATGAATTCTTTGCCCATTTTTATGTATTTATTTATTTATTTTTACCACAGATGAATCCTAAGATTACCTCTTACCTTAAGGCTAATTAGCCAGCGAATGGCAAGGAAGTAGTCTGTGGTAAACAAAACACTGTTCTGGGAGGAGAGTTCAGGTTCTAGTGTAGACTCTGTTTTGAGTGTTTGGGGGGTGGCTTTGGAAATGTGCCTAAGCCTGTGTCTCCAACTTAATAGAGGGATGGAACTAGATGATGGAAAGGGTCCATCTGAGGAATAGAATAGAGAGGAGCTACTCTGTGCCTATCTCTGCGCTTGTTGTGGGGGAAGTTTTTAAGGTCTTGGTGTTGATCAGGATTCTGTGTTTGCAAGTGACAGAAACCCATCTTGATTTAGTTGAGATACAAAACCACATTCTGAAAGGGCAGGGGTACACCAGACTCCAGAAATTACCAGAATCAGGGACTCAGGTGCTGCCATGACACACTTCCTCCAACTTTGTCTTCAGCTTCTCTCTCTGGGTCAGTCTTACTCTCCCATCTGCTTCCTCTGTGAGGCTGGAGAAATTTGTAAGACCTCTGGTAAGTTCCCTGTGCAAAGGAAAACAAGATTCCATGACTGGTGGCTCCTCTTAGCACCAGGAGGTTGGCTAGAGAGAGGGGCAGCTCATCCAGAGAAGGGGTTCCTGTATAGCCAACAAAACAGAGCTCCACTAAAGCCTGCCGTCCCCATTCGCTACCCACTCCCACCCTCCTCCTCTCATTCCATACACATCGGTTGGTGACCTTCCACTCTTCTTGAAGGCCCTGCTCAACTTCACTGTCTCTGAGGGCTGGCTGCTTGGGCAGCACAATTCCTTCCTGTCTGTGCTCCCAGAGCACCTGGTACCCATCTGTACCAGGAAATATAGCTCCTCATGATGCTCACCATGGTCTATTTACAGGCTTTTCTCCCCCAGGAGATTGGAAGCTCTTCAAAGACCCTAACTGCCGTAATTGGTTTTGTGTTACCTTATCTATTTATTAGATTATTTATTTATTAATTATCAACAGCCTACTGTGTACTAGGTTCAGAAGATCCCTATTCTCAAGATGACCAAGGTCAAATGGGAAACATGATAAATATGATGAATAGTCACTTGCAGTGCAATGCGTGGGATGAATCCACCACAGGCATCCATGCTGGTGCTACAGGGGCCCATAGCACACAGGGTAGTCTCCTCGCTAAACAAGGACAGGGGTGGAGAAGGCCAGAGAAAGTTTCCTAGAGGTAGAAAGGGGCCACCCCTGGCCTGTACTGGGTCCTGTTGAATAGGAAGATTGAGCCTGCCTGTGTAGGGTCTGGGGGTAGGGGAGTGTTCTTTGCAGTAGGAACAGCCTATGCAAAGCTCAGGGATGCCTGAAAGTAGAATGTAATCAAAGGCTTGTGTTTGAATGGCATAGATAAGACAGGGATACGTGAAATAATTGGAAAATAACTTTCCAATGAAGTCCTAATTTTATAATATAGTACACAAGGAGTATGGAAAGATTGAGATCACCATGAACTTACAAAGGAAATCCTTCAAAAAATGTGGGTATTGATTCACTTCATGGGGAGTTAGTACTAAATCTGAAATCAGAGGGGCGCCTGGGTGGCTCAGATGGTTAAGCATCTGCCTTCGGCTCAGGTCGTGATCCCAGGGTCCTGGGATCGAGTCCCACGTCGGGCTCCCGGCTCGGCGGGGAGCCTGCTTCTCCCTCTGACCCTCTCCCCTCTCATGCTGTTTCTCTCTTGCTCGCTCTCTAAAAAATAAATAAAATCTTAAAAAAAAAAAATCTGAAATCAGAGAGTCTGAGTTTCAGTCTCACTCTGCCAGGTATTAGCCTAGTGATAATTTCTCAATCTCTAGTTTACCATAAAATGAAGACTTTCAGAATTGTACTGAGGATAAAATAAGACACCTAAGTGAAAGTACTTAGTAAACTGTAAGGCCCTTTATAAACTTGTTATTCTTTAAATCTGATTATCTTTAAAACAGAGAACTCTTAATTGACAAGAGTATTTGGAAGATATGAAAAGATGTATAAATATAGTTTCATGGAAAGATACAATATTCATGTTAAGTGTTGTGCTAATTTTACTTACTGGCTCAAAATTTTGGTTAATGCTCTTGGAAAATGCATGTTAATGAGTTGATGTTGGCTTCTTATATGTTGCTGATTCTGAGGATCGAGCAGAGAAACACTGCTTCAGGATATGTGGTTGGACTCAGCTGGACATGTGATGTGTTAGGAATTAAGTCATTTGGATGTTGTGACTATCAGGTGTTCTCTCTACTAAGTGAACTGCATTTTTGTAGGCAGGTTTGCCTAAGGATTTCCTTTTAGCTATAGAACCTTATGAGGTAAAACTTCCCCTTCGGTACCATGATTTCCTCCTCTTAAATAGTCATAAATAATGATGGCATTTTAAAGAGTTGTGCTCATACAAAGGACCTGAAGAAGTATAATCCCATTATATCCTGCGTGAGCCCTTCTTACCTCTGGTCAGGTGTGGAAGAAGACCAGTCAGTACACCCAACAGATACAGAATGACCCACCAAAGGAATCTGAACTCTTTGGGTGTATCTCAAAAATTATAGATGAAACACTAAAATTTAGTTGACTCCATACATTCAGGCAAACAGGTAAATAATCTTTACTCCGTGTGCTCCTTCAGTTCTCCAGAGCTCTTGCCTGTTGTGTGGAAAGAGACCCCTGCCCTTGTTGCCCACGTCTACCACCAGGGCTACCTCTGAGCTGATCCTTACAGGAGAGGATGACTCTAATGCTTTACTATGTTTCCGTGAGGGTGGCCCTGAGAAGCATGGGATAAGGCGTTAGAGATTTATCACTCATTCTCATTCAGTGATAAGCACACAGAACGTGAAGTGGAGGCTCATTACTCCTAGGTATGGGGTCAAAGACATGGCCAGTTGGTAGTCCTCTCTCTCCACTCATGGTTTGATCTACCTGGACCCAACTCTTGTGATGGCTGCCTTCCTAAAACTTACTTAAGGAAGGAGAACCTTGCTCCTTCCTTGGAACACTAGGTCTATGAGATGTTAACACATGTTCCATCAAATAACAAGGTAGTCTTAGGTCAAACGAGTTGAAGAATTCTGACTACATCCCCACTGGAGGTACAAAATGCACATTAACACACAGAAGGCTGCAAAAACAATTGAACTCCGCTTTCCCAGAGTTATTTGGCTATAAGATTGTTTTACTTAGTAATACTCATTAGCATCTTGAATACCTCTTGTTCCTCCACAGTACAGTTTGGAAAATGCTGTTCTTAGAGAAAGTTTCAATCCCAACGGTTCTCTTAAATATCCTATTCTTCATTAAATTAGAGGTTTCCAGGAAGGGGGGCTAAAATAAGCAATCAGTCTTCTGGTCCATTCATCCAGTAAATCTCCATTTCCAAGATTAATTCAGAAAAAAAAAAGTTTTTCTTCTTTTCCATTAGACTGGATAGATCTCATGGAAAATCCCTTGAAAATGTTGAGATTGATGCTTCTTCTCCCTCCCTCCCCTCTGCCCTTTTTCTTTTCTTTGTAAAGAATGAGTCTGGGTGTGATTTTATAACTATTATAGTTTGTATTTGATGGGACCCGATGGAAACCTACGTGCCAAGAGACAGAGTAATAGCCAGTAGTTTTAGCCAGTAGTTTTAGCCGTAATCACAGAAAAATCCTTTCCTCTTCTTCAGTCTTTCCATTGCTCTGTGATTGTGAGCCATATCTTTAAAAGACTGTTTTTAAAAAGTGCTAAGATTGTGTTTTCTGTCCATAAGCTCTACAAAGCATCCTTTTTTTCCTACCCACAAAATAGTCAGGAAGATACTAGACAATGGGACCAACTCCACTCAATGTATGTTTTATTTTATTCCTCTTCTCAGAAGCTTTTTAATGTCAACTTCTCCTCTTATCACTGATTTCCCTGGCATCTCTTTGGATTTATTCAATTCATAGGATGTGATTTTACCTATGATGACACAGTGCTTTGCAGCCGACCCATCATTCCATTCATCTGTGTATTTTTTCTGCCAACTAGAATTTAAAGTTTATCGGAGGTAGGGACAATATATTTAAATCTTTCATATTGTCTTCAAAATCTCACATGCAGTGTTCTGTACAGAGTTGACACTTATGTATTTGAATGGATTTAAGAATACTTTACATGGATTGAATGTGGGTTTAGTGTCAATATGTCTAGAACATGAAGGTTGGAGTCCAACCGACCCGAGTCAAATCTCAGGCCAAAGAAACATGAATAATCTGTGTGTTCTTGATCAAGTTACTTATCTTCTCTGAGATCCATTTTCTTTCTTTTGTTTTTTTCTTAAAGATTTTATTTATTTATTTGAGAGAGAGAGAGAGAGAGAGCATGTAAACAGGGGTAGGAGTGGAGGGGGAGGGGAGGGGGGCGGAAATAATCTCAAGCATACTCTGCACTGAGAGTGGAGACTGACGCAGGGCTCAATCTCACAACTCTGAGATCATGACCTGAGCTGAAACCAAGAGTTAGACGCTTAATTGACTGAGCTACCCAGGTACCCCTGAGATTCCATTTCCTTCTATATAATGAAGATATTATATATTTTTTTAAGGACTACATGAGGAGAGTAGTCAACAGCTTATGTTCTGGTGTCCTACAGCTCTGGGTTTGAATCTCATCTCTGTATTGCTGCATCATCTTGAGCAAGTTAGTTAACCTCTTTAAGGCTCATTTCCCTCATCTGTGAATTGGGATCTATCACAATATTTATCTCATGGAGTAGTCTGAATTAAATGGATTCAGTGAAATAATGCATGAACTTAGAATGGGACTTCATACCTAGTAAGAATTCAATTAATGCTGACTATTGCTTTAGAAACGTGCCTAGGGTACTCAACACCAGTGGGCTGCCATTGGTAGACACTCTCTAGACCTATTACAGGATAAAGGAAATTATTGCGTAATTTTCTCATATGATGATATTCTGACTCTTTTAGCTATCTGAAATGGCACCAAATTCTTCTGAAGAAAAGGCTTTCTTGGAAGGATCATGAACATCTGGATTAAAAAGAGCTTATATTCTCAAAGTGTAGTGGGTTGGAGATATTTTTTATTGAACGTAGCCATCTTGTGATTTGATTTCCTTAGGATATGAATCAGAGAGAAAAAACTGAATTTTTGTCCCAGAAAAAAAGGGGAGGACAGGCGGAGGATTTTTCACTGGTAAGGCAATTTACACACTTGTCCTTTTCATAGTGAGTCATGGTCTATGATACATTTCATAGCAATGTCTATGAGTTTCCAAATCTGGAACAAGACATATCAGCCAAATAAGGGATAAAGAAGAAAACAGACTTTTAATCCACCTAGTTACCATTCACAGAATTCTAGAAGTGGAACTTCAAAAAAATGACTGTGTTAGCACACCACGTGTATTTGTATCTTTAAACCCATTGAGAGAGAATTAGCTAATCACTTTCCAAATACCTTTGGCAAAACAGCAGAAGAATTCCATCACCTTCCCTAATGTTTATAAAAAGTTCTTTCTTCCTAATCTTTTCCCCAAACCATGTTTCTTTCCTGCTAACTCTTCTTTTCTTGCTTTCATATTGGCTGACCTAAGTTCATCTTAAAATGACATTGTAAACTTTTTAAGAATTATTAAAGCTTATCCCTTAGTCTTTTTATTTTTCTAATCAAGCAAATTCATTTAAAAACCTCCCTTAAGTCCAATTTTTCCATACATCAGGTCATTTGAGGTTACTATTCTGAGGGTGTTCCCCAGATATTCTAATAATAGAATAAAAAACACCAACACTTTTTTATATTCACTTGGGTATCCCCAGGACCTACTGCCACTCAGAATTCATTATAAGTGCTTACATAAAATGTCAACTGAATAGATAAATATGGCCTCATGTTTATAAACTTCTTATACTTTATGAAAACTTTAACTTTCTCAAAAAATCCTGTCTGAGGTTCTCTTATTTTCTCTGCCCCCCGCATTCCCAAATCTTCTTTTTCCCTCCATCCCCAAATTTTACCTTTAGTTGTAAACATAGTAAGTAGCAAAATGGAGGTCTGAGCTTCAGTCTCCAAATCATGTGAGTTTATCGACTTCATCTGAACATTTATTTATCAAAGCAGAGGCACTAGGGTTTTGAAAAATATAGACCCTCAAATTTAACCTCATACTCAGAAAATGAAGAGAATAATGGAAAGAGTGCATATCCATTCTAACATGTCTTTGTCTGGAACATCTGAACATCGTGGTATTTTTTAACTGCAGAATGTGATTTGTTCGTAGATAGCTTTTAGTCTTCTCTGACCATGAGCTCCAGTTTTCACTTCCTTTCTGCAGGCTTATCATTTTTTTCATGTGGCATCTCTGCATTTTGTTCTGGGTATGAAGTATTAACAAGACATGACAGGGCACTTTTAAGCTCTTCATCACCAAGATGTCTCATGGCGCCTCAACTGAGTGTTGCGTGATCAGTGCGAGGACCTTGGGATGCCTCGTGATGAAAAACTTGCTGCTTCTACAGATTTTATGTGTGTGTGTGTGTGTGTGTGCGCGCGCTGAAATCAACCATCTTTACCATGTATTTCATTGACTTTTCTAGAACTTACAGAGGTGGGTATTATATGATCAGAGAGACAGGGTCTTTCGTATTGAGCTCTTCAAAGGCAGGGTCTGTGTCAGAAAATGTTATATCCCCATCTCCTAATCCATGTCCTGGCACAGAACAGGTCCTTCATACATAGTTTTTAACCTGAACTGACAGTTATAAGAAAATCCAAGAAATATGAAACTCAGTCTAGACTTTGTCCATAACAGTGTGTCCTCTGAAAGGTCACCGAGCTTGTTACATCCTCTGTAAAATGGGATTTCTGTCTACTTTTGAAAGACCAAGGAATGCGAGAGTTCCAGGAAATTGGGCCTTACACAATATTTGTGTTAAACTTCACAGACCAGGTGGAGTTTAATACTTAAGTAAATAACTTACAAACTGATGGCCCTTGTGTGAATAATCAAAGCAAAGGGACTCTTGGTGACCTACTTGGGGATCAGTATTTTTAATGAGTATGTCATTTTTGGATAAATTCCTACGACCCTCAGTATCTGTTTTTTTCCCTTAATTCACCTTCCATTTGGATCCTTTTTATTGTTGGAATGGAATTGTCAACTTGAAGATATGCTAAGAAGTGGTTTGATACAATTTGGGTTCATAAATCTTAACAGGAAGAGCCAGGAATCCAGTGGCTCAGAGCATTGTGAAATCATTAAATCAGGTTTCTGGAATATGTGAGCAGCCTACTACTTTCTCATTAATCTGAGGCAGAATGCCCAGAAAGAGTATTTCATAAAGGTTAGTGCAAGAAAAAAGTCCACTGACTCATTGTTGGGTGCTGGATGACCTAGGAATTTATTGCATTTATCAATGAAGGAGATCTATATTCTAATCTTCTCTTACTAGGAATGTCATTGTAAACTTGTAAAGGAATAATTCTGATGATTTCTCTCACTTTGTTTTCTCAGTGGTTCTCAAACTTTAGGAGGCATTATCATCACTTGGAGGACTTATTTTTTCTTTTTTAAAGATTTTATTTATTTGAGAGAGAGAGAGCATGTGAGCAGGGGGTGGCGCAGAGGGTGAGGGAGAGGGAGGGGGAAAGAATCTCAAGCAGACTCCTCGCTGAGTGTGGAGCCTAACCTAGGGCTCCATCTCACAACCCTGAGATCACGACCTGAGCCAAAACCAAGAGTTGGATGCTTAGCCAACTGAGCCACCCAGGTACCCCCAACCTCCTGGAGGACTTATTAAATCACAGATAGCTGGATACTCCCCTCAATGTTTCTGATTAAGTAGAGCTGGGGTGGGGTGGGTTTCCACAATTTGCAATTCTAACAAGTTCCCAGGTGGTGCTGATGCTGAAGGTCCAGGGACCACATGCTGAGAACACTGTGCTACCTGAAGATTGCCAAGACTGGTAAAAATAAATATTCCACAGACCGCTGCTCTTTTCTGAGACTACTTTCATAAAATGGGACTTAGATAACCATCAGTGGCACAAACCACAGGCAGACAGCGATAGGTTAGAGTGTCTTTATAGAACTATGATAAATACTGGAGAAAGAAACCCAGAATTGTGTTGTTGTTGTTGTTTCAAGTTGAACTTTCAGCTCCTTCATGACTTTGTAGAACACATTATTGTGGTCTTTTCAAACTTCTTCTTGAGTCATCTGAAAATATATTGCCTGAATCTTTAAAAGCAAGAGGGACAATATGTCTGCATTTTTCCCCATATCATCATTTTTGGTTCCATACTCTCTTTCTCAACAAATGGACCATGTATCCCAGTCTCCTCTCTTGTTGCTTTATGATCTAATTAGATACTAGACAATAATCCTCTATCAAGTTACTTTAAGTTGCATACTTATTTCAGATAGGCACAATGTCATCAATTTAGGTTATTTTCCTGGAGCCTATTTCATTCAATTCAGTTCAGTGCAATTTAACACCCGTTGACTGACTATATGCCAAGCACTATTCTGGATGCCTAGGAACAGGCATGATCAAGACCACCACAAATTCCTGCCCTTGCAGAGAGAGACAGATAGTAAACATAATACATAATACATAAATCAATATGCTATATTACTGGTAGGGGACCCTATGGAAAAGAGGAAATGAAAGCAGGGTAACGAGGTGTAGGACTTTGGGGGTATAAGGAGAAGGCTGGTGTACACAGATCCCCCAGGTAACACTACAAGCATGTATATATCTGGGGAAGAGTATCACAGACAAAGAGAACCGCCGATGCAAAGGCCAAAAGGCAGGAGCTTGCCTGACATACATACAGAATAGCAAAGAGGCCAGTGGGCAAAATGTGTGAAGGGAAAGTAGTAGTAGATCTGAGAGGTAAGAGAAGCAAAGTCAAGACCATATAAGCAAGGCTTTTGTAGGTCACTGGAAAAGATGTTGGCTTTCATCTGAGTGAAATGGGAATCACTGCAAGGTATTGACTTTCAAAGAAGGATCTGTCTGAATGTTGTATTAGAATAGACTGAGCAAGGCAAGGATAGACGCTAAGAGAATGAGAAATGCCAGTAACCCCAGCAGAGATGATGTGACTTGGTCCATGGATTGGTCAGTAGGGGTGATGCGTAGTTCAATTCTGCATATATTTTTGAAAGTAGAGTTCAACAGGATTTCATGACAGATTGGATGTGGAATGTTAGAGAAAAAGGAATCAAGGTTTTGGCCTGAGGGACTAGAAAAATGAAATTGCTATCAATTGAGATGTAAAAGGCTGCAAGAAGAACAGGCCTATGGGGCATACTGGGATTTGGGTTTTGGACATAGTAAGTTTGCCATGACTATTAGACACCTGATTGGAGGTGTCAAAATGGTTGTTGATCATGTGCATGTGGGGCTTATGAGAATATATTGAGTACATCTGGGCTACAGATGGAGTTGTCAGCATGTTGGTATTAAAAGCTGTGAGGCTCAACGAGATTATTAGTGAATGGGTATGGATAAAGTAGTGAAGGCCAGGACTCAAGCCTGGGCATCTCCAGCGTTAAAAGATCAACAAGGAAAAAAAAGGAATCACAAGGCAAGATGGAGACAGAGTGGCCATCAAGGTAGGAGGAAAAGTAGGGGGTATAATGTCCTAAAAACCAGGAGAATGAAGTGTATCGAGTAGAGGAGCATGAAAAATAGTGCCAGATGCTGATGGTCCATCAAGTAAGATGAAGACTGACAATCTACCATTGAATTTCACAACTAGAGATCATCAGTGACCTTAATGAGAATGTATCTGTGCGGTGGTAATGGTTAAAGCCTGGTTTAGGTAGCTTAAGACAGAATGCTAGAGGAAGAATTGGAAATAGTGAGGAAAGTTGGCTCTTGAAGTTCCTGCCAAGGGAAGCAGAGAAATGGAATAGAAACAGGTGGAGAAAGTGAGGTCAAGCTGAGGGTTTGGTAGTGGTGGTGGTGTTTGTGTTGGTTAGGAGTTGGGAGAAATAACAATATGGTTGTGCACTGATGGAAATGATCCAGTAGACAGGGACAACTAATGTTTCGGGAAAGATAGGAAGAATTCCTTGAGCAATTTTGTTGGGCTGGCAAATGGCCATAACATCTAGTATCCAAGTGAAAGACTTGGCTTTAGAGAAATCAGATACTTTCATCCACGGGAACAGGCCTGTTGAGGAGTACTAATGCTGGTGGGAGAGGGAGATAGAGTGTTGTGACCCTGTGCAAAATCCTTTTTGAATGCCTCAGTTTTCTCCAAGAAGTAAGAAGCAACATTATCTCATAAAATGTCAAAAATCATTCAAAAGAAAATAAAGCCCAAATATATGCCTCTACAAATATTTATTCAAAAAATAAAACAAAACCAAACACAATATAAAAAGTATGCAATAAATGTTTCATTTTAGGAGTTTTCCTAAATGAACTGATTCGACTGAGGTTTGAAAATAGAGATGTAATGGCTGTTCAACTAGGGAACCCTTCTTTTCCTGGTAAATGTCTCAGGATCAAGCAGGCATTCTTCATTGCTCTACTAACCTTCAAAATTGTTCAAAATTAGGGGTGTTTGTATACAACATTTTTATTTGCCAATTCAGTGTGCATGAATGTCTATAATATCTTGTAGATGGTGAATGTGGGTGGAGTCATTTCCGTGGGAATTCTTCTACAGTGATCTCTTGCTCTTCATTTCAACAAGATGGCTGACCTCTACCATCTTGTCAGTGTTGTCATTTGGCACTTCGAAGATATTGGCGCAGTTCTTAAACAGATATTAATAGGAGTTTTGGCCATTCTTGTTTAAGATAAGCTCCGAAACTTAATCAGAGATAGGAAGCACACATATGATTAAAAAAAGAGAGAGAGATAGTAGGCCCTTTAATCTAAATTATGTTTCCCCTCTGGGGTAAAAAAAAAAAAATATATATATATATATATATATCACTTTCTGGAGGATTGAAATTATAAATTATATCTTAGTGCTTTACTTGAACAAAATTTACAAAACTCAATTCAGAAGGCATCGCATAAATGTTCTGCAATGATAATAAAATAGTTTAAAAAATATTTAGTGGGGGTTCTTCATATTGGTGAACCAAGTATGTTTGAAGCAAAACAAGCATTGAACTCAGAGGATTGTAGGGGAAATGAAATGAGATTGCCCATGTAAAGTGCTTCTTACAGCACATTGTTCATGGTAAATGTCTAATAAATTATGTGGTAGGTATAAGGTGATGTGGTTCCTTAAGAAAGGTACAATAAAATTGTCAAAATTAAGGGAATATTCCTAGTTAGCTGTGTATTTTTTGGCAGGGGGAGGGGGTGGCAGAAGATTACTGTAGCCCCACATTACTTTATTGAGGACCGGTGTTTAGCAGTGAAACCATTTAAGGACCGAATCATAAGAAACAGTCACTCAGCATTATGTCCAAGGCACTGGAGTAAGCAACTGAAATATACATTTTATTTGGTCCTTATGATAGACCTGCACAGTAAGTTGTGTTAATTGTGTAGATGAGGAAATTGAACTGGGGAGACATGAAGTGCTACAATGGGCAAGCTCTGCAAATTGCTAAGTAAATTAAAATACCAAGCTGCCTGTGAGAGAGCAAAATCCTCACCAAGATCACGATGTGATTTGACTCCTAAGTCCACAGTCTTCTTTCTACTACTATTCTTTTTTTTTTTTTAAGATTTTATTTATTTATTTGAGAGAGAGAATGAGATAGAGAGCATGAGGGGGGGAGGGTCAGAGAGAGAGGCAGACTCCCCGCTGAGCAAGGAGCCCGACGTGGGACTCGATCCCGGGACTCCAGGATCATGACCTGAGCCGAAGGCAGCCGCTCAACCAACTGAGCCACCCGGGCGCCCCATTTCTACTACTATTCTACCATTGAATTGCTCATCTAAATCCAACTCAAATTCAAGTGCATGTTGCTGGCTTGGTCAGAATCAAGGAGTCTGTGTACTTTGCTATCCATCATGGAATTCAGTTTACGGCTCTGAACATGTATGTAGAAAGGGCTTACGCTTTGGTATTCACAGAGATTGAAGACAACAGGAAAACCTCACCTTCTGTCCCATGAGAGAAAAAGCTCTTCCCATTCCTGAAAGCTATAATATAGTTTCTTTAGAAGCTGGCTGTGTTTCAGACTAGTATTGTTCTGGTTGATGAAAAAAAGAACGTTCCCTCTCTCTTCCTACAGGAATGCCAAAATGAAAAAACAAAAAAGCAACGACAAAAAAGAAAACCCAACCGAATTTTTAAGATTTTCTATTCAGAACAAAAGAAAATCAAGAACAATAACTTTCTTTTTTTAAGAGGAAAACCAAATGGTAGTAGGTTGGTTTTAACAGCTTTGGGAGAATATTCTAAAGATGTAACACTTCCTTCATTCATGGTAATCAGTTGTTTAACACTGAGAAGCTCCATTTATGAATGAAGGGGAACAGTTTGGCTGGCAGAACAACTTACAAATATAATATTTTGTTCATGAATATTATGTAAATACAATAAATTCATTAAATAATGAATACATACAACGTAACATTTTACACCTGAGTTTATTCCAGAACAAAAAAGAAATCAATACAAACATTTTGAAAAAAAGTTAATGTAGAAATATCAGCTCTCCAGTTCTCAACCCTTTAAATTTTTTTTCTTAAGATGTGAAAATGTAAACTCCCCACTCCATCTATAAGTGGCCACCTAAAATAGGAAAAATGATGCCAGAGCATCAAAATTGTTTTGTTTTGTTTCGTTTTTTCTTTCTATAACCTAGGTGGGAGATGGGAAGTTCTCATTTGGGAAGGGGCGGGAGAACTGCCTGGGTTTCCATCATGAGTTTAATATGAGAGTAACTATGTACAACCATATGACGGATTTAGACTTTCAATAGGGAAAAAAAAGGTCATTCATGTCTGCAAGGACTGGTTGAGAACAGGAGAAGCTGCTGTTCACTGAAGCACAGAGCTTAATGGTAAAAGGGTTGATAAAGATAGAAATTACTTAGTAAGAGGAACTGTGACTTTCTTTTCTCCAAAGAATTTAAAAAATCTGCTTAGCCTGCTTCTCTGATAACCTAGGGGCTCTTCCCCCGGGGAGACAGGCCTCTGCACCGATGATTCTCTTGAACTCACCAGGGTCCCACAAAAGACTTCCTCCTCCCCATCCCCATTCCTATCTCAGGACTTGCTTAAACGGCATATACCTTTTATACATGATGCTACACGTGAAGCTTGCTTGGCCATTTCTCATGCCCACGGGTCAGCTCCCTTGCCCCTTTTGGCTGATTGCAGACAGCCTGTAATCCCTCGAGAGAGAGGAAGAGAAAGAGGAAGAGGGCAGAGACAAAACCCGGCTTCCTCCAGCTTTCATCCACTTCATCAGAGGACTCTGTGACTCATCCCTGAGTTCTCCACCCCCAAGCAACTTCCACCAAATCCCAGCCCCCCAGATTCTTGTTGAACATTTTCTTTAGCGGTGTAATCTTATTCTGACACAACAGCGAATGCTGATTTTATTCGAGTTCTTTCAACAAACTCATTGAATTGTTGTTGTCCCTTGACAAGCGCCCTGTCACACTCTATGCTCGGTGGCATCCCGCAAACACCTCATCCCCCGTTACTTTCCTTGTTTCTTTTTTTGTAAGTCCTCCTTTTGTTTAGTTTAGAACAAGTCCTTTTTTTTTTCCCCCAACAGACTTGTCTTGGAAAAGATGGAGAAGAGCCAGTAAACTTGGCTTCCTCGATTCTGCTCATGTGAGTATCATTTATATTTCTAACTATTATGCAACTGTCATTAAAGCCCTGCATTTCCCCAGGTTTCTGTGCAGGAACTGCCTTGTTTGATCTTTGCGATGCTGGCACTCTTTTAGAATTAACCATGGAAAAACTTGATGACACTTCCGTGGTTCTTGTAAAATTCATCTTTGGGGTAATTTTACGGTGTGTGTTTCCCCCCCCTGAATGTTTAAGAGAGCTGGATTTCTGTCTCTTTGTGGACTGTTCAAGCAGCTGTGTCTCATTTGCTTTGCAAGGGCATTGGAAGAAATTGCTATTTTGGAAGCTTCTCAACATATGGGATAATTGTATAAAGCACTTTACAGTTTGCATAGTGCATTCCCTTTATTTTACCCAGTTCATTTCTCAAAGAAGCCCAGGGCATGTTGTTTACATTTTTCAGAGAGAGAGAAATAGAGGTATAGAAGAAGTAACGGAAGCTTGGCAGGGCAATTTCTCTCACTCTGGAATTAACCAACAGATTAAAATCTCTTCTTTCAGCTCCCTTAATACTTTTGATCAGAAAGCCTCATGCCTTGAGGCACCTGGGTGGCTCAGTTAAGCGTCCAACTCTTGATTTTGGCTCAGGTCATGATCTCAGCGTTGTGAGATCGGGCCCCGAGTCAGGCTTTGCACTCAGTACAGAGTCTGCTTGTCCCTCTCCCTCTGCTCCTCCCCCTGCTCACTCTCTCTCGCAAGCAAATAAATTAAAAAAAAAAAAAAAAAAGCCAGGGGCCTGGGTGGCTCAGTCTGTTGAGCGTCTAACTCTTGATTTCGACTCAGGTCATGATCTCAGGGTCCTGGGATTGAGTCCTGCATCACGCTCTGCATTCAGCGTGGAGTCTGCTTGTCTCTCTCCCGCTGTTCTTCCCCTGGCTCAAGAACTCTCTCTCTAAAATAAATTTTAAAAATCTTAAAAAAAAAAAAAAACAACCCTCATGCCCTTTGACCTAAACAGGTAGTTCTGTGCATCTGCAGAACGTGTAGCCGGGCCAGTGTTAGGTCTGCCCTAACCAAGAGCTATCTGAGAGACTGGACATTGGCAACTGGGACGTTTAGCTCTGTTACTAAAAGTGATATAGTAGATGAGTCAAAGCACCAGTTTTGGGGTCAGACTTCCTGGGTTTAAATCCAACTTCCAACCTTTATCAGCTGTGTGACATTGGATGAGTCACTTAAACTGCCTCAGACTCATTTTTCTTATCTGTCAAATAGGGACATTCGTTACTACCGCATGGGATTAGTGTGAGGCTAAACTGACCACATCCGAGCAAGGCTCTAAGCACAGCACCCAACATACAGTGAGCCCTCTGTAAATGGTAGCTTAGTACCATGTTGTGGTTCCAAAGGTGGCCACCGGGTTATTCTTTCCTAAGGTTCATTCAAGTTGATTTGTCTCATGAAATTACACATATGGCCCAGTCAGGACTGGAGGTAGTTGGTAGTCCTAAGAGGAGGCTTATGGGGCAGACAGAACTTACACTAGTATTTGCTCTGCTTTTAAGAGGTATGATATTTATAACTTCTGTCTCTCTGTCATTCTCTTCAAAACACAGATGGCGATGTTGCTCCTCTTGAATAATGTGGGAAATTCATAAAGGGCCCAGTTCACTGGTACCCACAGCATCTCAACCTAGGTCCATTTGGGATGGTAGCACACAAAAAAGGCAAAAGATGACCTTGGTTTTCTTACCGTTCCAGGTGAGAGTAGGATATAGAGGAAACGGCAGGGATGTGCCTAGTTGTGAATGTGCTCTCACTGGAATACAGAAGACTGAGTCCTGAATCTCTGCCAGTTGGCTGGGTAAACTGAGCAACGCACTTTGCTGTTCTGTGCCTCAGTTTCCCCAATTACAAATGATAATTATAACACCCACAGAATGACCAATTTGTACCCTATTTGCTGGGGCTTTCCCATGGCGAGTGCCATGTCCTGGGAAACTCTTCAGTCCCACGAAAACTGGGATGGTTAATGCCCTAAATATTTGCCTTTCAGCTCATCACATTCACCATAAAAACAGTGGATATAAAGGTACTTTGACATTTCATGAACAGAAGAGTATAATCAAATCAATTCTGAATACTTGGGGTCCTGAAATAGTGCTTTGGGTTATTGAAAGAAAAACATGGCAATAATATAGTATATCATTTCTCAAGTAAGAATATCACACTTTCATTCTTGGTACATCATCTTTTTTTTTTTTTTTTAAGATTTTATTTATTTATTTGAGAGAGAGAGAATGAGAGACAGAGAGCATGAGAGGGAGGAGGGTCAGAGGGAGAAGCAGACTCCCTGCCGAGCAGGGAGCCCGATGTGGGACTCGATCCCGGGACTCCAGGATCATGACCTGAGCCGAAGGCAGTCGTTTAACCAACTGAGCCACCCAGGCGCCCCCTTGGTACATCATCTTATAAACTGCTTAGATATATGTAATGTGACTGGCAAAGTCCATTAATGGATATACCATGCTTTACATCACTCTTGTATGTTTAAACCCATGTAAGTGAAGGCACACAAGCATACTAAGTGAAGACAAGTACTTTCAGGTCATGACAGAGATAATTTGCATTGGAAAGACCTCAGTTGAAACATTTTTACTTGCCGAAAAGTTCTGTTTTGCACCCAAGGCATATTTTTGAAATACATTGATTAGTGATTTGTCTTAGAAAACTTCAGAGGAAAACAAAATAGTCTGGGGAAAATGACATAACTGACCATCTACCTAATATATGCGAAATAAGTACACACCAAAGGATAACACTCCATTGCTAGGAATTAACCTGGGGCAGCATCCATGTTCAATAGATGTGAAAAAATACTACCCAACGTGCACATAGGGGAATTAGAGCAATTTCCAAAAAAATGATTCATTTAGTTTTCTTTCATATTATATAGATTGCACTTGAGTGGAACTTCAAAATGTACAAGCATGCATTTGCTTGAAAATTCAAATTTTTTCATTGACTTTTATGTTTTACCTAGAGGCATCCAATCAGAATTCAAGCTACTGTAAGATCTAGAAATGCCAAAGTGAGGCTTCTTGTAGACATGCGTAACAAGATAAATAATGCATAAATAGTACGTATTAGTAAAGGCATAAAAACAAATAAGTCTGGTCCAACTCATTTGCTTCTATTAAAAAAAAGAAGCGGGGGCGCCTGGGTGACTCAGTTGGTTGAGCGACTGCCTTCGGCTCAGGTCATGATCCCAGAGTCCTGGGATCGAGTCCCGCATCGGGCTCCCTGCTCGGCAGGGAGTCTGCTTCTCCCTCTGACCCTCCCCCCTCTCATGTGCTTCTTCTCTCTCTCTCTCTCTCAAATAAATAAATAAAATCTTTAAAAAAAAAAAAAGCGGTATTTATTTTTAAAATTAGACTTCTAAAATATAACAACTTGTTTTCTGCTTGCCTTAAAATGGAACATGTGAGCCTCTGAGAAAGATCTCCAGATACTCAAAGACCCTGAACACATTGCTCACTTTTTCTCTTTCCTAGAGGACCTACTGCAGCTTTGGGTGCATGGCGGACACTCAGTAAAACCTTGTTAACGTATACTGAATGTTCTGTGTATTAGTCTTAATTCAAAATAACATAATGAAACCGGAGTGAAAAGGGCATGGTCCACCATGCCACATTCAACTTCTCCCCAAGGAATGAACTACTTTACCTCTCAGACAGAAGCAAAGAACTCATTCAAAAGCAGGGCTGAAGGCTGTTGGAGTTATTGTTGTTTACATTGCCCTGGACAGAGGAGTAATTATGTTGGCTTCAAAGGCCTTTTCTTCTACCTCCTGTCATGGCATGCTAGTGCAGGAAGAAGCCTTCATTCTGCTCCTCCATTTCACAAATGGAAACACAGAGGAGGGACCAATTTGCCCAGGGTCACAGATTCAAACCTTCCCAGATATTTCTTAGCCTGAATTTAATTTTTTCACATCTCGCCAAATAGAGCTGTAGGTAATTTTCCTGGTGCTTTTTTTAGTTTAGGAGACGCCCTGTGCCCTAGGTCCTGCCATCCCAACCCCCCCTACTCCTTAAACAACTCTGCTTCCTTCTATCACTTTCAAATGGCATTTTCTTTGCCCTCCAAGAACACACTTGAACCTCCCCTCCAAGGTCTTGGGCTAAAGGACTCTTCTAGACTACCCAAGTGCTATAAAAATATGAGGGCCATTCCCACACTTCTTCCTAGGCCCTCGGCCTTTGATACAGCGATGCGTAGCTCCGGGCTTGTACTGATGTCTTTCAGGCTTCGCTAATGTGAGTCAGGCCTTTGCTTTATGGTTAATATAGCTGATGATGAGGGCAAGCTGAAACTCGTGAGGATAGGCAGAAGCTGGAGCAAACCGAGGTCATAGCTTGAAGAGAACCTCCAAGAAGACAGATGGCCTGTGGCTCCTAGAGCATCCTTCCCCTGACAGTAGTGATGCAGCCCGAAAGTAGAAAAATGACAGTCTCTTGTGAGGGGCGCATGAGGGCACAAAGATTTTTTCAAAACTCAGCCCCACAGAGAGGAAATCTGGTTGATATTTATTCAGCCCCTTCCTTTTAAATCTTGATTACCCTTGGCTCAGTTGGTGCTGAAACTTACGCACGATCGACAGGTGATTCTTATGTAAGAATGGAATCTCGGGCGTGATAAATTTGGTCTTGAGACATCTCAGCACGGTTACTGCAGACAGCAGTGTCATGATCGCAGAGTTAGAGAGAGGCATCCTGCTGGGCTGGAGGCTGTCTGTGACATGGCTACTCAGTTCAGAACTGTCTGAGCCAATTCCTTGAGCCTCAAGGTCATGACCAAGGGATCCAGCCCAGCTGCAGGATTGACATTCATTCTAGCAACATTCTTCCCTCCTCCCTTGGACGCTGCTGCTGACTCATTCCTGCTCACAGGTCCAGCAAGAATCAGGTTGCAACCTGTGTTCTTTGTGAATATCTTTATAATTTGGGGTCTCTGTCTAGCATAATCAGCCTCTGTTGGGGGTGGATTTTGTGCTTGTAAAAAATTGCTTAGACTATAGAATTTGCACAGCTTGGTTGGTTTGGCCAAGGAGACATTTCTATCCACTCCATCCCTGTCAGGTCATGCAACTTTCAGGGCACAGGCTTTTAGCCTTAGTTTTGAGGTGTCTGGAAATCTCTCAGAACGGCATATGCATGCAAAAACCATAAACATATATATCCCCGTTTCTAGAGAAGTCCATCCAACAAGTTGTAAGAGTCACTACTGCAGGTGAAGGAAATGTTCTGAAACATCGTTTGTTCTCTTTCAACTAGATTTCCCACCTTGGATTGTAGATTGAACTTGATCAGAGGTTAGCAACATAGGATAAGCTTTGGAGTCAGACCCTTGATTCTGGCTTAGACACTTGCTCTACATTTCCTGACTGTGTGACCTCAGACATGTCACTTCTCTGTGCTTCACATCTTTATTTAGACAATGGATAAAATATCGCCTGCCTCATGCTGTTGTGGGAAATATATATATCTTGTGATGTACCTGGCCTTTGTTTACTGTTCAATAAACAGTGGCTAGTGGTGGTAGGAGTCACATGGAACTCATATCTTAAGCATGTGGGAAACATGAATTATTTTACTAGGGATTCTCTTGTCCATTCCTATTCTCCATTCTTTTCCTTTAAAGACCACCACAAACATGACTTACTTTGAAAACTCTGGAAGAGAATGGCTTTATGTGAGGACATTTATCATCCTGGTATTGTGTGCTGCTTTTCTACTTGGGATTTGAGGCCGACAGTATCCAATCTCAGTCTCTTGTTGTAGAATCAATATTTCTTTAGTGAGTGTAAAATCATCCTAAGTGGATTTTTTTGAGATTGTCCAAAAAAATTCTGAAGAGACAACACACCAAGAGTGAAAAAGCTATGTTTATGAAAATATCATGAAGGCTCAATGTGATGTACTAGGAAAACATGCCGGCAGATTTCACTTGATACCCATGAGATCTATGTCCTGACTATATTGATAGATACTATTCAAGGGAATGTGAAAATTCCTTCTGTATGTGCATTTCTGTTGGTCTATCTCATTGGCTAATCCACAGAAGGTACTTAATATTTGTTGGATAGATGTATGTGCATTATATTTTCATTATAATGCAAATACCATATTATTTATATCATACTTATAAAGATGTTGATATTGTGCCAACAAGGAAAATGCAATCGTCCCTCATGTAATGCTTTTATGAACATAATATTTCTGAAGCTCGGCTGACTTATAGGCCATTAGAAGAAAGTGCTTTCTACATCTGTTTTCTATGACAAAAAGGAATTTTAGAGAATATGGGGGTGAGGCTTTTGAGTGAGCCTTTATAAGCTTGTGTGAGTTGCCATTTAGTTTGTTAGCCATTGAGTTTTGCAATTACACCCATTCAGATAGAACAGTACTTTTAGGAGTCCACAAGAATCTTGTGGATGTGCACCCTTCCCTCCTTCTCTCAACCTTATCACTCATAAAAGAAATACTAAGCAAAAATCACAGTGACACTGGCTTGCTGGACTTAGGGCTGAGACTAAGTAAGGGCCAGCATGTTCTTCATGAAGTCTCTAGTGCCTTTCCTCCCAGTGGGAAGACTCATCTGAGAAGTTAGGGGAAAGATAGCTGTGTGGCCAGGAGAGTTGCCTGCAGAAGCCAGCTTCTTCATGAGGATAATTGAACCTGGAGCGCTGGCATCCAGAAGCAAGTGATCATGAGGGAGAACCATAGAAATGGGGAGGTCACGGGAGAAAAAGAGAATGAAACAAAGAAATTATCCCCCAAGAGGACAGTCTTTCCTCTTTCCTTTATTGCAACTCAAAGCCCTGTATTTACCTTTGATTACTCAGAACTGTATCTCAGGTGTGTTTCCCACATCACCAGATATGCGGCTCTTCAATCATCCCTGTCTTATAAGAATATATAAGCAAACACAGGGGATTGGTTCTTACTTTGTATTTCTGTTTGGGAATGGGAAAAAGTAATCAACGTGTATTGGGCATCTACAGGTGCCAAGTAATTTTACTTACTCTCCAACTCAACATGTTTTAGGTGGGAAAAACTAAGTATGCGCAAGTTAAGTAACTTATCTAGAGGCCACCTAAGTGATGAGACTGGGTTTGAAACCCTTGGCTGTCAGCCTCTGCCTTTCTACAAGGCGTCCTCAAGATAGATAGGAAATCCTGAGAAACGGAACAAAGGGACATGCATGGTGATAAGAAGTATTCTGTTTGAAGATGTATTTTCTCACTTTCTTGCATTCCTTTTCAGTACAGACCAACACCGAGAGACAATTATTTGTATAGCCACACATGTAAGCCCAGGTCCTCTTCCATTTTTCCTACTCAAAAACAGCAAATGTTCCGTTTCACATATATGGAGATTGGGTTTTATGACTGCACATTGGATATGAGGCAGACCAGGAAGGTCACAGGAGAAATGCCTTTCTAAGCGCCAGATCAAAGAATTGTATGTGGCCAAATACCAGAGCACATTGGTTTTCCTCTTACCCATCTTAATGTTCGAAGTAATTGCACTTGAGCTTGAATTTATTCTAAGTCAATATTATAACTCATTTCTGGGTCTCTTTTTCAAGTAGCTTTGTTTAGTGTTTAAGTGTGCTTCTATCTGGATAATTTCTCAAATGCCTTTCTTCCTCATCCTCTATCACTGCCGCTCTTCCCTACTAAGGTTGAATCCCTGGTACAAAATCGTATATTGAAGACCAGGGGCACGTCAATAGCCATCTCCGTGAAAACCAAGAGAAACAAAAGCTTACCACTTCCCAGTATTTGTTAAAACATACTGAAGCAGCTCGTGGGTTGGTGTCAAGGTCAAGGAGGTCAGCCCACACTTGAGCTCAGGCATTTGAGTTTGTCCAGTGAGTCAGTCAAATGGGAATGTTGAGGTTTCTTGGCTGCATGTGTGTCGATATTACTGTGCATAAAACATGTCTATTTGCTATACCAGCTTTTGCCATCACAGTAAACCACAGCTTCAAGGGTGACTGATGTCCTTAGTACACTTATCTTTACAAGAAGTTCCTTGCTTGCAGGGGCAGATAAATTTTGTTGGATATTTTTTCATCTTCTCTTTCCTTTCCTTGTCACTCCCCGATTATCCACTGTTTCCTTTGTGCCTCCTCCACATCCTACAAGAGGTAATACACTCTCTCCTTGCTGACTGCCAATCACTGAACACGTGCAATTATTTCTGCATTATCTGTCTTCCCCACTAGAGTAAGACAGTCCATGCACACCTGTTTTCACTCTTCTGTATAATCCATCCACGGGTCACTGGTGCCATACAATGGCTGGCACAGACTAGGCCCTCAATAAATATTTGTTGAATGAATCCAAGATAGGATGAATAGAAAAGCACATTAGGTTATTTTGCCGCATGTTTGGCTTCACTGAAACATTTGGATTTTTTTTTTTCTTTCGAGTATCTTTCATTCATACTGCCCCCCTGTCTTCCTCAGTCAATATTTATTGAGCATTTTTGATGTGTCGGGCACTTGAGTATATGCCAGCGTGAGTGAGACATGATCCCTACTCCCTTGGAAGGTCCAGAGTGGGTTGTATGGATCCTGTTGGTTCTGAGTCAGGCAGCCATTTTTGGTGAATCACCAGTCACCATGGGTGGAGCCTGAAAGTGGCTGTTTGTGACAGGATGTAGAGGAGGAGGACATTACCCTGATCTTAAGACTCTCACAGCTCATGGAGTAGTGAACGAATCCATACGTGAAATATATAAGAGATGCCTATCCTCGAAGTAGTGAGGTACATTAGAGGTATCTTGGAGAGGTAAAGCAGTGGTGTTTTCCCCCAATATGAAACCTCCCTGATACTTTCATCTGGTATATAATTTATATTACACATATTTCTTCTGTACTACTGTGTACTCAACACTAAGCCAGGGCTGCGCACATGCCAATGAAGAAGAAAAGTGTGAGACTTGCTTCTAGGAAGGTGTAGGCCAAGACATGAGTGTCTGACTCATACCTGAAAATGAGAGTGAATATGAGTGAGCAGGAGTGAGAATAAGAGAGAGGAAGGGAAGGGAGAGGATGGTAAGAAAGACAGACTTTCTTCTTCAGTCCCCTGCGTCTAGGTCCAAAGAATTCCAAAGATGATGGCTTTAAATTCAGGAATTTTAACTTTCTCCCTTAGACATTTTTTCAAGAAAGAGCTTGATATTGTTGAAGTGACAGAATATGAATTTAGTAGAAATATAAGAAATATCTAAATAACTCCAGTAATCTAGGTTATTGGAGAGTTAGCCTGTTTTCAAGTGTCTTGTTTCATTGTGAACTAAGACTTCCAATGAATTTTCAGATTTAGCCCCTCCATCCTACTAACCATACACTATCAACATTTAAAAGAAATTTTTTTTAAATCTCTTCCCACTTTTACGATGACTAGAAGCATTAGGTCTCGGGTTCATTTAGTGCATATTTTCTTGGTACTTATTATACGCCAGGCAGCATCCCAGGCCCTAGAATTCATCACCCTCAAATCACTGACCCTGTGCTGTCATTGATAATACTGGTTTTCCTTTTATAAGATATATTTCAAAGTGCCTCTGAAAGGGTCTTCAGACTCCTTTTTTTTTTTGACAAAGGACTCACCACACGTGCGTGTGATTTTGTTTTAATTACTAAAAGGAATATGGAGCAGAGCTGGAACAACATAGAAACTAAAATTAAAACAACTTGAGAATTTCAAGAAGCAGGATGCTTTTGAATAGTCTTAAGCCACCACTCTTATCAGGCTACTGTGAGGAAGACAAGACAGGCTGAAAGGACAATTATCTACAATACAATTGCAAGAAGAAGAGTGTTTTCTTTTAAATATTGACCTAATGCTTAAGGTGCCTGGGGCACAGGCTGGGCACTTTTCCATGCATTATTTCATTCTCTTCTCCCAATAACTGTGGGAAATAGATCCCATTATTCCCATGGTATAGATTAGGAAATGGGGGCTCTGAGTCACTAAGGAAGTCACCCAAATATATAAACAGGGTAGAGAACATTTCAGTACAGATCCATTGACTTCAAAGACCTTGCCTTAGGTAGAAATCTCAGAGTATTCTTATTAAGACTTAGATCCATTTCTTGGTAACTCTAAGAAAGTCTTCTCTCTCTGAAGACTAAAGGAGGGGTTAATTTTGGTTTTGGATTTTGTCCTAAAAAACCTCTGGGATTTATTGGAGGTTGCTATCACTTGCCATTTTTTGGCCTGCTACACATTGAACATGCTAGAGAGTCCCTCTTCAACTCAGCCATCTGCGCTCTTGGCTTTTAAATTCCATGAAAATGACTGGACACATTCTTCTTATTCCATCCGTACCCAAGGCCAGAGGGAGACATTCTATTGGCTTTCTCCGGTAATCTTTCCTAACACTGTTTCGCTGTCTGTTCCAAGGTCTTCATACCATCTTCCCTCTCATGTGTATGTGTGTATTTTCTGTATTATTTCTCATAGTCATTACATTATGTTAATGTAATTATAACACAAATGTATTAAAGTATTAAAGCCGTATATTTTAATCACTAACAACCAACACTCAGAGAATGTCCTTAACTGTTGATTTTAGTAATTAAAGAATATTATAAAGAGCAAGAGCAAATAACAAGCAGCTTCTGAATTTGAAAAATATCCAATAAATAGAGCAGAGACCGAACAGCTCAAACCAGGTTTGGATTGTCCATCTTGAGAACTTGGATTGTCCATCTTATATGGCTTACGTATAGGCCTACCTAAACGCAGGGAATTGGATTAGTCACGGGCGTAGAATTTCTCAATTTAAGGAGCATTTGAGATCCAACCCTTACACCAGAGAGAAGGAACTAAACTCTGGAAAGGTTAGTGATTTGCCCAAAGTCAAGCAGGAAGGCCAAATGGGATCTAAAGCAGTGATTCTCAAACTTTTTTTTTTTTTAAAGATTTTATTCATTTGACAGAGAGAGAGAGAGACAGCGAGAGAGGGAACACAAGCAGGGGGAGTGGGAGAGGGAGAAGCAGGCGTCCCACTGAGCAGGGAGCCCAATGCGGGGCTCGATCCCAGGAACCTGGGATCATGACCTGAGCCGAAGGCAGACGCTTAATGACTGAGCCACCCAGGTGCCCTTCTCAAACTTTTATCTGTAGACAAAAACCAGATTGTTCCAACACAGATTTCCTGAATCACAAACCCAGATACTCTGATTCAGATCAGGGGTGGGGCCCAGGAGTCTGCACAATTAACAAGCCTCCAGGGTCATTTGGCGGCTGGTGGTCCTGAGGCCACACTTTGAGGAACACTAATCTGGAATCTCGGCCTCCTGACAATTTCTTCCCAAAGGACTGCGTTGCCTCCCTACATTAGAAAACATTGCAAACAGCACAGAAGACTCTGTGATTCCCATTAACGCTCGTATTTCCTGACTCAACAGTTAATTCCTGATTGCATCATTCACTGAGTAGTATTCCTTCGCTCAGCCCCCATCAAGTGCCAGATGCTGTGCCAGGAGCTAGAGATATACGGATTTGAACCCAGCTCCACTTCCAAGGAATCCAGACTTAACAAGAATAGTAGCTATTGTGTCTTGAGCCCTTGCTTTGCACGTGCTTCTCATGCAACCATCTCTTGTCTTACCTTTAGGCAAAGCTGTACCTAATAGCAGTATGGTGTGGGAGCTTTTCACGTTTATAGAATCATACATATTCTCTGCAACTTGTTCTTCACATTTAATATGTCTTGGAAGTATTTCTTTGTTCTTTCTTTGTACACGTCTAGTCTTCATCATGGCTAGGAGAACATTTCTCAATACTGATGGACCATCCTGCCTTTAACCACTGTCATATTGATGAGTATCCAATTGTTTATATTTTCTCTGACTACAAACAGCCCCACGATGGATTCTGGAGTAAATATTGTTATCCTCATTTTACCTTGTCCAGTGTCTCAACGGTGGCAGAATTAGGATTCAGATGGAGGCCTGTCTATCTCAAAGACTACATAGTTACTTTCTTTTCACTATTATGCCTTTTAATAATTGCAATAGAACGGCTTCGATGCTGGATGAGGTGGGTACTACAGGATCACCAGAAACCTAGCTGCTGATGGAACCTCAGGCAGGGTCATCTGGGGAAGTGACATTTGAACAGAATCTAGAAGTCTTCTGGGCAGAGAGAAAGAAAGCCACTCTAGGAACAGGTATAGGCATATTACAAACCCATCAATCATACCTATTGATCACCTACTAGGGGAAACCTGTAATACACACTTGGGGAGAGGTTCATAGAAAAAAAAAAAAAAGACATGCTATTTGCACACCAGGATCTAAGAGTATGATTTTGTGGGTGTGGGTGTGCCTACACGTGTGAAAAATACTAGAGTAATAAGCGAGTGAGAACAGTATAAATAAATACCTACCTCATTTGGCAACTTTTGCAGACAACTGAAAATGGGTAGGCCGTGGGGTCCTGTCTGCGTGGCCTGGCAAAGAAATTTGCCCTCTTACTAGTTCAGGTTCTCCTCCTGAAATGAAGAAAGTACCATCTAGGCCCTGCCTACTTGACAGGGATGTTACAAGGCTTGGTTAATTTCTGTAAATGTTTTGAGCTCCTCCAAGATGTGTGTTCTGTAAATAGGAGGTATTAATAGCAGCCATCAGAGCTGAAACAAAAGTGAGTTGAGCTACAGCCATCTTCTAAGAAGGAAACACAAATGCCTATAAAGCGTGAGGCCCACCCTGGTCCATCATATTGACCCTTCTTTAAAAGGCAGCCTGGATCTCATATAGGACATCACGACGGCTCAGGTCCTGATCTCAAGTGGGAAAATTCAGGAGACTGGCTGGGTTTTCCAACATTTAATTTCCCAGCTGATTAGTATGATTAAGAGCCCATCTGGCACAGCCCATTTGTGAGGTATGTGTGTGCAGGGAAGTGGGACTCCAGTAAAGGCCGAGATCTAACAGGAAAAAAAAAAAAAGAAAGAAAGAAAGAAAAAAGAAAATGCACAGTGGTGCCAGTGCCATTTTGGAGCTCTCTGCTAAGATGTTTAAATAGGAATTTCATTGTATTAGCATTAGTGAGGCCGGCAGGACATATGCTGTAAGAAAGGCAGTTAGGGAGCGAGTGTTTCTCTTTCTCGGGGCTTTTATGTTAGCTTAGTGGGGATTTGGTGTTGTCTTTGTCTGCCATGGGTCTGGAGGCCGTGAACGTGCTAAGAAGAAAATCCAGCTCTGGGTTTCAGTGGCAACATACCAACATCTGTACGTGCAAGCTCATGGCCACTAAGTAGGCAGTGTGGCTAGGGAGACAAACACTTAGACTCCCGTACGGGGATGGCAGTGATCCTTTAGGACAAGGGGTACCCTAGAGCCCTTGCTCCTAGACCTCAAAAGACAGCTCTGGGCAGGGGGTGGAGAAAGACATATGTTAGCTCTCCCATCTTCATGGCCCCTTCAGCGTAACTGCACTTCAAATCAATTCACAGGCAAGTCAGTCTCGTAAGCACTAATAGGACTTACAGATGTGCAGAAAAACCAAGGTTATGATGCTCAGCTGAACTCTCGGATGGAATTTCTTGTAATTCTCTGTTACCCAGGGGATCCTGTGTAAACCCATTCCAGACAGATTTTTTATTGTACTTTATTTCTGAGCTCCAACCAGGCCTTGCTTTTGGAGGTCAAGCCTCCAAGTCTCCTTGAAAATTCCTACCTCAAAGGTAGAGGCTTCTGACTCCTGTGGTCACCACTTCTGCTGGGGGCTGAGGTCCACAAGGAAAACTCATCAGTGACTTGATCTTAATCCCTCCCTGTGTGTGCACAGGTCACTGAAGAACATCTGGTAGGCTCGACCTTTCATGTCCGTTTGCCAAATGGCTTCAGGTGGGGCTTACTGAGGACCCATCTGTAGGCCTCTGTTGTGACGGAGGGATGGGCTAGGTAGTGGTCTGACTTGTAAGGAGGAGGATCTGTAAGCCCTATCCAGTTTGCTCAGCCAAGAAAGGATTGATGACCCCCTCCCCCCTTCAATGGTTGGAAGATCTCCATCTTTACAAGCTATCACGCTGAGTTTCTTTGGGCTGGGGCTAGGAAGGTGTCCTCCACCTCATCTCGGAAATGTGAAAATAAAGTTGGCTTCTCCACAGGTTGGAATCAATACCTAATTGCCCTTGGGGAGGTTCCCACCCTATCTCTCAGGAAGGTGGATTTCACAGCCCATAATGTGGAGTTCAGCAGAGAAAGCTAGATCAATAAGAGTGAGAAAGTCTCTGATGTGGTCCTCTTAGGCTTCCGTTTCTGAAAAGGGACTTTTGCTTTAATTTACTTAGACCATAGACTAAAGCTTTACCTTCTTGTAGGGCAGAAGTCTATTAGCAAACCTATGAATTACAGTGAGATCTTATTTACAATGATAAGGTTTCCTCAGGGCCCAGGTATTTCTGGGGAGCTCTGTCTGTTGCTGAGTAAAGGGTAAGTCTACTGATTTTAGGTCCTGAATAAAGGATAGGTCTACTGATTTTAGGTCCTGTTCAGACAGAGCTGTCTAACCTCCTCATAGGTGGGAGCCAGTCTAAGTCAATGAGGTAGGATGGCAAGCATCCATATCTCATCACAGAGTCTTCTCCTTGCCCCTGGGACCAAGAACTTCCCAAGCTTCCCAGGATAAATAGTAGTGTCAGTCTGGATCAGGTATATCGTCTGGGGAGAAGTCTTTCTTATAAAATGTGTTGTCTCACATAGAGATTCCAAGGTGAACCCGATTAGGGTGAATGGATTTGTCATCCTGGGCTACACAAAAACTGCTTTTTTTTATCATGATTTTTCTTGCATTCAACAGAGACTTAGCTGTCAGATTTGCATCTCTCAGTGGCTAGGAGAAGAGGATGGGAGTTGTTTTTGCTCTTTTGTTTTGTTTTGTTTTTTACCTTGCTCCAGTAATTTAGAGTGTTATCTAAAGACTGTGTGAATAAGATAAGATAAAAATCAACCCAGACTCCTTTATGATTAGCTAGAATGTCCAGAATAATAATATAAAATAATAATAATAATGCTTTCCAGGAATCTCAACATTTATCACACAGAGGCTCCTGAACAGCACCTCCCCACTGTCATGAAGTCAAGGAAATGTTGCTCTGAGAGGAGTTTGGGGTCGGTCAGGAATGGCAGACACCAGTTAGTATACTATGTCCCATCCAACTCTTTCCCCCTTGGCAGTAATAACTTACTAAATGCTCATAAAACTCTTTCCTGCTGAGATCAGACAGGATTTCAGAATCCTTTTAAGTTGGTACTCCAGACAGCCCCTAACAGGTAGTCAGAGTTGGCATAAAGGGCTCAATTTTTAAAAAATAAAAATAGGAAATCAGTGGCATCTTGTGTTCTTCCTGGCATAATTAACATGTTCCAAAGAGGGATTTTGGACTTGTTCTGTGGCTTTTGCCAGCCTTTTTTGTTTACAGATCATTTAGATGGGATTCAAGAGTCAGCTTTCCACTTACCCCACCCATCCTTGTCCACCACCCCAAAAGCATCACACCAAAAAAAAAAATAGGAAATATGATCCTGCTTTTATGAGCCATGAGGTGATGTCTGGTCCGTATTAAATGTCAGAAATAAATTATTTATGGGAGATGAAAATACAGAGATGTGATTATATTATGGATATTAATCCTACCCAAGAATAGCATCTTCACCACCTCGAATGCTCCCCGAGGGACACTAGTACTTTTTCAGTTATACTTAATAACCACTTGCCTTGGGAATACATAGAAAATGTGTAAACATTTTACACGGGACACTTAGAATTTGATGTCTTCTTCAAATCTTGAATTTATCTGCTCTTCAGTCCTGCCACATGTGTGAAAACAAATAAAAATTAAGTGAGCAGCCACAATGACCCTAGGTAATGGACAGATGGACTCTAGTCCAGGTCTAGATAGGCGAACAGCATTTTGCAGAATCAGGAGTCTGTGGCCTCTCTGTCGCTCACGATCCGAGTTATGGCAATGCACAGTCAGCTGGGCTTGACTAGGGCACACTGCCAGAGACCTTTCTCAATCTTGACTGACCTCTGATGTCAATCTCTGATAGGAGCATTTGGTGGCTTATTCTTTGGGGGTACCCAAGATGGCAGCTGCTAGAATACTTCTGGCAGTGGTTTCCTACATCTCAGGATTATAGGGGGCATACAATGGCTCAGTGACAAGTCGGGCAGAATGAGAAAAGGGGCGCCATGAGATCCCTTCAGCCTGACCTGGGACCCTCTCCCCAGTTTGGGGAGGGGAGGGAGGTCTTCATTGTGATGCCACTGTTATAGGAACAAATGAGCTTTAGAAAGACACTTAACTTTCCTCTCTGCCCCAACGTGGGGTAGTAATACCAGCTGGGCTGGGAAGACAATGACTGGATGATGTGTAAAGCATTTTGCAATCTGAAGCATTAGCTCATAAAAGATGGAGAGGAAAAACATTCTGTTCCTTACCCTGTGTGTGGGGCATCAGACCGAATTTCAGGGTGGAGTAAGGGAAGGTCACTTTACAAAATGTGAAAAAGATGTGGTTTTTGAGCTCAAGGCTAGAGATGAGACATTTGGATGGTGCGCACACACACACATACACACACATACCTATACTCATGTTAAAAATAGCAGTTATATCGCTTTTTACTTCGAGATGGGTCTGGGCGGCATTATAGTTCGCCAGCCACCGTTAATAGGGCTATTTTTCTTCCTGCATCTCAGAGAACAGACTCATTAGAGATTTTCTAATACCGTGAATACGTTTCTAATGTGAAAAACTGTATTTTTTATCTGAAAGTTACCTGAATGAACTCGTTATGCCTCTGATGCCGGCTTTCTTCCAGGCCAGCCTAGCCATGTTGATCATGGGTTTACTGGTATCTTTCTTTTTCCACAAAGGATTGGCAGGGTTGGAGGGAGGGCAGGTGGTACTGTAATGAAAGGTATCTAATATGTTTTCTGTTCTTTGGGGACTTTGAGAAAGCAGCGAGCCACCTTATAAAGGAAAGCGTGTTTTTGGCAATCTAGACGGAGAAGAGTCCTCCACTGCAGGACTAGTGGTTGCATTGATCCTGTAAATTAGTTCTTCCTCTTTTTGATGATGGAGGAGCATGGAGCGTCCCAGCAAACATGTCTTCATATTAGGGTGAGATAACCTTCCCATTCCCAGCAGGCAGGACAAATAGGCCAGCAGGCGACGAGGCAGGATTTCCTGGGCTTCCTAAGCAAATGAAAAAAATGGAGGTATCATTCTACTGCCCCCAGGCCAGCCAGGTCACAGGGTAATTGCCCAGTTGCCTGCTGGGATAGGCCCACCAGGCTCTCCTCCCTCCAGGTTCATTTTTCATTTTGATTGAGTCATGATGGCTTCGTGCCACAAACACCAGAGGATAGGCCTGGTAGGGAAAAGGTCATAAAGAACTCCAATGATCCCCTCTTCCCCAAAATCCGGGCTTCGGTTTCATAGAGGTGTCTGGAAAGGGCGGGCAAGCAGGGCTGGTTGCTGGGTTATGTTTTTCTCCGCGAGTGGCAGGAGCGAAATCTCCATCTTGCCAGTTTAAGAGTTGCCTGGCTGCCTGATTTCAACTGAGGCAGAACAGCTTGCTGTAGCTTTGAAGTGTGAAGACCAAATAAAGGTTGGCAAGGAGGAGAGAGGGAGCCGCATAGCCTTCTTGGAGCCTGCCGAAGGGACACACCCAGCCCTGTGCACGGAATGCAGATGCTTTTCCCATCCCCTTGCTCGTCCCTTGTCCACCCTGAGAATTGAGGTAAAATAGCAGCAGGTTTCGTCGGTTGCCCCTCACTGGAGTTTTTCTGTTGTGGCTGGTGGACAGACGTTGTGAACTTCTCTAATTTGGGAAGAGACCAAACAGATGCTCGTCCTCCAGCTCTCTTGGTTTGTGTCTTACTAATCTGCCCATGACAGTGACACAGGGACCCATGCATACATACACAAACACACACATGCACACAAAAACATACAAGCGCGCACACGCACGCACACGCACACGCACACTCAGACCTGACTTTGGTTTGCCCCAGCACCCTGAGTAATGATTGAGGCTATGTATTGTCTACCCTCTCCATATCCTAGGGAAGATTTTAGAAATTCTAATACAGGAGGCTGAGAAAGGAAAATATTGGCTTCTACAGTACAAACATCTCTGTCCTGAAAGGAAATGTTAATTTTCCCCTAAATCAAATGTTGACATATATCAGCTGCTGCAAAAGATGTGTCACTATGGGAGAAGGCCTCTGCTCTGGAGCATGGGTATTGGACTGGGGTCCCTCCTCCGAAATGCTAACTGGTTTAGAATCTAAACAGGTTTGGTTTAGAAGTTTTCGGAATCGTTCCAGTTTGTTCTCAAAAGCTGATCTCTCTGGGACACCCTCCTGAGCAGCGGAGCCGGAAACAGGGTTCCACTTTGTGGAATGCACTGTGCTCTGCATAAGCCTGGGCCCCTACACCGGCCTCTGTAACGATTCAGGCACGGCTTACCTCTGCCGGGAATACAGGATTCTAACTGGAGGTGGGGGTGGGGGCGGGGGCAGACTGAGGGCACGGAGAAAGGGTGTCACACACAGGCGAAGAGAAATTTCCAGCTCTAGGTGTCTTACCTTTCCTCACTGCCCCCCAAACACGCAGTCTAAGTATCCTTCTTTGTTCAACACCTATGTTTAAAAAATTCCAAATTAAGTTCCCCCACTCTCTCCCTCCAACACACACACGTGCACACACACACCCTTTTAACTTGTTAAGTTTGAAAGATGATGATATATACAACCAGCGTGCTTTGCCAGTCTGCGTGGTGAAGGCCAAGATTAATGCAGGAGGTTGGGGTAGTGTTACCGCAGAGCTGCGTGATCAGAATACAAGATGGAGCAGAGGGGGAAAGGCCAAGAAATATGTCTGTGCTTGGAGTTTACACAAGTCTCCTTAGCAACTTGTCTGAATTTATTTTTCCCTTAATGTGTGTGGGTTTCTTCCAAACCCCGAGCGACACGGGAGTTGGGCGTCTAACAGTCCTCGATGTCTCTTCTAGGAGGGCCAAAGTGTTTCAGTTGGTAGCAAACCCTTGTCTCCCTTCCCAGCTCCGTCCCACCCCGGGGCCCCTCCCTCCCTGAGGTGGCTCTGCTCTTTTGCATTGTGACTTTGTGGACTGTTGGTCGCTTTCCAGAAATTCGCATCTCCGCGGGGGAATGACAGAGCCTGTTTCTGATGGCCACAGCTGTGCAAGTTTCTGCCACGGCCTCCCGGTTTCCAGAGTGCGATCCCGTGTGTGGCATATGGGTGAACGTGCCTGTTTATACACCCGTGTGTTGCAAAGTGGGGAGAAGCCACAGCTCCCTTCCTGTCCACGTATCTTTTGTCATTTTTTTGTCTTGTTCTTCTCCCTTTGCGTCTCTCACCTCTTGCCCCCCCCCAAACACGTACATACACACACATACACACAGGGTCCTGTAATTCTCATTAGAATATAATATAATTAGAATATAAAGCTATTAGGAAAAAAAGCCCTGACTTTTAGGAATCTGGTATGTTGGCTTTTATGCAATCGGGCTTGCTTCAGGGGAGACAAACAGAAATACTGCAGTGATTTTACCTCACAGTGCTTTCCTCTGAAGTAACTCTGGGGGAGTAGAGTTCCTGCTTCACTGGAGCTGATGCCGAATGTAAATCTTAGCATTTCTCCTTCTTGCTCCCTCCCCTCTGAGAGTCAGGGGAAAAAAAGAAAAAAAAAAAAAACCTGGCCAAAAAACGTTAAGGTTTGATTTTGGCTCTTTTACAAGCAGTTGTTGCTTGTCATTCTGTTGTTTTTAAGCAGGCACCAGATTGGACCAAGCAGCAGTGTGTGTGTGTGTGTGTGTGTGTGTGTGAGAGAGAGAGAGAGAGAGAGAGAGAGAGAGAGAGAGAGGGAGAAGAAAGAGATTGATCCTAGGAAAAGTTGAGAGCAAGAAGTAGATAATGTAGATTAATACTTTTTTCTTTCCAAACTTCACCTTGGCGAAGACGATATAAAATCGTGTTCTCCTTGGTTGTTTGTTGTTCTGAAGGAAGCAAGAGGGAAAGGTGGAAATCAGTAGACGTGGAGAGCCTGCGCGGAGAAAAGCTGGCCTCTCTTAGGCTGAGATGTGGGGGCTTGCTAGGCTGTTCAGATGTTCCCTCTGAGTAAATCTATACCCTGCAGTAAGGCAAAAAGGTCTTTCTGTGGCAGCCGAACTTGGTTTCTTGTGTTTGATGGTTGTAGACAACCTTGCAGGGGCTCCAGGCTCTCTTGTACTTTTCCTGGAACAAGCATCCCATTGTTACACGGTCAAGGTTCCAGAGGACACCCTGACTCTTCGCCTGTTGCTTATCTCTTTTCTCGCAGGGTCCAAGTGATTTAATTGTCAGTTCTTTCCCAAGCCTCTCTGTACCCGCACTTAATTCGTAGCTTCCTGATCTAATTGCGGGCTGTTTTCTCAAGAGCAAAACATAGCTTTGAGAATAAAAGTGTTAAAGTTGGCCGGCATACGGGAAGCCTTGTGCAACGTACAGTTCATTTATATTAAAGAAATGACAGACGTCTGATCTTTAAAAATCTGTATCTCATGTTTCCATATCAGAACCAGGGTCTTCTATGTTTCTTAAAATGGTGATTCATTGAAGAAACCCTCCTGGCCTTATTAAACCATCTAGCTAGAAAGGAAAGGTGTAGCCTGGCATCATTGTTTGCATTTTAAAAAGGAAGAAAAATTGTCATCCTAAGCAAACTTATTGCTTTCAAAAGTGAAAGTAGTCTCCTTAGCCAGTTGCACACGAGACAACTTGTTACTGGCAGCCTCTTTTTCCTTTGTCTCTTCGGGTGTATCGAAAGCAAATTTGCCTCCAGTTCCTCACTCTGAAATAGTTGATCTCTCTTACGCGTCTGTTGAGGGCGAACATTGAGTGGGTTCCAGACTGTTTGAGGAGTGGGCTGCTTTTTTTTTGTTATTTAAAAGCAATCTGAGGGCATCTTTTGCTTTTGTCCACCCTGTCTCATTCTGTCATACCATTTTCACGTCTTTGTCTTTAGTTGACCTAGCCACACCTTCATTTTTCACTTTATGTAAAATATTAATGTTTTTTAATGTGGGGGGGGTTGGTGGTGGGTGTGATAGGAAGCTTATCAACATCAATTCTAATTTTCCCTTCGGCCGAAAGGAGCACGAAAACGATGGCGTTGCCTGGCCAGTCTCCTCCCTCCCGCTCCCTTCTGGTCAGTTTTTCCTGGGCAGGGAAGAATTAATTCTACCTAAGCTAGCTGGCTTTGGTGCCGGAGGCTCTGCAGTGCACGCCTGAGAGGCGTTCCCACACTGGGGTCTGGTGTCCCGGTGGCAGATCGCAGGTGGATGGTGCGCGGTGTGGCGCATGGCACCAGTGAATGTCTCCTGGAGCAGCGATTGCTGGATGTGCCTCTTTTGTTGAGGTGATTGGATCTTCCTACAAAAAGCAAGGGCCGCAGAGGGTGAGAGAAAAGACATCAGGAAAACAGAAAAGCCATAGGGAGACCAAAGACTAGCTGTCTCCCCTCCTTCATGATGAATGCCAAAGGGTAGATTTGACTCTTTTTTTGGTTGGTTTTTGTTTTTCCTTTTTGTTTTTCCTTTCCTTTCTTCCATCCTCTCTCCCTCCCTCCCTCTCTTTTTCTCTCTGTTTCTCTTTTTCTTTTTCTTTCTCTTTTTTTCTGCCTCCTTTTCTTTTTTCTTTCCTTTCTTCCTAATTTTCTCTCTCTCTCTTTCACTTCTCTCTCTCTTTCACTTCTCTCTCTCCCTCTTTCTTTCACTTCTCTCTTGCCTTCCTTTTTAAAAAGTTCACTTGAATTGCTCTATCCCCTCAGGACAAAGGAGGTCTGCTGAAATTCGGTACAAGCCGTACATCTTTAAAAAAGAAGGAGGGTGGAGGGCAGGAAATCTTTCTGTTGGTGTCGTTCTGCTGACATCACCATGGATTTGGTGTTCAAGCCCACAGCCAGGCAAAACTCAAATACATTTTCCCTTTTGCAAGCAGCTGCACGGTGAGTTTGCCTTCCATTAGTAAAGGAACAATGAAGGAAAAGCAAACCCTGCGTCTAAAACATGGCCAATGAAAGAACGTTGGAATGGAAGCCAAGAATCCTGCTGTGGTGGAAGGGGGATAGATTCATGAATTCTCCACAATAAGATATTTTACTTCTTTTTAACAGCCCCATCAGCAGAGAAAAATAATGACTCCCGAAACATTTCAGAATCAAAAAGTTAAAACGATGTTTCAGTGATGCTACATCATGCCAGGTAATGATTGCCCAACTTGATTATACCTTAACCATTCTTAATTATTGATAGCCTGTCTCTTAATCATGTTTAGCAAATGAGCGGTTTGGTATAAAACATTGGCATTTGCGAGTATTTTGAGACCTCACATTCCTATTTGATCATTTTTCTGGTAAAATCGTTCTCAGGGTTTGTCGATAGCCAGGGAAATTCCAGGAAAAATGTGAAAGTGACTTATTTGCAGGACCTTTATAACATGTGTAGTTTGGGAAATGAAGTAAACATAATGTTGCCCAGTGATTTTCTAGAATTATTTTTATTTCAGTGTTTGGTGTTCCCTTTTTACTCTCATTCCGGCGTTAATTCTAATTTAGCTTTAATCAAGAATTGGGTGGCAAAAAGAAACCAACCAAAAAACAAACAAAGGGTCTTGATCCACTTAAAATAATTTTATTTTCCAGACACGGGCTAATGGTTTGAAGATATTGGCCTAGCAAGATGGCAACGAGCTTAAAAAATAGGATTCCTAAGAAGTTACTTTTTTCAGGTAATAGTGTTTTCCTATAACTTTCTCCAAACCTTCCATTTCCTCAAGTACTGCAAATTTTTAGAGCGTGCCTGAATGCTTTAGTTCTGAAGAATAACTGCATTGTAAACTTGATTTTTTTTTAACTGGCAAATAGCTTTATAAGATTCATAGCAAATGAGTAGAGCAGTCATGGCATTCAATTCTATGGAATTCAGAAAAAAAATGTAAAGTTATTACTTAGCGGTGCTTACTTCTTTTGACAATGACTTAACTCATTTGAGACCATCAGGCACTGTCCTTAAACTCTGTGGCTATCTTGGGTAATTGAATTTAAAAATGTAAATATTAGATGATTGTCTCTAAAAAGCCTACCGTGCTCTGAATTCCTGGAAGATAGGGCTTGTATAAATTGCATAATAACAATATTGACATTTTAACTTTAGTCCTAGATTGGTAATACAGTATGGTGTTTAATGCAGCTATCCCCATACCTGTCCAGTGGCTAAGATTTGAGCTCAGCTATCGCGATACAGGTAGTTTCCTTTTAGTGGTATTGAAGGACTTCATGTCACTTAAGAATGTTTAATAGCATAAATGATATATTTGCTTGATAAATTACCTTACTCTGCTTTGCCATTGTTCATAAGCATTCAGCCTCTATTTTCCAACTTAATTATGAGTATTACTATCTCACAGAGCCCCACAGAATCTTGCTTCATAAAGCAAGCCAAAATTTCCTCTGAAAAGAACCTTTCTTTTCCTCCTTAACACAGAGAAGGTTCTTGAAGGAAGTAGTCAATTAATATTTTGGAGAAAAGATCTTCTCCCAAACACACCATTCTCCTGTGAGGTCAGGATTTGACTTATTTTTTCCCCTGCAATCTAGACATCTTCTGATTTTTCTTTTATTTTCTGAAATTAAAACCTTGGATTGTTTGGAAGCTAACGCTACAGACCATTTGGAATGAATAGCTTCTCTCTGTCCTATATTTACCAAAAAAAAAAAGAGAGAGAGAGAGAGAGGGAGCGCGAGAGATGCCCCCAATTAAAACATAGCATCGCACTCCTTTTTTGGGGGTCCGAGGGTGCGAGTGTATGAAGATTGTTCTAATTGAATGACCAAGTGTAACACTTTAACAGATCTTTTGTTCATTGCAAACAAATACTGCATTCCATCTTTTCAATAAACCCGATAATAATAGTTAGCCCTCATCACTTTGGAAGCCTGGGCTGGTTCCTTTCCACTTGAATGAGAGTTCTTCCTCACACGTGCTCCAGCAACACTTAACAGCATGCAGAGTGCCCATCCTCAAATGCTTCTGGACCCGTGCCTTTGTCAGAAAGATCAAAGGGAAAGAAGAGGCTTGGGGTTCATTTTAAAATCTTTCATTTTAGAAGGGAAATGAGCATTTTAAAATAAAGCCAAGACCACTTCGAGGTGATTGGTTTGATCCTACTTATTTTCACTAGCTACGGTTGTTGCTTTGGATCTGAAAGTCAAGCCACAGAGATGCCCCTAAATTCTCAGTTTGGGGAACCTTCACGGCACAAGTAGGCTGCCAGGAATCCTACCCACGGCTCAGTCCTAATGAACTAGGCAGACGATGAAGAATCTGTGAAGGTTCACCTCTCAATCCCTGTTGGTCCTTTCCGTTGGTTGGTTTTGTGTTCTCTTGCTTTCGCCTTTCAGGTTGTGTGCATAAGGGCCTGTTCTTTTCTCTAAATAATCCCCAAATTCAGCTTTGTCTCTTTTGTTATTAGTAGAGCCTCCTAATCTTGAGAAAGGCTCATGCTCATATGTCGAGGCCAAGGAAGAGAATTTTTTTGAGAGCCAGAATCTTTAGACATTGCTAACAAAAATTAAAAAGTTTCTTTTTAGGTCATGTGAAGGATGGAGACATATGTTTTTCCCCAATATCTAGGGAGGGATTATTTTGCTTTTCATCATGTGTCCCTAGAAGTGCTTATGATTCAAACTATGTCTCTAGGAAAATTCACAAAAGGAGGTTAATGAAGCTTCATTGTCTTGGATGTCTCGTTTTTACGTGTAGAACATTGACTTGGAAGAAAGAATGCTATATTGACAAATGAAATCATTTTAGAAGCCCTCAGAAACAGATCCATTTTCACATCCTTGAACAGTTTTGGGGGGAACAATTACACAATTTCTTTTCCAGCTCAGATTTTATAATATATGCCCGAACTTGTTCTGTGTTGGTTTGGGGACCAATAATGGGGGTAGGGTGGAAACAAAAACACAAATTTGTCCCGAAGATGAGTCTTCTAATTTAATATAGCTAGAAATCTCCTCTAGACGACTTTTCAGAAAATACTTATAAGCCTATTGGTGGTGCTTGCCAGTTTATTCCACCTGTTTTCCAGAATGCAAACAGAAGGGAAGAATTCACCATCCTTTTTCATGTAATTACAGGCATTTAAAGGAAAGAACTTGCACTTGGGATTTCATGTGTTTCTCAATGTCTCTCTCTTTCTCTCTCTCTCTTACAATCTGATTCCACTTTGGCCAGATCGTGTATTAAGGTCTGAATAAATGAGCCTTCCATAATATTAAACAGTAACCCAATGAGATTTACCTAAAGCCTAGTGTATCTGTGGAATAAGTGAAAACAGAGGGACTTACGTGGGGGAGAACACAGGTGCTGCGGCTTAACCTTTGCCCTTCTAAGAGCAGGAGGAAGTCTTTCCATTTGGGGCATAAAATATTAGAATGGCAGAATCTTTGGTTGGACTAATGGCTTTAACGTTTTATTTTCAGACATCTCAAACCCCCAAACGAGAGAAGATCTTGAGGCCTGTTGCCACAAACCCGTAGATCCGAACTTGTGGTGATAGTCCACACAAGCTTGTGTCTACAGGTATGTGTCTGTTAGGCAAATCTCACAAACTGCGGGCTTTGCCTGTACGCCACCCATCCCTCCCGTCCCTCTCACTCCCCGCTCTCCACCCCTACCCCTTAGTCTCCTTTAAGAGTGGTAGAACTGGAAAGAAGGGCTGGTACTGGAGGAAGGAGACCTTTTGTTCCGAGATGGGTGGGACTCTTCAATCATTAATTTATAAGCTTGCCCTCAATTCCCTTAGTGCTCGTAACTATCCTCAGCTGTCAGATTAAGAGAGGGGCTCGCAGGTGAGGCAGCAAGACTTTGGGTGACTTAGACAGCTTACTGTTGAGGGATGAGTAAATAGAGACCTAAACAAGGGTCTGTTTTGTTTTCTGTAGGCCTGACTAATTGTTTTGAAAGTTACTGTGATCTTTTTTGGAAACGGACAGAAGCTCGTGTACAAGACCCATCTCACCCTGGCCTGACTTGTACCTTGTGGCAATTCTTTCTCCCCCATTGTTCTCAAATCCGTCCTTATCTTCTTAAAATAAAATTAACCAAGGGAATGGAGGCACTGAAGTCTTTATACTTCTGTGCATAGCCAGCACTGTAAGAAAAAGAACTTTTTATAAAAAAGAAATCGCCCGTTGAGGTCTAACTTCATAGTTGGCCAGAGTTGTATTGTAAGTCTTCACATGTTTAAGAGGTTGGAATGAAAATAATTTTATCCCCTTGCCTCTTAAATGTCACCATTGTGCCAGGATTGGAAAGCCAAACTGACTTCAGATCAAAGCAAAAGTGGCTATATTTGTCTCATTCCAACAATGTGAGCTGAGGAGTCTGTAAACAGAACCCAGGGTGAAAAGTTGATCAGATTTGGATGACTCTTAAACTCTTGCATTCCCTTCTGGTCAAACACGGTGCCAGGAATTCCCTTAAGATTTTTGTTTTGTTTTGCTTTATTTTTTTGTGCAGACTCTTCTAACCAGAAGAGTCAATATAAAGCAGTTACTGAGTTACCATTGGCAGTAAGTTTGAAATTCGAATGGTAACACTTTATTTCATTAAATGCTCTTTCCTCTTCAGAGCCACCCTGTCCTGGGATGGTAGGACTCTTCTATTACATACATAAAAATGAAATGTTGTATGTTGGAATTGGGAAGGTCTAGGTATAGATCCCATATGTTTAAGGGGGAGAATGAAAAGTTCTGCAAATGCTCCACCCGGAGGATATGGTGTCCACGCATTACCTTTGTGTTTGCTTGGCATAGCATCGAGGAGGGTTGTAGGCCTCAGCTGCCAGCTTGCCAAGAAGTCATTACTTCATTACGGAATGATAGAACATGACATCCCGAAGAGAAAGACTGTCCTCATCGGCGTGTATCATGTATAATTGTTTGCCCAATGCCTTGATCCACCCATTAAGCAAACAATCTACTTGGTTTTACCTGCCTCTTGAAGTGATTGACTTAGAATGGATAAGCTGCTAGCAAATTAAACTTGTATTTTCCCTGGATAAATACTTATCTTTGATAAAGGCAAAATCATGTCTCCACTCATCATCCCATTAACCTGCCGTTAAAGTGTGTTACCAGTGAGACCAATGGAGTTCATGAATCCAAGGGGACGTTGAGCTGCCTATAGTCCCCATACAAAGACACCAGAAGGACTACAGGATGCCCATGAGGTGACTGCCAGGTTGTTTCTTTGAAAGAGGTTTTTAAAACCCATTACCCTAAGAAAAAAGTTTATGGAGAGCAGTCAGTCTTTTCAAGGTTTCTAAAAGACCTGTGATACTATTATTTGATTCATCTGACTAGAAAATATTCTAGTGGAAAACCCAAAGCCCCTGGATCCTGGCCACAAGAAACAGGATATTAAATATTTTACATGATGATGCAATTCAGTGTTTTTCCCTCCTTCCATGTCCATGAATGAATGCTTCTGTAGATATTAATTATTCCTTTGGGTCTCCCTCAGAGTGGGCCAAATATTCTATAGGAAGCTGCAGAAAGTAAAATAATTTCAGGTCTTCCCCAGAAAGACTCTAAAAATATATTTCAGTAGTCAGTATTGCATGGAGGTGTAGAGAGAATGAATATAAAACAAAGTAGTTTTATTAAAATCCTCAAATTGTTGGTATCAAAATACATTTATGAAGCTGTAACATCAGGATATAGTTTAGTTTAAGAAAAAAAACAAAATTATAATTCTTATTCCAAGAATTGCATTTGATAAAGCAATTCAACCCTCATCACCAGAGATGGGGTGGGGGGCAGAGGGAGGAGTTGATACTTCGTTTTAAAAGAGTTTCTTGTTTTTATTCCAAAATTAATAAATAGATTTTTCTACAAGAAAAAATGGTATGTACAGGAAATAATTAACTTTGAATTTTAATTTAATATGATTCCTTCTTTTTCAATGTGCTTACCAATAATTCCCTAGTATCTGTTAGGTCTTATGAATCTTTGTTGGCTGACTATGGTATTTAACCTCATCCGATGTGCTCTAGCCTCTCTAAGTTTTTTAAGCTTCTTATGCCTGGAATAGTGCTGAAATTTTACAGAGAAGTCAATATGAATGACTCTTCAAAAATTTCAAAGATTTGTCAACACCTGACATGGTGCTCAATAAAGTAAAGTTAGAATGAAGCTCCTTATTTCTTTTGGGATAGCCATATGACTAGAAAAATTATGAGATTTATTCACTCATTCACCCAATGAAGTGTTTGTTTGTTTTTTTTTTTAAGATTTTATTTATTTATTCATTAGAGACAGGGAGAGAGAGGCAGAGGGAGAAGCAGGCTTCCCGCGGAGCAGGGAGCCCGATGCGGGACTCGATCCCAGGACCCCGAGATCATGACCTGAGCCGAAGGCAGACGCCCAACCATCTGAGCCACCCAGGCGCCCCATGCCCAATGAAGTTTTATGAATGCTTACTGTATTCAGTACTTTGTGAAACAGTGAAGATATGACTGTGACTTCAAAAAAATGGTTATTTGCTCAGGATCCCCTTCGTAGGATTGCATGTCAGTTACACGGACACCTATTTTAATGAATCATGCTTTATTCCTAATAGTTGCCCAGCTTCCAAATACCTAATCGATACAGAATGTGTCTATTCCTGGGGAGTCCATCCTTTTCCATGATCTCAGACATTTGTAGCATTGTTTGAGGTTCACCGTCTTTTCATTTGGGGGGATTGCTGCTGATAGCACTTCAGACTTCAGTGTCTGTATATATGGATTCAGAATATCTTTGGAATCTATTTTTGAAAGTTACAGAGTACAATAGATTGCCTATACCTAAAGATATATAACTACTGTTCTGCTGTAAATGCTACTTATTTTGTTTTTTTACTCTTTCTTTCAATAAGACTTTTTATGACATCATTCCATATCATAATTGCATGTTGTTATTGCATGCCTACAAATATTTACACTAATTATGTAATGAGCCATAATTGCACTAATACATGATAATGGGCTAAAATCAGTGTAAATAAACAAGGAATTCACACAACCAAAAGAGCAGGGTATTGAAAACCATTAGTATTCCAGCAGCAACATCTTTCTATCTTTGACCCCTAGAAGAAGGTGAATTTTTCCACTTCTGGATATTTAAAAGCTCTATAAGCTACACATTTAGGCTAATATACTAGCATGCTAGCACATCAAAACTTATACTGTCTTTGTTCTACCTTCTTTGGCTAACTCTTAGAGGGCGCTTTCATTGTTTTCCGTTCTTAAGGGTTAGGCCTTCACAGTGTTTACAGAATCAAGCAAATGGTCAGTGCAAGGAAAATGAGAGAAATTCAAATGCAAAGGAAAGACAATGACTTACGTTTTCTTCCACTGTCCTAGTGAATATTAAATCTTATACATAATTGAATATCAAAAGGCAGAGGACTCACAGTTACTCCTTGAATTTCCATAGGAGATCCAGGACTTAAGGCAAACTTGCCAAATTGAATTCAGCCATTCTGCGATTTTTTTTTTTTTTTTTTTTTTTGCCATACTATGAAGTTACAATGTAAGTAGGACAAGAGACATGACAGAAAAATAAAAACCACCTGGCCTTTATCTTTAGGTTCATTTATACTCCCACTTTACCCATTCATTCATATGCTTTTGCTTTCATACAACGAACATATTTTTAAGTCCCTCCTTTGTGCCAGGTAGTAGGCATTCGGGTAGGGTTACATTTGCGGTGGTGAGTAGCGCAGCCCCATCTTCAAATAGCTCAAGGTATAATAAAAGAGACAGATAGATAAATTATAATGCAATAGTGTTAGGGTTAAATTAGAAATGTGTATATGAAATTATGAGTGATCAGAGGAAGAACTCTTTGAATTGAGGCTTGAAGGCTGAATGGGAGTTTGCTTGGTAAAACTAACTTCCCAGTCTTTCCCCCAAACCAGCTAGCACTGATCCAAGAGAGGCAGCCTCCTCAAAAAAAGCAGCCCCATTCCATGATATCTGCGTCAGGGAATAGGATTGGGGAAATGGTCACTCTCCAGGTTAGTGGAGCATGATAAAATGCCAACTCTACAACATTTGGATCTATTTTTTTGAACATAATCAACACCATAGGACTATCACTCTTTTAGTCACCATGTGCTTAGATACTCCTCCATCTCTATATGCCTGGGCCCAGCTCCTTTATGGAACAGCTTTTACCAGGCAAAACGAGAGTCTAGCTAAGTGATGAGGAGAGGTGGCCATCTATAGACCAGAGAGTGGTCTCATGGGGAAGTGCAAAGCTGATCCAACGTGAGTTCACGTGGAGATGGGAAGTCATCAAGCTGCTAAGAGTCTGCTGCCCCAGCATCAGACTGGGACTGATGATAAAGGAATGACCCAGTTTAAAAATTAAAAGCAAACAGGGAAATCTACTGTATTTCTTTAGAAGGAAAAAAAAAATACAGAGTCACGTTTTACACATTGCTAAATATAGTATTGGGGAAAGAATTTATACCAAAAAAAGTGCTGAAACACTCAATTCTAGAAGGAGGGGCACTTGATAAATATGTGAATTATGTAATATTATGGTAAATATTGTTGAGTGGATGTTCAATGTAGCTTCTATATTATTTGTCTATCTCTGCTTTGCTCATAATCCTGTTTCCTATAACTTTTCACCATGTTTTGGCTGAAGCTCTTTCCCCTTGTGTGTTGACCCTTTAGAGATGACAGTTGTTCAGTTTCACAGTAGAAACATTCGTTTTCCTAAATTCTTTTTTCAACTGTTCAAGTTTAAATATTGGTCTACTTCTATATTCTGTTAACATAGACACTGGAGGGCATTAGTTTGATCAGAATAAACGCCATTATATAACATTACCATAATTTTGATGCACCAGTAATACCAAGAAGAACAACCCTTAGTCTTCCCTCCCTTCTTGTATGCACAGTGATCTCAAGAAGCCAGGACTCTTGTGTTACTTTCTCTGATGTGTTGTCTCTTATGAATGACCCAAATAGGTGACAGCACGAAGAACAATCACAAGACTAACTTGTAATTTCATTGCTTAAGAAATGGTAGCTTTCCAGCCATTGTGACTGCATGTTCCCAGGTTGAGGTAGTAGGTTGTATAGTTTAGAATTACATCAAGGGAGATGACTGTACAGCCTCCTAGCTTTCCTTGGGTCTTGCACAAAGCAACATGCCGAGAACGATCACGATTCCTCCGGGCCTTTTTTTCTAGGAAAGCCTGTGAAAGGTAAGATTGGGTACAGTTATTTTACTGGCATTTTAGAATTCAGGTTTTAATTCTTGTACCCATGCTGTATTTTCATGTTCTGTTTCTTTGGGTTGGATTTTGTTTCACCAAAAACATGAGCCTTTGAGGGATTCAGCTTATCAATTACCCATTGTCACAAGAATGCTGCATAATAAACACAAAAGCTCAGTGGCAAACAACAATAAACATGTTTAGCTCGTGAGTCTGTGGGTCAGTGACTTAGACTGGGCAGTTTTTCTGGTCTTGGCTGGTCTCATTCATTCTGGCTGTCAGCTGTAGGATGGGGTCACTAGGGTGCTGAGGTAATTCAGTTTTCTATGCCCTACATAGCCCTGTGTCTTCCAACAAACTCTTCCTTGCATGTTCTCATGGCGAAGGCAGAGGAGCAAGAACAAGGAAGAGCCATAAGGCTTAAGTAGGTTGCCAGCTTCTGATTGCTTTGTGCTTGCTAGTACTTCATTGGTCAAAGGAAGTCACGTTGACCCAGCCTGGCGCCAGAGTAGGAGGCACTAGGAGGAGGTTTCTTGGCAAAGGGCAAGGAACTCAGGAACACATCACACTTTCTTAGAGTTCATCAAATTGAAAGTAATTTCGCACCCTCCATCCTGGGGGGCTCCCAAGATCAAGAGCCATGTTTGTGAATTCACATTTTGGATTTGGGGCTGAGCTGGCCTTTGTCTGAATGTTACATATGTCCCTGTTAATGAGGTGCATTCCCACCAACTTCTGCGGGAAAATGCCAAGAGACTGGACTGGTAATAATGTGGGGATTGACTAAATCAGAAACAAGACTCAGTCATTCCGTGGTGATGACTAGTGTCAAGAACGATGGACACTTTGCCTGACTTAGAGTGAACTTGCACAATCTGCCCAGAGTATATGAGTGGCAAAGCAGCAGTTACTTCGTCACATTTATTATGAGTTTGACATGAAACAGTTATTACCTATATCTGTGTTGGCTTAGAGTGTGTGTATTAAACATCCGTAGCCTCTTGACATATAAGGACCTACTTAGTACTGTTCATACATTTATAAAGCTTTTATTTTTTTAATCAAGTTATCTTCCTGTACAAGACAATAAGATCTTCTCCTTGCAGTGCCATAAACTTCAATGGTTTCAAATAGCCACGGCTCCCAAGAGGCAAGGAGTATTTGGGGTCATGCTTTGAAAACAAACTAACTTTCGCATGATTGGATTTCTACTGACTAGGTAATAAGGATGTACCCACCAGATTTTACATAATGCTCTCTTTGCTTCTAGAATGGCTGTGGTGTCTAGGAGGTTGTAGTGTTGCCATTTTTCAGCTAGTAGCCCATGGTAGGACAGTTTGGGAACTGCGAGAAAAATAAATTATGCTGGAGGCCACTTTAGACACATCTTAGTGTAAGTTATAGCAGTTCGGGTTGGGTAGAATATTCTCCAACAGGAGTCATTTCTTATCTTCATCTTTGGTGAGTATGTGTTCTCTTTCCTCAAGGGAACTCTTCACTGAACTCTATGTCTGATAATCATTCTTGGTCCCAGAAACCCTAAATACACCATAGTATAATACAAATGACCATAGTATCTTCTGAGACTTCATTTTAGCTAAAAGGAAAAAATAAAGAGGTACATGATGCTACATTTTAAAATATCATCAAGAAACTGTAATATCTATATGGGTGGTACAAATGTTATTTTAATTTTTTGGAATCTGGTAATTTAATCCAGCTATTTTCTAGCACACTGATAGACTTCAGAACATAATGTGTTGCTGGCATCTTGACCTTCTTCATCCATAAAAGAACATTTCGCTGACATGATTTAAGGAGACTCTGGCCAGTTAGAACAGCGAGCTTATAAACTTTTCTGAACACAGGTCATTTATACTTCTTCATTCGCATGCATCAGATTATTTTTGACTTTGACTTGGTCTATTAATAGAGACATTTAACTAGTATGTGATAACTCCATTGATCCCCTTCTTGTTTGGAAGTATGCACTTCCAGAGATATTCTTTGGAAGGACAAACCCTAGCCTTGCCAGAGTTGTCTTTGGTTCAGTGTCTTCTCCCAGCTTTCTGAAGATCCAGGAAGAAATGAATAAACCAAGGTTTTCTTAGTCAACCAAATATATATTCTCTAAATACTTAGTACAAGTTTGAACTGCAACACCTTACCTCATTACCATTCTTGTCCTACTGTACAATTTTCCCTTCATCTCTTGCCCTCCAAATTCTAACCCCACTGAAATATTTGTTTTTCTCTTCTGAGTAGGACCAACCTCTCATGGTCTTTGCCTTCTGTTTCTCTAACAGTTATACTTCCAAGTTCCGTTGAAAGCTTCCTTTCAATAGTGTTTATCACACTTTAATTACTATGAATCCCCTGAGATCTTGTTAAAACACAGATTCTACTTCAGTAAGTCTGGACGAGCCCTAAAATTCTGCATTTCTAACCAACACTTAAATGAAGCTCTTACTGTTGGTGTAGAACATACTCTTGAGTAGCAAAGTTCTACATGATCAACTGCCTCTGAATCCCAGGATGTCCAGACTTTTAAGCTGAGGGCAAGAAATTTGGAGACAGCTTTCCATCTTTAGATCAGTACAGCAATTTCCCCTCTAATTGTAGTCACAAAGTTTATCTTTTAAAAATATCTTAGTTCCTTTCACCAACAGAACTCAAGATTCAGGCCTATGAAAGTTGCATCTTAGAAATAGGGACACCGTGACATTGAGCGTAGTCCTGAAGACTTTTCTGGTTACAGTGATCATCCATTCCACAAAGCATCCTTGAATAGCACATGTAAAGAGAATTCAGCCGGGGGCATGAGTGCAGGTATCAAACAAGGCTCTGCCATACTCATCATTTAAGCTTTCTGACTGTCGGTGTCTAAATATATAAATCTGTGGACTAGACCCAGATCATTTCTGAGGTACCTCTACTGTAGAATATCCTGCAATTCTGCGGCTGTCATTCAGGAATCTTAGATGGCAGTGACTACAATCTTCTTAGCCTCCGTATCCTTCTGTTTTCTGACATGGCGGGGGATATTCCCAGTTCTGTCTCCATGCTGTCAAAGGGACACAAGCACAATGGTAACGTTTGCAGTTACTGTGACCACAACGAACTGCCAACACTGAAGGCCACATTAAAGCAATGGAAAAAGTAGCCTAAGAAAACAGTGACTATGAATCCTCTTGGTCCTTCCATGGTTTGTAGATCGCTGGAGTAATAAAAGTAAATTAATTTCTGCCTAGTTAATGTCTAAGAATGGGGTATGTTAAAGGACTGAATATCATTTTCCAGTAGAGGTTATCTCAGTGGTGAACAGAAGGGGGTATGTGGGATATGTGAAATTCACTACCTCCTTCCCTGGTTCCTGTTTGTGCTCTTTCTAAACAAAAATTATGTGCTTCGTGCTCTACCACGAACTGCAGTATGGAGCACACGAGAGCTTCTGTGGCCCTTTTCAACCCTTTTACATCAGTCACAGAACTCCCACTGTTCTGTGCTAATGCAAAATGCAATAACGTTTAGCATCAGGACATCTCTGAGTCAAGAGGTTAACGGAAAACACATCTCCCATTGTGTTCCTGCAGCTCTGATACCGTTAATGGCGAAAACACCATGGAGACAAACAGATCTCTCTTTATTCAGGAAGCTTTGAGTGAAGAGAAAATATATATGACACCTTTACAACATGAGAGCCCTCTCTATATGGTGCATTAAGGAAGGGTGGAGGAGGAGGGGGCGGTTCATGCAACATCATGTTCGATAGGGCTTGAGACTCCCCTGGATGGAAAATTCTGTCTCCTCCATTTTCTTTCTGTTGCTTTAGTAAATAGTTCCAGTTCTGGCAGGGGGAAGTGAGATTTAACCTTTCAAGGGACAAATTCAGGGTAAGAGATTTTATGGGGTATTTTCTAAAACGTGGCCAAATTGCTATATGAAGACATAGCTGCCTCTTTCTTTCCTATCCTACCTTTGTGCATAGGTCTTGATCTGTTGTGTGTTTCAGATAGATTGTGTACCAATATGTTTATAAAAGGGAACCAAGGCAAAAAAAAAAAAAAATCAACACATTATAATTTTGCTGAGATTTCACTTGAAAATTACCCAAAAGTAGGCTGTGCATTTTGTATGGTCATATAAAGGTCATATGGAAACATATTTTTATGGTCTTATTTTCCATTCATTTGAGAGTATCCCTCAGGGAAATCTTAGTCAAGGTCACTTCTTGTTCCTATAGTACATTCTTTCCCCAGTTTTATTGAGATATAATTGACATACAGCACTGTAGAAGTTGAAGGCATACAGCATAATGGTTTGGCTTACACATATTATAAAATGATTACAGTAATAAGTTTAGTTAGCATTTGTTGTCTCCTATAGCTATAATAAAAAGAAAAAGCGAAAAAAGAAAAAAAGAAAAAACAATCTCCTTGTGTTGAGAACCCTATAGAACTGTAAAAAGAAATTTGCTGTGTAGTTTGTGAATTGTCATCAGAAGCTAAAATTCGGATGCTCCATTTCTTGAGGATTTAAAGACTTTTCATTCTGTGGTAAAAAAAAAAAAAAGTTCTGGTTCAGGAATCCATTTGAGGGGTTATCTGCGCAGTTTAGGCGCACCAAATAATTATCAAATGTTCTGTGTTATGTATAGTCTTTGAAACATTTGGAGGGAGGGTATACATTATTGATCACCACCCAATCCTGTCAGATGACCACACCGGCTTTGGTGGGGGGTGGGGTGGCGGGAAAGAACAGCATGTGCGTTCAGCTTTTACACTGAACTGGGAATTTTTAGACCTGTTTCCCAGCCAGGCTGATACATTACAATACTAGTACTCTAATTGTTGATTCAGTTGCATCAAGGGCAGCCAAATTTCATGTATAAAAGTTCACCAAGTCCAGGAAGGAGGGAAAGGAATTCCAGAATGACTCATTGTTTAATGAATAAGGCCCCAAGTGTTCTGCGGTTGCCATTTTTAAACTTGAATAAAATGTATAGAATTCAAATCATAGCTTGAATTCCAAATTGGGGCAGATCATGCTCAATGGTGAGGCTACAGTGTTATACCAATATGCTGCTTCTAGTCAACTGCTAATAAGCAACTTCAAAACATAAATGGGGCAATCATGATGTGTGCTCTGAATCCTCTAAAGGTTTAAAAGTCTTTTAATCTATTTGTAGCTTTTTATTATTGAGTAATGAAGCTCTGCTAAAATGCTGGAACCAATATGCAAAACACATATTAAATCAAGCATAAAACTCAAGGAGAATAGATCCCCGAAGACTGAACAGAAAGGTACAAAATGAATTTATGGGAAGTAAACTTTGGTTGAGGGTGGGAGGAAGAGTAAACTTTTTATTACCTTTCATGACTAAGAAACAGAATTTTCTGGTTAATCAATAGGGTTTTTATCAAAATCGTCATATATAATAGACACGAATGACCAGTTTAAAAAAAATAAAGATTATATTTTGCTTAAAGCTAAGATTGTTCTGTATACAATGTAATATTTCTTTCAGATTTATAAGTTATTTCATGTCTCAGCACACCTTCTGCCTACAATTTATCTTTAATCTCAATTAGTCTCCTAGCTCATGCTTTGAAATTACCTTGTGCTTCTAGATCAGGACTATCAAGCTAAATTGATGTATAGTTAGGTGATGTGTGGAAATGCCAGTTGTGGGCCTCAGCGTGGCAGAATACTGGTTAAACTAGAGTTTACCATTTATGTCCTACGGCTTAAGTTGGAAACTCAAATTAATATTGACTGTGATCTCATCTAACAGAAAAGTGCCAAAATATTCTGTTGTCAATTAAACCCTACAATTCACCGATCTACCAAAATATCTCCTTCTGAATACAGCACATACGTTATCCTGTGAACTTGTGTGGTTCTAAGTTTAGCCAGCTCTGTTGGCTCTTCTCTGCCTTGCCAGATCTTCCCTCTACCTTTGTTCATCCTGTTCTGTGCTCTCAAAGACTGTTAATCAGGGGCTGCCTCAACAGTCCCTTTGGCCCTCTGGCTTCTAATTGTGTTTGGCCAAGGGGAGGCACCAGCAGGAGACCCCGGGAAAGTGGAGATAGAGGTCCGATACGTAATCCCCCTGACAGTCTTCCTGTAGGCCATGGGTTGACCTGGCTTCATTCCCTACTGAAGATGGTGGCCACCCTGACAGTTCTAGGTCTCTTTCTAGCTTCTGATAACCAGCCCCCCCACACCTTGTTCCCTCACACCTAGGCTTGGTAATGACTTTCCCCTGCTATTAGTACTTGGACATTTACACGTCTTAATGTCTGTCTTAACTCTGCCCAATCTTCGAAAATAATCCTTTCATTGAACTTCCCTCAGTTTCCCCATCTCAGTGTGCTACTTTCTTGTCTGGACTCTGATTTTCTAGTTCAAGTTAACATAAGCTAGATAACAGAAATTAGTCACTCACTTTCCATCCTGTGTGGGAGTTGAGGGATGGGGGAGTAGATATTTATCTTTTCCGTAATACTATAAGCTCTGGAAGGGCAGGAACCATATCTAATACCTCCTTTATAATTCTTCACAACACCTGCAAAGGGCTTAGCTCACAGTGCATGCTCAGTGCTCATGGAGAGTCTTACTGAGTTCCTCTGAAATCCTCAAATTTGTTACAGGCTTAAATGGAATGTAAGCGCTTGACTTAGGATGTAGACTTCAAGAAGTCAAGGACCACACTATTTTTTAAAACAGCATTTATAATATAATCTCCCATGACACAAATATCAAACCCACTCTGGAAACCCTAACTCCATAAAAACAGAAGATTTACATCATGGGTTAGGTTGGTTTGTGTTTAGTAGATGAGACATAATTCTACTTAAAATGTTCAGATCTCATTTTCCTTTTACATTACCTACTAACCCTCTACTATACGTTAGTTTTCCTATTTGTGCTATTTTTTATGTATTTATTTATATGACTTTCTCCATAGAAATGGTGTCAATACTAAAGAGTAGCATTGACAATTTTCTGAATATAATCTGGGTGGAGGGAACGTAGAGGGTGTGTCTAAAATAAGGATTTAAGAACTGCAGAACAAAGGGAATGGTTACCAGAATAGGTATCTTCACTATTTCTTTGGGGTTCCTATTACTGATTTGCTCCTTGACTTTTGCCATCATGCCAAACCTCTCCGTACTTTAAATTTCGAAATTACTCCCAACTTCAGGAAATGTAGCAACTGGGAACGGAAAACACTTTGATTTCTAAAGTAGTCAGTTGCTACTGTATCCTCGTGTGTTGTATTTATTTCCCACTTTGAGCAAATCAGTGTTTTAATATCTTCTTGCTCTGAAACTGGTGAAAATAGATTAGGAAAAAGTTAAGAACTTGCCTTTTGACTTTCTTTACTGAAAGGAAACCGCCTGGCTAGTTCAAAGAGCAGATGCCTTACTGTTCATATTTTGCAAACAAGATCATTTCTTCAACAAATGGAGGCAGCTGGAACATGGTCAACTCAGATAAGTGAAGCTTTGTGTCTCCCTGATAAGTGAAACTGTTTAATGATAATTTTACTCGTCCACTTGGGAAGTGACCAAAGCACTATTAGATAAGTTAAAATTTTTAAAAAGCGTGGAAAATACTTTTGCCAACTGTTTCTTCTTGGCCTCTTGGCAAAGATCAACAGTTACATTCCCTATCTAGGGACTATCTCTTGTGGGCCAGACCGGATGATCTAATAGGTCTTTATAATCTCTAAATACTGTGACTTTTATCCCCAAGTGAACTACATAGTTTATTTACATAGAAACACATTCACAGGCTTAAGGAAATGCAGTATGACTAATGCTAAGGAAAGTGAGCCAGAATGACTCAAGTGACTTTTTTTTTTCTAAATAGGATAAGTAAATTAAAATCATAGACATTCCCTCTAGTTCCTTCCAGCATCTCAATATGTAGATTTTAGATGTCAGAATTCCCCAGTAGTGAATTATTTTTCTGCCACCAGCAAATTATAAACATGTTGTCCTGTTAAATCAGTAAACCTTTGCTGTACTTATCAAGAAAACTCTTCAATGGAGATTGCGTTTAATTGTTGTTCTAATTTTACATTCTATCCTAGGCACATGGGAAATTAAAAATGTTGGGAATGATAGAAAAATAAAAATTGCTAGAAAAATACAAGCATGATAAATAAAGCATAATCACTGTGCATTTCAACTTTATTAAGAATGTGTTTTTGTGCCTTGGGCTACATTTATCGAGACAAATGAAGCATTGGGAGGAATCTCAATTTTTTAATAAAAAAATTGTTTCCTCGGGATTGTGTTGGCAAAGACAATGTTTTTAAGGAGTCTTTTTCTTTCCCCTCTGTGTTGTACAAATGTTTTATGCTTTCTACATCAGGTGATACTTTGAATTGTCTATTTGGGATTAAATATCAAATGGTTTTATTGTTGTTGTTGACTTTTTTTTTAATCAGATCTCCTCCATACATGACATTGGGTCTCCTTAAGAATAAATACAGGGACAGTCAAGAGATCTTATTTCCAGAGGACTTAGAGCTTCTCAGCTGATTACTTGCCCAACTTACTTGGCATACACAGGTTTAAAAGAATGTGGTTAAGAGATAACAAATAAGAAGGCAGATGACAAAACCCTAGTATTACCCATGAATTGTGTTCCTAAGCCAATTGGGTAAGCTTCAGGCCATTTATTTTAAGAGGAGGTGTCTGGATGCTGATCCTTTCTGATAAAAATTGTCGTAGTGAGGCATTCCATCTGGGGGCTTGATGATCAGTCCCTTCTATGGTGCTTTCTGCTTCCCTAGTCCTGATTTATCATTTGAAAGTCTGTTCTAGTTCAACACTGAGGAGAAAGGCCATATAAATACAATGCATTACTTTCTGACATCCTGTAACAGGGCACAATTGATTATGTTGCTTATCCTTAAATGAAAGCATTTCTTAAAAGATAATTTTTCTACGGGCTCTCTTGGAGTATATGCTACAAGTTCCAGTAAGTCACTCCCAACCCCTACTGTGTCAAGTGAAGACATCTCTCAGGTCACTTCCCACAATAAATTCAATATGAAGTGTCACGTGTATGCCTCATCCTGCAGTCTTAAGGTTTAAGGGAGAGTATCACCCTCCTCAGCTCCTTTTACTAACTTATCTCAGTTTGGTGTCTCATCACACTCTACCATGATTTATCTTCCATTTCAATTACTTTCATTGCTCATGCTTTGAAATTACCCGAAAACTCAGATCCCCGCTGAGGGCCGGGTTCATGTTTGAGGATACGTTTGTTTTGACTGTTTGTGTCCTCCTAAGTCGAGCTCAAAGGTCACCTTCTCCCTTTCTTTTTGCCTCTCACCTCCCTCAGTCAGCTCTTCCTTTTGTGCTCACATAACACTTTGTTCAAACAGCTAGCATATCATTAGATGAGTGTTATACATGTCTGTTTTACTGAGAGCTTTAGTGAATTCTTTGATGGGACGGACACCATTTCAATCATCCTTTTATTCCCAAGCTGACACATAATAGTTGCTTAATAAGTGTTGGCTCACTTGAACCAGATTTTCTTTCAGTAAACAATTTTGACAGGCCTGTGATTTAGGAAATGTGAAACTCAGCTAACATTTGCACCCCACGTTTAAGTTCCGTATTGTATTCTGTAGCATCTACAGGCTTTTCTCCTTTCATTCTGCTATTGTTTCAGGGCACAAGATTGGATCTGAAATAGATTTAACAGCCAAGTGAAAATAGGACACCGTTGAGGCTTGGCTTTTTGAAAAAGTTTTCTTAGGCTATTGGGAGTTCCCAGAAATTCAGAGGTTTGGTCAACTGTGGATACATTGAATAAGGCCTGAAGAGAAATATTTTATGCTTATCAGAACAGAATTGATCAGAAATTGTATTACTCACATGCAATTTCCCTGCAATGGGATGAAACTTACTGGGGAGGAAATCTCCCTTGATGAAATCTACCTTTTCTGCATTGTTTATTGAGTGTAGATAAAACCACATTGGTCATGAAGATGATGAATGGCTTTGCTTTGATGTGACTAAGCTTCCCCAGTTGTCATAGCTTCCTACTGAGCCACATTTCTACTATAGTTTTTGAAGTTTTTTTAAACTGAGGAATATATTTTACCATGGTGGTGGTAGTGATAGTAATGATGGTAATTTGTTCCATTAGTATTTGTTGTGCAAACGGAATAGACAGTGAGTACTGAGTTCCTTTCTTCACTTATCAAAATTAAAAAGTCCTTCCAATTAAGTGAGTTACTATTACAGTATCAACTGCGTCTAGCAATGTTTGTTCAATTTAAGAATTCATTGAATACATTTTGTTCGTATGTTACCTTTTATTTTTGAATCCCAGGAAGGAAATAAATACATCTCTCTGAAAAGATTTCAGTACAACCCTGCCCAGAGAGTTAATGTTACAATAGTCAACTCATTGGTTTTCCCAATCAATTTCATTTCACTTTATCAAATAATTGTTAATTTACTGTTCTTGTGTTCTCTTTTCCTCTGTCTCTCTCAAGTTTTAATTTATCAATGATTACTATCAATAATTGATCAATAATTAACATCAATAATATCGGCCATTAACAATGTATTGTATCTGCTCAATTTTCTCTGTTGTACATGGATTTTATATATATATATAATATATATCCATTAATATTATTATATTATTAATATATATAAAATCCATTCAGTCGTTAAATAGTACATTACTGAGCATTTATGCTGGGTGCTATGGTAAAGGCAAGATAGATATGATATTTCTGCCTTCAAAGATCTTGAAATGTAGTGAAGGGAATAAAATAATTACAAGATGATTACTTCACAAATACAAATGCATTAACTGCAATTCCAAAGGGCTACGGTGAGTCAGAGGAAGAGGATATTTCCAAATGCAGAATTGGAGCAGGCTTCATGAAAGAGATGTATTTTGAGTTGGGGCTTGAAGAATGGGTTGGATTTCAAGGGACAGAGACTGGGGACAAAATATGCCTGTTGAAGGAGGAAGCATGAAGAAGGGGCTTGATTAGCAAGGAGGATCTATTTGGGAATGGAAATAGTCCATTTGGGTTTAGACAAATTAGAAGAAAAGACTTTACAAGTAATCTGAAATCAGTTCATAGAGGGATTTGAATGCCACGTAAAGGTGTTTGGAGTTTTGCCAGGTGTAGCTATGGGGAGCAGGTAGGTTGATTGTCTACTTTAAAATGATTAATTAGCATATAAAGTGGACAGGACGGGATGTGGGGAGACTAGTTAAGAACTTACAGACTCAGGTGATCCCCGTATCAGTCTGAACTAGAGCGTTGGCCACGTGTGTAGAAAGGAGGACAGAATAAGGACAACAGGGTTTCAACAGTAGATGAATCAGAATAAGGACAACAAATACTTGCTGAAGGCTGATTAAGTAAATTAATTTATTTTGGACTTAAGCAGTATGATCTTGTGCATTTTTACAGCAATATCCGGCAGGCCAGGGATAGAAGCAGGGGAAACAAATGGGAATCACTCAAGATCATAGTTTGGAAAATGAAAAGCTGTAAAAGGTCAGAAGATAATAGATCTGGGGTTCTAGTGAAAGCATCATTGAAATGACTTCACAAAAGTTACTGACCAAATGGAGATAAAGTTGAAGTACAATTAGAAGAAAGTGATGAGCTGGGGGTATCCAAAGGAATTTTGAGTTTCTATGTCACAAATAGAAATCAAATGCATCCAGTACAAGGGAGGACTGGGTAGGCAATAAATGTAGAGATTTCCTGAGGGTGGAGCCGATTCTGGGGATGAGGAAGCTCAGGTTGTGGCCATGTGTATGGTGGACTACACTGGAAATGAAAGGAGATTAATGTCATTGGACTGGATGAGGTCAGGGTACCGGAAAGGCCCTCAGACAGCATGGAGGAAAAGATTGTAACTGAGACAGAACTAAATTATAGAACTGAAACACCCCCACACGGAATGAAAGTCCAGAGACCAATGTTCATGAACTGTCTCCATCACGAAGAAAACTGTGATATGAAAACCGGACAAGTCTTAGTGAAGGAGCCCCATTCTTGCCACTGGGCTCCGATACGTAGCGAATCCTCAGGCACTTTCTAATTTTTCAGGAGTTCCATTTGTCATTTCAAATGCAAGTAATGTACTTATTCCCTTATTCACTTAAGGCAAAGGTACACTAAGTTCACAATCACTGGATACGTTTAAGGGCGCAATCAATACTCATTTATGAATTCCATATTTTCAAATTTGCCAACTCGCTAAAAAGAATTTATATACCCAAATGAATAATGGCAGTGCTTTTTTGGTCATTTGCAGACGTGCACAGAGCATTGAAAATTTATGTCACCTAATTCACGCGTTCCCAGCTGCGGTTAAACAAGGTGATATTCTGCCTTCTTGTTTCGGCTCTCATCCTGTGTCCTTTTCGAGGTCCATTTAGTGCCACATTTTTCACAGCTTTGCACTTTTTTTGTTGATGATTTCATCATTTAAAATGGCCCCCAAGTGTAATGCGGAAGTGCTGGCTAGTTCCTAAGCACAAAGAACTGTCATGTGCCTTATGGAGAAAATACATGTGTTAGATAAGCTTCATTCAGGCAGGAGTTATAGCTGTTGGCTGTGAGTTCAATGTTAATGACTCAACAATATATATTAAATAAGGTGTCTTTAAACAGAAACACACATAAATCAAGGTTGTGTATTGATGAGTTGATGAAAACATGACCAGAGGCTTGCAGGAAACTCTCCCTGTATTTCCCCTGGGAGCAGCCCTTCGGTATTCACTTCAGTATTCAGTGTTTGTGGCAACTCTGTAGACGTAACTACCGCAAATAACGAGAATCGACTGTACTTGTTTGTTTGGGTTAAAGGTAGTTGTTTAGTTTTAGTTGTTTAGATCACTCAAATTCTTCATCACTAATGACCACTTCCTCTTCAAAGTGTATAAACTTTGCATAGGTACCATTCTCTTGTTAATTGGTTGATGAAAACCAAAAGATGATTTAGTTAAATTTTTATTTTAAAGGAATTTTAGACTTACAGACAACTTAAAAAATAATTGTACAGTGTTCATCTAAATTTCCCTAATGTTAACATTTTTATAACCATTGTATAATGATCAAAACTGGGAAATTGACATTGTTATAATGCTACTAACTAATCCCCAGACTCTATTAGAATTTCTCAACTTTTACCTCTAAATGCCCTTTTTTTGGTCCAAGGTCCAACCCAGAACCTTACATTGCACTCAGTGTCATGTTTCCTGCCTCTTTCAGTTTGTGACAGTTCTTCAGTCTTTCTTTGTCTTCCACGACCCAGACACTTCTAGTGATTACTACTGGTCAGATATTTTGTAGACTATCCCTGAGTTTGGATTAACATGATTTTTCTGATGATGAGATTGTGGCTACTTATTTTTGGCAAGAATTCCACAGAAGAGATGATGACATCATATCTGGGTCAATGATGTTAATATGTCGTCTTACTGGTGATGTTACTTTTGATCACTTGATTAAGGTAGTGTCTGCCATGTTTCTTCACTATAAAGTTACTGTTTTTCTCTTTGTAATAAGAAGATGGTTTTTTTTTTTAATGTTAAAATTTTCTACTATTTTTAAATAGTATCCTTTTGTTCACTGGGAACTGACAGTCTAGTTGGGGAGATACAGATGGCACTCATTAAACAACACTATACAAAGAAAGATATGGAGAAGTACATTGTGGCAAATGGTATGGCACAGAATATATAGGAGTAGGGAAGTAATCTTGTGGAAAGTGGAAATGCGTGCTGGACTTTGAAGGGTGGTAGGACTTTTCAAGGTAGAAATTTATAATGCAGTTAATTCAGTACAATATTTTGAGTACCTTAGTTCCTTGGGAACTATGCTAGAAGCCAGGAATATAGAGATAAAAAACAATTCCTAACTTCAAGGAGTTCCCACTCTAGTGAGAAGGATGGAGGTGTCTGACTGGAGACCATATACAATCAGTATTGTACAGAGACAGGTGAGCAGAGGGTATTATGGGTGTGGGAGGAACAACACCACACTGTAGTGGCTCAAAGTCAACAATCTTCAGGTTGTCTAGACTCTCCACACTCTAAGAATGCCAGAAAAAAGTATGTTCCTGTGTTGATGTCACTCAGTCTATACTTGAACACTTTGAGTCACAAGAAGTTAACTTCTCGATACATCTTATTCCCCCAGTGGGTCTAGTTCCTCCCTCTGTTGCTGCAGGGAATAATTCTACTCCCTGGTTTTTTGGGTTGTTTTTGTTTTGTTTTGTTTTAGGATAGTCCTAAAAGAAGAGATATTACATCTTTTCTTAATGTCCTCTTTTCAAGAGAAATATGAATAAATCTACATACTATATCTGATTTCTAGATCCTTCACAATTCAGCCTGTTGGCTTGGTTTGTTTCCCTTATAAATAGTCCATTCCCCTGCACCCTAGTCCTCACCTTCATCCTGATCTCCTCCCCTGGAAATATTTTAAAATAATTGTTCTATGAAGTCCCCCCCCCCACCCAGTTCAGTTGGAGTTTTGAACCTAGCATTCAAAATGTATTTATTTCTGTCATATTTGGTGCTCTTCATTTGACCTCTTGTGGGAGTTCTCTTTGAACTTTGATCTTGTTGTCTGGCGTAGCTTTTCTTTCCCCTCCCTTTTAATGTCTGAAGATTTGATAAGAATATAATCTATTTTTATCCAAGAATTTAATAGGATAAACAAGACAGGGTCAAGAACAGAGCTCTTGGACAAACCATGTATGTCTGATCGTTTCACAACATGGAAAGCTCCCACCTGTACTCTCATGCAGCTTCCATGTCTCCCTCTGTAGGGAACGCTTGGTAAGGGAAGAGCAGGCCATGCTCATTGACAGTGTTGAGCCTGACCCAACTAGAGCCCAACGGAGCATGTTGGCCAGCAGTTTCAAATCAGGTTATACTTCCAAGAAGATAGGTTATAGTATGTCATATCCTAAAAGCCAGGAAGCATCACTATGGCTAATGACAATAATTCTCCAGTGTTATACTGCCTGTGGGGTTTTCTCACATGCAAGGTCTTATAGATATGAAATGGCTTAAGTTGTCAGTGAAGACTTTGGGTTAGGAAATGATAAAATAAAAGCAAAATTTAAAGCAGAGTATGGGGGCACTTGGGTGGCTCAGTCGGTTAAGCATCTGCCTTCGGCTCAAGTCATGATCCTGGGGACCCAGAATTGAGCCCCACATAGGACTCCCTGCTCAACAGGGAGTCTGCTTCTCCCTCTGCCCCTTCCCCCACTCATACACTCTCTCTCTCTCTCACTCTCTTTCTCAAGTAAATAAATAAAATCTTAAAAAAAAATAAAACAGAGTATGTATTCTGTTAATGGAACTCCAGATGGACTGGAGGGGGAAGGAACAGAAGAGAGGCAGGCCAGTAGGGAAAATGCTGGAGTTATCCAGGAGGTGAGGAGGTGAAGAACTTAGTCAAAGACAGCAGTGAAAAGTGGAGGGAAAGGAAGAGATAAAAGACACATGTCCACAGAAAAGCAATAGACTATAACTTTTGTAAAAATGGACTTGGGGAGGGTGGGGGAGGGGCAAATCAAAGATAACTTACACATTCTAAATCTGGAAGAACAATGGCTCAGTAGATGGGGGGGGCGGGGAAGGAATCAGAATGGGGAATCCTGTTTAGCTGAGGTTGGTTTTCCTGTTTTTGTGTGACTCAGTGGTGATGAGAGACAAGAGTATCCCAGAGGGGAGCCTAAGACTATAAAGTTGTCATCCATTAGCAGAGAGAGAAGGGTTTCTGTGGAATACCATGTTCAAGTAGAAACTTAAACAGCTTCCTTTGTGGTGTGGCAGAATCATAGAATTACAGCAGTAGTCAACACCCCCTTGGTTTTCTGGCTCATAGGTGGATTATTGCAAAAGTAGTAAGTATTGTTTCTGATTGAATCAAGGATCTCTTAACTTTGCCGATCCTCTTAATATGTTGCAAATGGCAAATGTGGTTATGAAAATCTTGGAAATGGAGGTTGGCTAAGACAGATTATGTCCACATCATAGAATGAGTCATAGGAATAAAATCTTGGAAATCCTATTCCTTAACCATCAGCAAATATTCTAACAAAGCTATCTACCTACTTCTAAATAGAACATTCTGCTTTTCTTCTTTCAAGGAATGTTCATTTTGTAGTCTCTCTACACCCACTAAAAAATGAGTGCAAAAAGAGAATGAAAAAAATTAACTTTAAGCCCCATTAATCAGAGAAGAGCCCGTTATTAAGCTCTTGTTCATCGTCGTCACCAGACATTCATTAAGCACCTGACAGCACTTATGCATGGGGCAAAAGTCACACAGGCTGGCCTTCCCTGGCCATGTAGACCCTACATGCAAGAGCAAAAGAGAAAAAAATGTACAACGGCCACATAAAAGTGTTAAATCAGCCCCTCTTCAATGATGTTAGCAATTCCTCACCTACCCTATTTTATCAAGGAACAAAGTCCTCCATGTTAGTAAATGTTTATAAGAATAAAAGCTATCTAGCAGTCATCACAACACTTCAGCCTTCTTAGCCTTTCCAAACAGTTTTCTGCCCCTAACCCACTTGGTGGCTAAGGGTCACCTTAGGATACGAGCATTGTTGATTCTGTGCTCTCATAGTCTTTCCTTGCTTTTTGCTTCTTGGTCATCTTCGTATTCATGGTTGGCAGTTGTCTCTCCTTGGTCTGCTTGTGCTTGCCTTCCACTGCTCCCCCGTGTCACTTAGAACCTGTTTCTCTAAAACATAGTCAGGCCTGGCGAAGGAGTTAACCAAGATCGAGGGAAATGATAAGTGAAAAGAGTCAATATACAGTTCTGAGTGGGGCTTTAAAATAAAGGCATAGAGTATTGTGGAGACATTCAGCTTGCTATGTTGAGTGTCCAAAAGCAGTGAGATCTGCTCACTGCTGTAGGCTGGGCGCTAGGAGGTTGAGGTTGAAGAAATACTGACCTCAGGATCGGGGAGCGGAGTGTGTTGCTCTATTTATAGTATAGATTATTAGGTCACAAGTCAGTACATATTTTAGGGGTGGAAAGTGAAGTCTCATGTCTGGAAAGTGGAGAAATTATAAACTTTCCTGTAATCAATCACATGCAATAAAATATTAGCTTACTGTGGGATTATAAAAATAAAGATAAATATGATATTCCCATCTTGGGTGACTCCTCCCAAATACACACCTATACATACACCATTTTGTTCATTTCACTGGTGGCCATTTTTATTAAAACTGAGTAAGGTGGTGTTCATTCACTAATGGGAATACTGTCATTTTCAGTGCTTCTGAAGAGTATTGTCCCTACTGACCATGGAACAATGCCCTGAGCACCAAGCGCTGAAGAGTAAGCTAGACACAAAACCCTTGGGTAGATGGAAAAAAGAAACAGTCACTTTGAAGATCACAACTGTGTTCTATTATCGAAAGATTAAGAAGTACCATGATTAGCTCAGAGCTTTAGGTTTTGTGTTAAGCTTTTGTGTTATTTGTGAGTCCCTAGAAGTATCCGGGTGGGCTTTTCATGTGTCAGGTGAATATGTAGCATTTTTTTCTTTCTTTGCTATTTTTAGGTTTTTCTAAGAATGAACATGAAGCCATACTCTTCCTTCTCATACTGTTTTAGAAGAAAAATATTTTAAGTTTTAAAGTTTATGATGATTTCTAGATGGGCTACTTTCAACCGATACAGAAATAGTTTGATTACAGCCATCATTTAAATTCTCTTTAGTAATATCAATATTAAGAGAATCTGTTATGCTTGCAAATTAGAATAGTGTTTGTATCTCCAGTGGTGGCCTCGTTATTTCTCTTCAGTAGATCTGTGCAGAGTACCTGAAAACACAGTATTCCCATTTTATACATGGTTAAACTGGAACCCATGGAGGACTAAAGACCCAGGGTCATGCTGGGATATGGACAGCATGAGAACGGGGCTATCTGGAAGGAACGGGACCAGAAGTTCAAATAAGCAGGAAGGGTTTGGTGACAGCAGACTAAGGTTCAAGTACAGAGCAGTAATTTACAAAAGAGGAACAAGTTGAAGCAAATAGTCTTAGATTTTAAAGGTCAGGTGACAAATGGGGATATATTAACAAGCAAAACTGAAAATTGGCTATAGGAATAGAAGGTTTCCTGTCTGCTCACTCTCACAGGGCTTGCTGGCATGGGTGGCTCTAAGGCCTCAGAGTTCAGCCACAGCCAGGCAGAAGTCCAAAGAAGAATCCTGCCCCTCAATGAGACAAGAACAGAGAAACACAGATTGCCTCATAGTTGGTTCTATTTAAGTGGCACCCTGAAACTGAACTTCTCTTTCTAAGTTCATTGCACAATTTCGTCCATAAACTTATGATACGGGTTGCAATATTTGAAAAGCCTTTTTCTTAATCTTAGCAAAATGATTTCAGGAAACTTTGGGAGAATTCAGTTCTAAATAGGATCCCACTAAACCATGAGAAGAAACAACTTCCGAGAGAGCTTTTTAGAATAGTTTCCCGGTACCTGATACAACATTGATGCAGATATTCCAGTATCTGGATCTAACTTCGCATTATCCAGGACAGGAGGCCATCAAACTCTATCTGTAAAAGGCCAGAGCATAAATATTCTAGGCTCTGTGCGCCAGCTGGTCTCTGTTGCAGCCACTGCCCTCTGCCATTGTGGTGAGAATGCAGCCATGGACAAGAACAAGTGGGAGCAAGCGGATTTCAGGACAACACACAGCAGGATGGATGTGGCTCAAGGGCTGTAGCTTGCTGACCCCTAAACTAAAAGAAAGAAATTTGTTTACCAACAAAAGTGTATTAAAAAGCAAACCCCCTCAAACTCATGAAGAGTTTTTCACCAGTGTGTCACAGAACACAACACGGAGAAATAACAAGGCTCATCTGAGGTCTTTGAGCCCAGACCTCCTCAACGAATATAACTGCTCTCCTCTGTCACTTGCCATTTTGGGCCAACATTTGTATGAATCAATCAGTCTTTGAAAATGTGATCAGATTATCCGTTTCATTTCTGGGGAGAGGGGTGCCTGTGTTCTTTTACTAAATGTGTCTGGTTCCTTCTTAAAGACCATCTTCTAGCAATTTTCCCTTTCTGAGCGACTGGATTAAGGAGCCTCCTTCTGCCTTGATTTTCCGTCGTCAGTCAAGTGCCCTTTCTGTATCTTTTATTCTAGTTACTCCTTGAAACCTTGAGACCGGGACCACATTTACCCATCTTTGTTTATCTTTTGTGTGTTTGGATTTTGTTTAGACAATAGTCTGCTCTCCATTGACTGCATTCCTTGAAAACAGTGGCATAGAAAATCTAGAAACAATGCAGAAGCCCCAAGTCACTTCTATTTTGGAATGCTTTATGTGATTTTTTTTTTTTTTTTTTTTTTGTGAGGAACATATTTACTTTGGTAATTGTATCCTGCCTAACCTAATATTAAAATCAACTCTAATTTCTGGAGTATTTCATTGACCGGAGTGACATAGAAGTGTGTCTCTGATTAAGAAAATCATTGGACGTGGATAATACTTCTGCACATAATAAGAGATTTGAGTATATGAACAACCAAATAACAGCTGGTATGTCCATCAACAAATATGTTTGGAAGCCCCACTATTTGTCATAGATATAGAACATGTACTGAAATTTTGTTAGGTACTATCGTAGGTATTCTCTGAACCTTTCCAACAACTGTATTATGGGGATGTTGTTATTTTTATTTTGCAGTTTAGGCTTTGAGAGGTAAAATGACTTCCGGGCCCTCAGAAGGATACCTGATTGGGATTTGTACTTAGTTTTCTGATGGTCGATCTAACACTCTCTAAACAGCTACCTGTGGATATATACTGAATAACGCTTTGCAACTCAGAAACATCATTGCCCTCCTTATTTCTGGACACTGCGAGGGCCATAGATATAATACAAGACAGGGTTGCTGCCCGGAGGGCATTTGTGAACTATTTTCCGTGATAAGGCATGCATGTATTTATGCTTTGTTCCTATGCTTCTCTCTGCATGCCCCATCTTCCCCCATCCATCTGTTATCTTTCTCCTCAATATGTTTAGCAAATTTATTGAGATATAATGTACATACAACACACCGCATCCCTTTAGAATATATAATTAATGCATTTTGACAGGCTCGCATCCATAACACAGCCGTGACCATCAAAATACAAAACATCTTCATCACTTCCAAAAGTTTCCTTGGGTCCCTTTGCCATCTGCCTTCCTCTCACTTTGGCCCTCGGCAAGCTTTGATCTGCTTTTTGCCTCTATAGATTGTTTTGCATTTTCTACAATTTTATAGAAATGGAATCAATATAGTATATACTCTTTTGCATCTGTTTCTTTCATTCAGTGTAAAGATTTTGAGACTCAGGGTGCCTGGGTGGCTCAGTCGTTCAGCGTCTGCCTTCGGCTCAGGTCATGATCCCAGGGTCCTGGGATCGAGTCCCACATCGGGCTCCCTGCTCGGCAGGAAGCCCGCTTCTCCCTCTCCCACTCCCCCTGCTTGTGTTCCTGCTCTCACTGTCTCTCTCTGTCAAATAAATAAATAAATAAATCTATTAAAAAAAAATTTGAGATTCACCCATACTGTTATATGTGTAAGTAGTTTGTTTCTTCTTATCAGTGAGTAATATTTCATTGTGTTGTGGGTATATGACAATTTGTTTATCCATTTACCAGTTGATGGATATTTGGGTTGCTTCCAGTTTTTGCCTATGATAAATAAACCTGCTATGAACACCAGCTTACGAGTCTTAGTGAGGACGTATGTTATTATTTCTTTTTGGTAAGCCCTAGTTGTAGAATTGCTGGGTCATATGGCAGATGTATATTTAACTTTGCTAAGAGACTTCCAGTTGTCCTCAGTGGCTTACCATTTTATATCCCCACCAAGAACATATGTGAGTTCCAGTTTTTCCATAGTCCTGTCAAAACCTGTTGATCTTTTAAATTTGGCCATCCTGGTGGGTGTGTGGTAGCATCTTGTGATTTTAATTTGCATTTTCCTAATGACTAATGACTTTGAGCATCTTTTCATGTGCCTATTGGCCTTTTGTATATCTTCTGTGAAGTGTTTAAATTTTTATCTTTTTTATTAGTTACCATTATTATTGGGTTATAAGATGTCTTTATGGATGCTAGATACCACTGTGTTATATCACTTGTTTTGCAGGTGATTCTCTCTCAATTTGTGGTATTTTCATTTTATTAAAGGTGTCTTTCAAAGAGCAAAAGTTTTACATTTTGATCAAGTCCAATTTAGCAGTTTGTTCTCTTATAGTTCTTTGTGTTTTTATGTCTTATCTTTATCTTTGCCTACCCCCAAAGTTTCAAAGATTTTCTCCTATGCTTTCTTCTAGAAGACTTATAGTTTTAGCTTTTACATTAAAGTTTGTCATTTACTTTGAGTTAACTTTTGTATATGGTATGAAATAAGGGTCAACATTTATTGTTTCCTCTACAGTTATCTTGTTCTAGCACCATTTGTTGAAATGACGTTTCCCCCCGTTATAATGCCTTGGCACTTTTGTCAAAAAATTCAATTGACCATGTAAGTGGGTGTCTATTTTTAGACTCTGTTCTTTTCCATTGTTCTGTATGTCTATCCTATCCTCCGATATCACACTGTCTTTATTCTTATACCTCTAGAGTAAATCTTGAAATAAAGTAGTATGAAAACTCCATTCTTTTAAAACTACTTTGAAAATTATAGAACCTTTGTGTTTCCGTATATATTTTTAAATTGTCGATTTCTGCAACAAAAAAAAAAAAAAAGGAAAGAAAGCTTGCTGAAATTTTGACTGTCAGATTACTTTGAACCTATAGCTCCATTTGGGTAGAATTGATATCTTAATGATATTGTCATCTTCCTATCTATGAACCTGGTATGTCTCTGCATTTCTTTAGGTCTTTAACTTCTACCAGCAATATTTTGCCCTTCTCACTATAAAGATCTTACACCTTGTATTACTTTCCTAGGGCTACTGTAATAGATTATCACAAACAGGTTGGTTTAAAACAACAGAGATTTATTCTTGCAGTTTAGGGGCCAAAATTCCACAATCAGGGTATTGGCAGGTTAGTTCTTTCAAGACTCTTTAAGGAAGAATCTGTTCCATGCCTAGCTTCTGGAGGCTGCTAGCAATCCTTGTTATTCCTCAGCCAACCTCTCTACTTATGTCTTCACAGGGCCTTCCCCTTCTAGGTCACAGTGTTGTCTCCTTTCCTGTCTCTTGTGAGGACACTGTCATTGGACTTAGGGAACAGCTGAATGCAGGATGATTTCATCTCAAGATCTTTACCTTAATTGCATCTGCAAAGACCTTTTTTCCAAAAAAGGTCACATTCTGGGGTTCCAGGTAGACATATATTCTGGGAGCCACAATGGAACTCACTATATGCATATTTCTGAAAATTTATTCCTAAGTATTTTATGTTTTATGATGCTATTTCAAATGGTTTAAAATTCTTTGTTTCCAATGATTTGCTGCTAGTATTAAGGATATAATTAATGTGTATGTATTAATCTTATATCTTATGATTTTGTTAAATGCAATTATTAGTTCTGGTCATTGTTATATAGATTATTTTAGGATTTTCTACATAAATAAGCATACCAGTTATAAATAGAGGCAATTTTACTTCTTTTTCTAGTTATGCATTTTCTTTTTCTTGCTTTATTACAATTACTAGGATGTCCAGGGAAATGGTGACTAGAAGTGAGAAGAGCAGGCCTTTTTCCCAACATTAGGCGGAAATAATTTTATAATTAAGCATTAAGGATGATATTTACAACACATTTTTTTATATAATGCCTGTTATCAGATTGAGAAAATTCCTTTTTTATTCATAATATGTTGAGAGTTTTTTTAAATAAAAAATGAATATGAATTTTGTCAAATAATTTTTTAAAGATTTTATTATTTATTTATTCATGAGAGACACAGAGAGAGGGACAGAGAGAGGCAGAGGGAGAAGCAGGCTCCCCGCGGAGCAGGGAGCCCGATGCGGGACTCGATCCCACTGGGACCACAACCCAAGCTGAAGGCAGATGCCCTCAAATAATTTTTCTGCATCTAATGATGTGCTTTTTTCCATTTATCCTACTAAGATGATGAATTACCTTGATTTTTAAATACAAACCAATCTTATATTCCTGGAATAAATCCTAATGAGTGACCATGTTTTTATATATATATATGTTGCAAGATTTGATTTATTAAAATTTTGTTAGGGATTTTTGCATCTATGTTTATGAAGGATATTGGTCTGTGATTGCCTTGTAATTTATTTTCCAATTTTGATAAAAAAATGAGTTAGGAAGTGTTCCCTCTTCTATTTTTCAGAAAGGTTTGTAAGATTGGTGTTATTTCTTACTTGGATATTTGATAGGAATTACCAATCATACCATTTGGACCTGGAATATTCTCTGTGGGAAGGTTTAGATAATGGATTCAATTGCTCTGAGAGATATAAGGCCATTTCGATTTTCTGTTTCATCTGTGTCAGTTTTAGCAAGTGTATTTTTCAAGGAATTTGCTCATTTTATCTATGTCCTGGCCTAGTTCTTTTTATATGTTAGCCTAGATACCTTCTCCTCTTGAAACTTTCCCAGATACCACCAAGAGAAGTAATTTCACATTCTTTGTGCCACTACTTTATCTGGTATCATTTGTACTCTCCACCTTCCTTTGTGGTTGTTTGCCCATATATCTCTTCGTATACTAAGTTAAGGGCCTTGAAGTTTAATGATTGCATCCTATATATCTTTGAGTCTCTGTCACCTTACATGGTGTTTGGCATAATAGATACCATCCATCCCCAATGTTTAATCAACCAATTCCATTTGTCATTGTCTAATTTTTAGTTACACACCCATGTTTCTACTTTCTCAGGAGATTATGAGCATCTTTTGCAAAAATGGAAAGTATTATTCAGTGCTCATATTCCTTCTATGTCTTATATTTAGAATAATTTTTAAAACTATTAAATAAAAAAGACTTGCTGAACAGCATAGAAAAATCAGTATTCTATAAACTCAGAAAAGAGAGGTTAAATGGAAATCGGGAAAGTATGCATCAATAAAGAGAAAGCAATAGGAGAACGAACATTGTTGAGTGCTTACCCTATGCCAGACATTGTCATAAACAATTTATATTCCTTGTATCACTTAACCTTAAAATAAGTAGGCATAGGAAATATTGTTATTGGGTCACCTGAGTGGTTCAGTCGGTTGAGTGTACGACTCTTGGTTTCAGTTCATGATTTCAGGGTTATGAGATTGAGCCCTGCGTCAGGTTCCACACTCAGCACAGAGTCCGCTTGAGATTCTCTCCCTCTCCTTGACCCCTCCCCCTCCCATGGGTACCTGTGTGGGCTCTCTCTCTCTTTCTCTCATAAATAAATAAATAAATAAATAAATAAATAAATAAATAAATAAAATCTTTAAAAAAGAGAGAAAATATTATTATCACCATTTTATAAATCAGGAATCTGAGGTGAGGTTGCAAAAACTTAAGTACTTTGCCCGAGTCCACAGAGTTATTAAGTGGTAGATTTGGGTTTCAGATGCAAGCCTGAATGATTCCATTATCCATCTTCTTGGTTTCAATTATACTTTTGCCATTTGGTTTTCTACAAGACACTTGGTGGATTTTCCCAAATTACCTTTAAATTCTACCTTTGCCAGAGTAGAATATCTTGTGACTCCCCAGTTGAGTGTTGGAATCACCGTAAGTTTATAAAAACTGCAAAGTATTTCCTAAATACTTGTTCTGCCTATAGCATGAAATACACAGAAATGGCAAAGACGATTCCAAACAGCCTTATCTCAAAGTATGCTGTGTAACTCCCTGTTGTCTCCCCCCCTACTCATCAGCCTTTGTCTACAAGCTTGCCATTATTTGGATGATAGCAGATGCTACAGTTCTGGATGTGGCTAACTGGGGGGCATCATTGGTTCCTGAGTTCCTACCCACATGGCATAAGGGCAACTAAGAGCCCAAGGTCATGATAACTCAAGCAATCTCCACGGCTTGTTTGAAAAGAGAGGATATTTCCTTACAGATGACCTTACCTTTGTATATGTTCCATATTGGTTCTCTTTAGAAAGTTCTGTGGCTAATTTGTGCAAGGCATATTCTTTCTCCTTTTGCTTTGATAAAAGATATTTGAAACACCAGATCCAATCACATAGCCTCTTTGCTGCTGCTAACTTAGATGTGTCTATTTTAAGTCTCTTCTCTGTCCACATAATAGTACTCTACAAATCACCTAATTGGGGTGCACTATGATAATCAGGCTGTTCCCAATTAGAAATGTGCCTAATGCACCATTTTCCCAACACATTTTAGACAAAGAACTGGGAAGGGGAGGCAAGGTTTTTAGTGATTCCGGTCTATCCACTGGAACAAGAGGTTTCTGAGGTCTTCCCAATGTGATAAACAACATCAAAATAATAGCATTTGTTTATTTAATTGCATACAATACCATGGTCAGGAACTTGTTATTTCACCAGAGAAATTATTTGCAATACATCACTGAAGAGATGACTTAATTCATGCTGATCATTTCCTCTAGTCTACCATGGGGAGGGTGATACTTTCATGTATCATAAGCACCAGACAAAGCGGCTGGATACATTTTCTCTCTCTTGAAATTCTAGTCTCTGTTGGAATGACTCCCTTAGGCATCCACAGCTCTAGGTTCTTCCTGACTAAGAAATGAAGCAAGTACACCCAGGGCTGTTCACATTAGGGAGCAAAATCTAAAGAAGTATTCCTGCCTTTTAGATGTCAGAGATCAGCATAGAGGTGTTTCTCACTTTGAGGCAGAAGATACAGCTTCTTTGTGGTCTGAGTGTCAAACTTGTTGAAAGACGGACATTGTCGAGACTTAACATTAATTAATAATGTATATTCACACAAACCTGGATCAAATGATATTCTACATGGAGGCAGGAGAGAAGGGGTTGGAATGAATACATGAACCCTTGGAAGCTGTTTTCGGCTGAGGATTTTTGAGTAGCCACTGGAAATCAAAGGAAGTACCAAGGATAGTAGGAGTTGAGAAGAACAGAAGGGCAGGATACAGTCTCTTTTTTCTTCCACCTCACACTGTGCTTAGGCAAAGCCCAGTCTATGTGAGAGCTGCTGAATGAATGAATGAACGTTTGATTCTGAATGAATGAATGAACGTTTGATTCCAAACACTTTCTTACCTAGTAGCTTCAAATTGTGGTGAATTCGTTGCGTTCCATCTGGGTGTTATAGGAAGCCAGGAAAGACCTTTCTATTAGATCTTGGAAACTGAGAGTGTGCTTTGTACTTCCTGGATAGGACAAGCTTCTGGCCTTTCCATTTATCCAGAGGCAGAATGGACCCTCTTGCCTGCAACTGGTACATTGTTGCCAATTTCAACAAAGAGCCTATACTGCCTGAGGAAACAGTGTTTCCTCTTACAAGGTACAATATTGGCTCCTCTGCCATGAGGGGGGCTGTTCTTGGAAATGTACTCCAGAGACTTTCCCATTTAACCAGGATACAGACTGCCTTGCTACATAATTCCCCCTGCTGAGACCCTATGAAAGGAATGAGTTGGGACAGATACAGCAAGATATTAGGACAAATTCTTCTTCCTTCTTCCTGCTGTACTACACAAAAGTGAACTTGATTTCAACAAGATGACCCAATTCTTAACATGCTTTTCTACCCGCTTTCACTCATAACGCTTCCAAATCACTGTCTGATTAAAGATGTGCAGAGAAACAAAATGGGAAAAAAGATAAACTGGCCAGTAAAAAGTAAAATGGCATTTAATTAAAACTAAGTTTGCAAGTTAATGGGGGGAAAAGGGTATTTTGTTAAAAAAAAAAAAACAAAAAACCTATGGTTATTAAACCTCAGGGCAGCATAGCACATCACTATCCTTTTGTGGTTTTGAGTGTCTTTTATTTGTGCACTGGAAGTAGGTATTTGTCATATTGTTAATAATTGCTCTACTAAATTGTACTCAACAGTGTGCATCTCTGTAACCTTGTTTACTCACAAAGCTTTCATTTTCTTCCTGTACTTTTCTTTAGCTTGTTTCTTAGGGGTTGTTTCTTTCACATAAGCTTTCGATTTTTAAATAATACAATCCGTTTATTTCACTAGGCATCTTTATTTGCTTAAAGTGGGGGAAGAATCAGATTGTGATTGTGGTGTAAATCAGTCAATCTTTTTCTTCCCTTTACAGGAAAAGCTGTGGGTAATAGAAAAGAGAACTGAACGAAATAGAAATTCAACTAGGCTTTTATGAACTCAGTTATTAGAGTAAGAAGAGCTAAATTCGTGGAGTGGGGGGAAGAGAGGAAAATGCAAATGGTGTTTTTTTAGAGCTTTTACTTTAAGCCACTCTAGTATCGCCCTTCTCTTCCTTCCACTATCCTGGCCCCACCGAGGCATAGTCAGAATCCAGGGCTCCGGAGCATGTCAGAAGGGGAAGGAGAGCAAGAGTGAGGCTCTGGGTTAGCCTTCCCCGGTCATCCCGAGAGGTCCAAGCAGAAAGGCTGCCTAGAGAATATCCCTATGACCTCTCTAAAACTGCATCAGGGAAACTTCTCAATTGTATCAGTCATCCTGATACTTGATCAGTAAAGAATTTTCTGCATTTAAAATACTTAATCTTAAGAAAAAAATAAAATAAAATACTTAATCTTGTTGGGATCTTTTGAGGTAGGAAAATCTGATGAGAAATAAACACTCTCTATATTCCTATGCCTTGGGTATGCTCCTGGAAACATTGGAGGGATTGTTTGCCAAAAAGTCTTGGCAGTTTTCAAAGATGGCTGGCCAAGTCATAAGAGAATGAGGAGAAGAGGTTTATGTAGTACTGAGTCCAGCATTGTGTGTAAAACACAGGTTTCAATGTAAAGAAATCTGTTGCACAAAAACCTTGGAAAACATATCATCCTCTCTTTTCTTTACTACCCCCCACACAAGTACCCTCTTCCTCAAAAAAAATTTTTTTAGAAAATAAAAAATAGAAGAGAATCAACATGATCCTAAGGAAGCAAATCTCTTTGTTTTAATTTTCTTTTCCTTTTGCTTTTACATTTAAGAGTTAAGACAACATTTCAGCAGAGAAATGTGGAGAAGGGTAAAGGGAAATCAATAAAGTTATTCTCTGACTTTTCCCAGGAGGGAGCTGTGTTAATCGAGAATGGCCTGCTTGGCTATATATCAAGTACGAGGAGAGGGCAGGAGTTGATTCTGAAGCAGATTTCCCAGCTAAACTGAAGGAAGTATATATAAATACACATATACATACATACAAACATATGTAATTTTTACAAGAGTGGTGTGTGTCTGCGGGTACACTATTATATACATTCTAACGTATATGAAAAGTGTATATTACACACACACACATTTAAAAAGTAGGTAAGAACAATTGCTTTAGGTCATTAGTGATATTGGGTAAAAATTCCTCTACCAGTAGTTTCTGTATATTGATCTAGGATCACTTTACACTTTATAAGTTTCTTTAATAAGTCTTTTGACTCCCAAAGAAGGAACTTGTTGTACAAAAACTTAAAGTGACAGATGAAGGGATGGAAATCAGATTTCCTGACCCAAGGCCAGTGGAAGTGTCTTTGACCATGCGGAAGCTTCTAAGGAGTCTCTCTGGGTAATTTGTGTGGTCACTTTCTCTAGTGACAGCAGAAATTTCTAGCAGGTGTGATATCAGTAGAGCTTTCGAAAGCCAAGTTGGCCAGGGTGCTACCCAATTCCACTGGGTCATAGTACCACATCCATGTTCACTGGAAGCGGTGGTGGTCTCTTACTGGACAGATTTGGACAACATAATTGGGTGGGAGGCAGGATACCTGAGTGTCAGTCCTGATGTCATCTTCACAGTGTGATCTTGAGAGAGTTACCTATCCTTTCTGGACGTCAATTTCCTTTTGTATGGAATGGGATGAATAATTCTTGCTCCTTCCAAACAACTTCCTTATTGCCCAGGAATCTTGTCCAAATTTCTTTGTTCCACTCAATGCTCAGATTTTGGAAACCACCTAAGGGGGATCTCCTTTCCATGACCCAATCTACTGGGATTAATTTTACCATTCTGAAGCTCTTCACATTTTTCTTCTCTCAGTTTGGATGTTCAAATTCTAAATTGTTTTTAACATCAGCCAAGATGCTCTATTTATTTTCATTCTTTCTTTTTAAAAGATATAATTTATTTAAGGTGGGGGGAAGAGAGACAGCATGAGTAGGAGGAGGTACAGAGGGAGAGGGAGAGAGAGAATCTCAAGCAGACTGCCCACTGAGCATGGAGCCGAACATGGGGCTCAATCTCACCACCGAGAGATCATGACCTGAGCCAAAATCAAGAGTCGGATGCTTAACCGACTGAGCCACACAAGCACCCCTCTATTTATTTTCTAAATCTAAACTTCATATGTATCATAACTGTTGAAAGAGAATGGAATCTAGACAGAGAGAGGGACTATGCAGTCTAGAATGTCCCTGGAGGAAATTTCAGAGTGCATCTAGTCTAATCCTATCATTTTACAGTTGAAGAAGCTAATGATCTGAGAGGTAAAATGTATTGTCCAAGGTTACTGTGACAGAATCAAGTGGAGAACCCATGTCTCTTTAACTTTCAGTTCTATAGTCTTTCCATTGGTTCATGTGTCTTGAGACCACTATAATTAGAAATAGTCCCTAAGGGGCACCTGAAAGAAAGAAAGAAGGAAGGAAGAAAGGAAGGAAGGAAGGAAGGAAGGAAGGAAGGAAGGAAGGAAGGAAG
>NW_023270387.1:17466230-17620991 GCF_011800145.1 Mirounga leonina | reverse complement strand
AAGGAAGGAAGGAAGGAAGGAAGGAAGGAAGGAAGGAAGGAAGGAAGGAAAGAATGAAGAAAGGAAAGAAAGAAAGAAAACAAAAGAAAGAAGGAAGGAAGGAAGAAGGAAGGGAGGGAGGGAGGGAGGAAGGAAGGAAGGAAGGAGTACCTGAAGTTCAAGTAAGCAGACCAGATAAAGACATGTCAAACTTTGGTTTTCCCCAGGGCAAGATTCTAATTCTTTTTGCATAACCTGACCAGCATGGCTTTAGCATCCTCACGAAGGATGGAGGCTTCCCAGTTGCCAGAGCTTCTTCTTTTTGTCCCTTTCTGTCCCATAAGACCCAGCTTAGAATCTGGATCTAATTGAATTCCTATTTTTCCATGTCTATTTTGGACATGGTTGCATTTACACCACATCTCATAGCTCTTAAATTCTATCTTTAAGTTGACTTTACACATCTTTTAGTCAACACTTACTGGGAGTTTACTGTGTGCCAGTCATGTGCAGTGAGTGGGCTGGAGACACAGAGCCGGACCTCACAGTGTCACATGTCCTGTGTGAGATATGCTCACATCGGATATGCTGGGGGCACTGAGGAAGGAGACTCTGGGATCATCCATAGAAGTCCAAGAAGACAGCAGACCCAGTGATAATTGCCTTTACTCTCTCATCCCCTTCCTTATGAGGGCAGAGAAGTTCATTTTAGATGATGGTATTTTCCAGGGTTCTCTCTGCCTTGTTTTCAACAAAAGAGAAGTCATATGTAGGATTTTTCCTTTACCTTCATGTCCACCCCAGGCTTAGATATTCTCACCATGAATTTTCTGAACAAAGCCGATTTCCTGATACTTCAGTCAATTCTTACTGGGCTGCAGAAAGCCGGTCCTGGGGGCCCAGAGATACATGCATATGTAGATTCGTTGGGGGGAAGATATTGTTTCCCCCCATCATTTCCTCCCCTACTTTAATTTTTCAATCAATTTTCTTTGTTTCCTTTGTTTTTAAAAAGGCATTGACAAGTTGACACCTAGATGTTTCCTAGAAACACCCAAAGCTCTGTTCACATTTCCACTAGCCAGATTTTGTTTGTTTTGTTTTCAAAGTTCTTCTCCTCCTTCCTCACCTTAGAATTTTTCTCACTTTTCCATCAAATTTAAGACACGGATTTTGAGTAATTAAACTCATGGCAGAAGAGGAAAATCATCAATTAAATATTGCTTGCCTCTATATAATCCGTCGATTGGTCTGTATTACATAACACTGTGACCCTAGATTATATTAAACTCCCAGAAGAGTACAGACGGCACAACAATTTGTAAAGCACCTATTATGTGGCAGGCTCAGTGCTAACCAGAGTAAGATCAAAATCAGTGTGTCTCCATGCAGTGCATGATAAATATCTGCAGAGCTAAGAGACCCAGGGGCCCGTAAACTCAACAGTTTTCTAGACTTGGGCTAGGTAGTCAAAATATCACAGTGAATCTTGGAAGACTTAAGAATGCCAGAAAATTCACTTAACCTCCCCTCATTTGGGAGTGCAGTTTGGTCGCCAACAATAGTTGGTTTGCTCTGTACCTGCCTAGATTGGAGTGTGCAGTCTAACATTCCTGAAGGGCAAAGCATGAGACCCCAGAAGGCTGGCCTCGCTTGCTCCAAAGGAGTTCCCTGTGGTCTTCATGTCATTGCTATTTGAGGCCTGGAGAGACTCTTTGATGAGTGTCGAACGTGCCATGCTTAAAATCTCTGAGGTAGCAGTTTCCACCTTTAAAATATTCCTCAGTGTCTCCCCAGAGTGTTCCCTATTCATCCCCTATTCATCTATCTCCATTTGAATCTTAGCAGGAATTCTGATGCTGCTGAGGCCCCTCAGTCCCTGAAATGTGTCTCAAACTATGTTACTGTGTTCTTTTAATTTTATTAATTCTGCACACTCACTGCTTTTGAAACTCATCTATTTCACAAAAGATCAAGTAAATTTAATTGTATCTTTTTGAAGCCCTTCCTTACTGTGCTGTCATTAGTTAATAATGGGGGAAACCAAGAGGCACGGGGTATGATTATTATGAACGATACCTTGGATTCGCACCTACTCCCAATGAACTCTAGGCAGTTCATACACATTAGCTCATTTTTCCTCCTAACAGCTGGGCTGGGAGACCTAGATTCTATTCTTGGTGCTATAACAACCTTCTTGGGAAAGGTATTTAGCCACTAATTGCCTCAGTTCCCAACTATGAAAAGGGAATAATGATATGACAATATTTGCTTCTCCCTCCCCTTATCCTAAACCTTTAGAACCTAAATAGAAAAAAAAAAATCTGAAGAGACTAAGTCTAAAAGAGGAGAAGGAGTGTGTCTTGACTTTATTTCCATTATGAAAAGGTGAGATACAGTCCTAGGGGTTTGACTGGAAACCTTGGAATCTGAATTGTGGCCCAATCTCTGCTTACTGATGGACCATTGCCTTTGATACCTCTCTCCTTTATACTGGAAAGCACTTAGGGATCCAGAGCTGGTGAATACTATAAATGGGGCCCAATCTTCTAAAGAGCATTAACTCGGTCACCAAAGATGTCTCTAGGAACCATGGCATCAATAAGACTGGATTACACTCTTGGCTTCCAAAGCCTTCCCCTTCCCCCACCTCTCTCCTTTCCCTCAACAACCTCCAGGCTTTGTAGCAATTTCAAAAATATATACCAGTGACTCCAGCCTAAGTCACTGGCCTGTATCTTTGGTCTCATATAATCTCTAGACTCTTGGCCTGACAATCTCAATCTTCAAAAGTTCTAGGGGCAGAAATATGCCTCTTTGCTTGCCAGCTTAAACCTAATGAATGGCAGAGAACCTAGACCAAAATAGAACTTGGCTCTTAGATGACGTGTGTCAGCCAAGAATAATGCTTTTTATAATGTCAGGCTTAATTCTATTAGTGCACAGGTATTAGGGATCTCACCCTCTAGAAGGGCCTTGATTTTCTCTATTTCTCTCTCTCTAAGTTTACCCATTATTATGTAGGAGTCCGAGCTTCTCTCTTTTACCTGCCTAGACTCAAAAGGCTATTGAAATGTACTGCTTACAAACTGGTAAAGTCAGACCCCAAGGCCGTGGACCATGGATTACCTTCCAGAGGGCTTCCCAAACAACATGGGCCCATCGGATAAACTCCAGTCCTTGTATGGAGTTAATCTAGAAGCCAAGAAAAGTCCTCTGAAGCTCACCCAATGAGGCATAAGGAGGCAATGGAATTATTTTACATATTCATATCAAAAATATTATTAAATATATATGCTGAAGACTTCTCTCACCATTGATTTCCCCTAATATCCTAAAAGGCTAAGGAAAGCAAAAAAAAATTTTTTTTTTTTTTTTTTTACTAAGCAAAAATTCAAGTATTTAGCCTGACATTTGGAACTCTTAGGGATTTGGGGTATAAAATCTGCCAGATGACTTCTTTTGAGACCATTTGAGCCACAGACTGCTAGTACCAAACACTGCTCCCTACTGGTTCAAAGTCTCATTGCTTTAGGAAGATGGCTTTGCTGATTGGTGCATAAGGCAGCTTCCTCATCCTCCCCTTCCTGGGAATATTTTTGCCAATTAATGAGGGACTCTTGTTGAGGGAATTTAGATAGTTCACATCTAAAGTATGTTTAGAGTTTAGGGGCTGGAGTAGGAGGGCTGTGGTTATACATCCAGCTCTCCCTTGAGAGTTGCCATCAGCCCCCTAAAGGGATGCATCTTTAGAAACTTGAGGGGTGTCGAAATTTCGAATGTGTATCAGTGCTTGTTGAAGGACAGACTGAGCGCCATCATCACGTACCTCCTGCCCTCCCCTCGTCAGAGGCAGGAATTGCCCGGGTGAAGACTAAGATGGAAGCTAGCCTGCCAAGAATACCACTTATAAACGCTTAAATATTCTTCCCTTAGGCAAAGTAAGGACTTGTCTAACCTTTTTCTCAGAATACGTATTATGAAACTCTGGAGCCTTGAGGTCATATGGTCATGAACCATTTCTAGCTTCTCAGCCTCATTTTCTGAAATGAGGGCATCTGAGCTGGGTTGCTTATCTCAGATCTGGACTTACCCACACACTTTAAAGTGCAAGAGATCTCCCTCCCTGCATGTAGCCCAGAATAGTCCTTCACAGCCACGTCATCCTGGACACTTTATCACTTGATATTACCTCCTAATCCACAGATCAGTAAGATTTTAGACAGAATTTGTCTGGCTTCAAACAGAAACAGCATGACTGCAGAACATTTAGAATGAGTTAGATAGACCAATTTGCTATTTTTCAGAAATACAAATAAACATACAAGTGGGACCTCAGCCAGAGTATAATTCTTTGCAATTAAGGCTGCAATTCACCCTTTATTAAATGTTACTTTTTTAAGAAAAAAGATTTTATTTATTTATTTGAGAGACAGAGATAGTGAGAGAGAGCATGAGCGGGGGTGGGGTGGGGAGAGGGAGGAGTAGGCTCCCCACTGAGCAGGGAGCCCCACGTGGGGCTCAATCCCAGGACCCTGGGATCATGACCTGAGCGGAAGGCAGATGCTTAACTAACTGAGCCACCCAGGTGCCCTAAATGTTATTTTTACGTGGCATTGGACTAAGCATTATTCTAAGGGTTATTTAGACATGAACTCAGCTCTCTCAAAAAGTTCCAATCAAAGCCACATCAGCATACAAGTTTATTAAAAAAACTTTTGCTGTTCGCCAGGTGCTATGCTGTATACCAGAAACTCAAAAGTGACCACGTGACAGCCCCTCTCTCCATTCACCTTGGAGCTTGGGGATAGAGACAGCATAGTCTATGGACACTGTCAACCCCAGAGCATCATTGTCTCTCCTCCAGCTGATGGAATTACACTGCCTGCACAGTGCCTGACATACAGTCAAGTACTCAATAAATAATTATTGGCCAAATTGAGCTCAATGAAAAGAATGAATAAATATTAAGGTAGAGTAAGTACAGAGTCCTATGGAAAATACATCGAAGGAGAAACTAGACTAATTCGAGGGGATGAACTGTGGAAAGTGTCATTTACACTGAGACAAGAGTCAAAGAACATAATGATACAGAGGAAAGACCAGGCTGATGGAGTTAGACCTGGTTCAAGTCCTCACAGTGCCCCACAGAGCTGGGCAATTCTAACTATTTCATACCTTCTTCCCTGCCTCTGTAAAACACTGGCAATGGCTTTGGAAGACTAAATGCCATATTATTTATCTGTAAGCCTCTGTCACAGAGAAGAACCTCAATGGTGGCTATTGGAGGAGTAACAGAGAACAGAACTGCAATGTTAAAGCAATGAATACCTAAGTAGTAAGGTTCAGAGCACAAACGCTTTGAGGGATGGTGAGCGTCAAGTCATGGCAGCCACTGGGAGAGGTGCTATAGACCTTCCTAGCTTCTAAGCCCAGACAATGGGGGAAAGGGCAGGTGACTTACGGGATTTGTCTTCTTCCAATCCATCCCAGAAGGTTTTCATATTCATGCTCTAACTACAAAACCATGTGGGCCCTGGCTGTCACTGTTCAGTGTGTATACCCTGAGGATATTGTGATGTGTGGAAACTCGATACAGACTGTGTGTGTGTGTATGTGTTTTTATATACATATACATAGAAATATATACATAAAAATACAACCTTTTTCCCTATAAGTTCTTGTAATAATTAGCATCTGTTGCTTTTATCTTAAATATCCACAAATATACCAGACCTTTTTTCTGTTCTTCCTTCCCTGCATGTCCATTAGGCACTTTCCCACTGTATTCATATAGTTGGATCACTACACACACACACACACACACACACACCTGTTCTCTCCTGGCTTCAGCTTTTTTGTAGGTGAGCTTTTGGGAAATGCCCTGAGATGAACTAGATGGTCAGCTATGTTAATATGGGGGGCTGGGGAGGGGAAGATGTTAGTCACTGACTTTTGGTTTGGGTTTTCAGTCCACAACATGAGATACAACTATAATTTTGACATGGCAAAACCAAAAAAGGTCAAACAAGAGAGTGTGAGAGACCAAAGAAACGGGATGGTGGTGGCCAAAGATGAGGGAAGCTGCTGGGCATAAAAACATTTTAGACCTAAAAATGGGGGGAGGGGAGAACTAGAGGTGTTTCCGATGATGATGGGGGAGGGAAAGCAGTTGGTGGGGACTTTGAAATTGTGCCAGGCACCAAGAACCAGGGGCAGTGGCAGAGGGGAAGGCCAGGTAGGACAATTAAAACGGAAATCTGGCTCCTTACAACGCAGCATGAAACGGGGCTACAGAATTTGCTGCAGTGGGAGGTGGGGCCAGTCTGGCACAGTCTGTGGGTTTGAAAGGAGCTGGGCGGGTTGGGGAATGCCAGTCAGCCTTTGTAGTTCTGAGCTCAGAGAGGGGGTGACAAATACTGGGCTTCAGGTCAGAAGCCTGGCTTGGGTGGCTTTTGGAGAAATTTTCCCTCTGCTCCCAAACTCTTAAAATGCGCTCATCACACCACTGGCCTCCAATCACAGCATAAACACGTGTCCTGGAGGCTGTCCTCCAGCAGAGGTTTCGGCCGTGGTACCTGTTGGCTGACTGATGGGGTCCTTCTCCTCTCCTATTCCCTAGATATCCTAAACGGGGCTGAATACAATATCTTTGCATATTTCCCTTCACCCTTCCCACATGCTTCCCATCTCCCAGACTCCTAGGGTTAATCCCCAGGACAACCTTGCTTTGAAAGAAAAAATGTGGTGAGCCTCCTAGAAGATTTGGATCTCAGAAGCCTCTGTCTGTCCTGCTTCAGCCAGACGCCAGACAGCCGGCTCAAGGAGATGGACATTGACAGAGAAAGAAGCAGTAAGTTTTCGTTGTTGTTTGTTTTCAAGGCTTGGTTGCTCTCCAGAATTAAGGCCCCTAAAAGCATGAGGCTTTCTTTTCTTTATTTTTCCCCTTTCCTTTCCTTTCTTTTTCTTTTCTTTCTTTCACAGCAGAAATAAATAATATCCCCTTCCCATCTTGGGGCTGATTCAAAAAAGCAATTGAATTAGAAAGTGTTTCTTCATTGGTGTTCATATCTTGGGTTAAAAATATCTGAAGTTGATTTGTGCGTGCCTATTCTCAACACTGTAATATTTTAAAATGTATCTGCATTTGTTAAAGTAATTTGTACTGATTGTTCTTCTCCAGAATAAATACGATATATCTGGCTGATTGATTGTAATTATGATGAATTTGTCCCGGCACTTGCAGGGATGTCTTCTTTGCGGATTTTTGTGCATATTTGCTGCTCATCAAAGGGAAGGATAGAAGGACTTTGGAAGGAGGGTGTGGTCCGGCTGATTCAGCTTCCTTCCCGGCCCATCCCTGACTCCTTCCGTCTGCTCCTCCCTCTCCCCATCTCCTACCCTGGTTCCTCAGATCCATCCTGAGCCAGCTGCCAATGAAATCGCATTTACCTTTTGATTCTCTTACCACCTGTTTTAGACTCCGGCAGATAGGAGACCAGTCCCCACAATCAAATTCATTACCTTTGTAATCTCAGCATTTTTTCAGACCAAGACAGAGACCAGACTATTGCATCCACTCCTTAAGCTTCTCTCATCCTGGGATTACTAGCCAAGATAGTAGTAACAATAATAATACTGTATGTAGAAACTCTCTAGCACATTTCATCTCTGAGAGTCTTACAGATGTTAACTAATTAATCTTCACAACACTCCGTGCAAGAGAGGTAACTATTATTAACCATGATGGAATATACATCTATAATATGCTAAGGACAGCAAAATAGTTCACTTATTTATCATGGTTCACTTGATATAGTAACTGGTATTTTTAAAACACCCATCATAGATACAATAATTAGAGATGTGCTTTTGTTAACAAAACCACTACCCACTTCTAGCGTACCCTTGGGTACTAAATAATTACCCACTTTGTGTGGTTATCTAGCTCACTAATTACCCACAGAAATTGGGGTCAGGTGTTAACTGCTTGAAATAAGTATCCTCCAAAGACATCGCTGAGTTGTATAGAGAAAATGATGTGTTCATAGCAAAACTTTCATAACTCATATATTTGTATATTTTTGTAAGCAGAGTGAACACAGACAGGGGCAAATTAGCTTAGCATGTGAAAATCATGCTAAACTGTTGTTGTGAAGGTAGAGAGGTTTAGGAGAGTCTCAGGAAATTACATCCTCTGTTTACCTTTCCTTTCTGAAGATGAGTGAAAGGACATGATTCCCATAATCTGGCCTTCATATGCAAGCTCACTAAGACAATTGGTGATTCTGGTTAGGAATGATTCATTTTGGCGTTACAGGGAGGCACCCAGTGAGTCAAAGATTTTTTTTTTTTTGACAGCTCCACCCTTTATGATTATTCTAGCATGTTTCTTTTTTTCTCATCAGTCTAGTGCAAACACACTATTAGCCAAATCTGAAAAAGATTCTAACCCAGTCACCAAGACTGCCAACCATCTCTTTCTCCTTCCCAATAATGAAAAAAAAAAAAAAGTATTAAAGGGAATCCAACACTATGATTGTAAGTCTTTCTCTTTTTGCCTGGATATGTTCTCCGCTCCCGTCCCTTCCCTTCCTCTCCCCTCCCCTCCCCTCCTCTCTTCTCTTCTCCTTTCCCTTCTTCCTCTCTCTGTGTCTCCTCATTTGTGCTTTTCCTTCTCCTTGTCCTTGGCATCCAGCTGTGCTGCAGGTCTCACAGTGAGAGACAAAGCACAGTGTCTGAGCTGAGCACAAAGAAGCTACCTTTAAAAAACATTGACTTGGAGGAAACCTGCATCCTCAGACACCTCCCTCCCTTTCTTGCTATTTACAGAACGCAGCCTTATACTTAACACAGCACGGCCTGGTGTCTGCATGATTCTAGGCAGGAAAATCGGGTGAAGATGGCGATATACCCACTGTGTGTATAGATAGGTAGAGACCCCGATTTTCAGGAGCTACCAGTTTTCCAGGATCAACGTGTAGCCGAGCTTTGAAAATGCACGCCAACAGACGTGAGGGCAGACGCTCCCCTGCTCAACTCAGGATGTCTTTCATTTTTATCTTGTGCCACTTTTTTTTGTCGTCTGAATGATTACTTATCATTATCAAGGGGCTTTAGGCTGATCAATGGAGTGTGTATGTATCTGATGGACATTTGAGTTCCTTCAGAAAGAAGGAAAACGTCTGCAGTGGAAGTAAAGGGTTAGGATGAGCTACAGTGACTGATGAGTTCATTTCGAAATCTACGGGAACGTAAGTGGTAAATTAGTACATACGGCAAATATAGTCAGCGAGCAAAACCTGCTATTGAAAGGAAAGAGATTTTTAGCATTGTAGTCAGCTCACCCCTGAATAGCGTGCGTATTTTAAATATAGATTTGAATCACTGCTCTTTTATCTCTCTAAATGCCGATTTCAAAGAAGTATTTGGGCACTGTTGACTTTCCGTCCATAAAGAAAACCCACCAAGATTCACAAAATGCACCACCTGCACTCCAACATGCTTAGGTGTTTTAAATGCCTGTGGGGTGCAGAACAATTAGGCAGAGAACTGCACTGTGGTCTCTCTTCGTCACTCCTTCCTCCCTTTTTTTTTTTTTTTTTCCTCCTTTCTAGAAAACATGATACCTGATCTCTGGATCTAGCAGGCTGAGGATTTTTCTGTATTTGTATAATACAATGTCTGGCCTTCCCCCTGACCTGCTGGTGTATTTTTGGTCTCATTAGTAGTCAGGGAGATGCCTTAGTGCATCCGGGGCTGCGAGTCAGGATGAGACACTACAACGGAGAGAGGGAGTGAGCGCGAGAGGATATTAGAAGGGAGGCTTGTCTCCAAGATATGGAAGGAAGTGAGAAATGACAGGACCGCAAGCTTTGTATGGAGGAGCCTGGCAGGGCGGGGGAGCGGCGGGGAGAGCCAAGTGGCTTCTCAGAAAAGGAGGGAAGCCGTAGAGGAGCTAAAGGTGATTAGAGGGGGATATTGATTCCTTATTCTGCCAGAGATTTAAGCAGGCATGCGAGGAATCTGCACCATGGTTGGCAAAAGGAGACCCGTTGCCTCCTGTAACCAGACACTCGGGCTTTCCAGGAGCCCAGGGAGAGAGCCGAGAAGAAAGGGGGCAGTGTGGTCTAGGAAAATTCAACTTGTCGCTGATTTGTGCCTGATGCTTGCTGTCCGTCAACAGCCTCCCTTACAATCTTTTTTTCTCTCGCTCCCTTTTTTTCTTGCCTTCTCCTTCTTCACTGAAGCCTAGGGGAGCCAGCAAAGATTAAATGTGCTTTCTCAAAGGCAGCCACTTCATGCTGCTATGTCGAAAGGGCCATTATTATTATTATTTTTAATAGTAAAAGAAAACGGGAGAGAGACGTTGAGACAGAGAGAGAAGCAAGGTAGGCTGATGACGGACTAGCTTTTCTGGGAGGAAAAGGAAAGTGAGAGAGAAAGGAGAAACCCTGAACTGAACCGGACGATCGTGCCTGAGAAGAACCTCCAGAGGTGAGAAAAAAAAAAGTTGTCTTGAAGATAGGGGGGTGGGGATGCTGAATAGACCCTGTGCAGAGGTAAAGGAGGCATAATTTAGCTGTCTTGCTGGTATGATTCTATTTTGGAAGAGGGGGGTAGACAGGGGAAGAGCCTGGAGCTTTAACGGTTTTTAGTTGCATATGGAAATATATACCAAATATTTAGCATTTTTACTAAGTGCTGGAGGCCCCTCCAATGCCTTCCTCACAGGGGCTGCTTTGTCATTCTCTTTGACTAGCCAGCCATCTACCTTGCTTAGGCTGGAATAAAAGAAGAAAAAAAAGGAGAAAGGAAGGGAGAGAGAAAGAAAGAAAAAGAAAGAGAAAGAATAAATGAAAGAGAAAAGGGGGAAGAAAAATTTTTAAGAGAGTTCTCTACCCACCCACTTTCCCTCCCTTCCCTTTCGATTCTGGAGGCGGCATGAGAACCCCTGGCACAGAAAACCTCAGCTTCCAGGCAGACGGGGGGAAAAGCGACTCTCTCTCAGGTACAGAACCGGTAGCTTCTGCGAAGATGGATGGGAATTAGGCTTCTGATTCCTCTGAAATATTGGCAAAAGGCTCCAAAGGTTTGGCGGCGGGAGTGGGGCGGGGGAGACGAATCTCCCCAGCCTGCACCCACCCCTTCCCACCTCGCCTCCCAAATGACAGCCTGGTGCTGGCTCTGCGTGATTTGGCCTTGGCTTCAGCCAAGCAGCTGATGCAGAGGAGGCCCTGTTTGCAGGACTGACTGGCAAAGTGTACGCTAAAGAAAGAAGGAAGAAATTTTTTAAAGCAGCTCTAGGGAGGTTTCTCATTCTTTAAAAAAAAAAAAAGAAAGAAAGAAAGAAAGAAAGAGAAAAGAAAAAGAAAGAATTAAAAAAAATTTTTTAACCGAATACTTTCAAAATTTGATCAGTCCCAGCCCCTCCCTGCACTTCCACCAAATTGCCTTTTTTCTCCCTCGTCAAAGCATAAACTACAGAGTTACAGTCTCTAGATTTGGTGTAATGCTTCCTGCCCCCGCCTCCCCTCCCTGCCCGCCCCGTTGTCGGTCCTCTATTGAAACACCTCGCCCAGGCTAGCGCACTGCGAGCTCACATTTCCCCCCCTTGCTTGGAATGGTGTTACGGGAGGCTTCAGCCCTGCTCCGCTTCCAATGGGTGAGTTTAAAACGCTATTCGTATTTATACTTTCATGGCCTCCAAACCCTACTTCTTGGTCTTCTCCTTCTGAAAGCCTGATTTCTGTGATTTTGCATGCGGCATGCTTGCCCAGGGGGAAGGAGATGCCTCGCATTTTCCTCACCGTCAGCTATGCTAGCTCTAAGTTCAAGCTTTGAAAGGGCATTTAATCCTTGTTTTAGACCATGGTTTTAAAAACGGCAGCGTTTCTGGGTCTATGCATATTATTTTTCATTTTAGTAAAACTGTTTTGCCCAAAGCTTCAAAGAGTTTTCTCTGATATACACGCGATTGTGTGTTCAGGTATGTATACCTATCCACAGATCCTGCCTATGTGTGTGTTTGAATAGATGATATTTATGTGGAATCTAAATTTTGTGACCTAAGGGAGCTTCGAGAGTGAGGGAATACCCTGCCACCTGTTTGTTGCCTTTGAGTCATGAACCTGGAACAGAAATTGCCTGTCATTCTTGTTTTGCTTTGCTTTGTCTCAAGAAAGAACAATTTGTTGCACTCCTCTCAATCCCTGAGACCCTAACTTGTGATGTTTACCGTTTAAATCCACGGGTTAGGCTCTTGGGAGCTGCGAGTCGTGCCTTGGCATCCTGGAAATTTGGTGGAACTTTTTTCTTTAAAGCAAAAACAAAAGAAAAAAAAGTTTGTCTGAAGGGATTGAGTGCACCTCTGAGGTTTGCATTGTTAGATGGGGTCAGGTGACCAGAAAGTGGCAGCTCCTGGATTTCTGTTGAAGTAGGTATATATTCTGTTATAAGAGCGTGTTGGCTGTTTTGTGTGTGTGTGTGTGTGTGTGTTACTTGTGCCTGAGGCTTGTGGAACTCATCCACCATGGTCTGTTTCTTGAGAGCAACACGCAGTACTATCCGAGCGTAACAAGAACAGCTCAGTACCTGGTGCTTGACCTCAGAACATATCAGCTGAAGTCCCAGCATGCATCGTGCCTCCAACTTTTAAACTCAACAGTTAATCTTAAAATTGTGTCCAATTAAAATGGGCATGTGGACATGTTTTACATTCAGTACTCACATGTATGTATCATATATGGCTAGGCAGTGAACACGCAGACACGGATGGGGGCAAACCAGTAGTTTGGGCTAAAATATTAATAGGCTAAAAATTCTACTCTTGCTATTCTACACGGAGGATGAAATTTACGGTGTTCATAAAGATTCAATTTGCATTACTTTGCAAGATTTAAAAAAATAAGAGGAGCGATGTAGCCTTCTTGCTGGGCATCTGTTTTAAAATGTTATAAACCGGGAGTTTAAAAGTAATAGGGATTAGAAATATATTTTCTAAATACATGAATGGAAAGAAATAACAACAGCACACGCACATGCAATTGTTGTATCTTTGGGGAGTAATCAATGCCCATTATTCTTCATTTAAAGGTTGGAAAAAATTTATCAGGATTTAAATTCAATCTAACAAAGTTATTTATAACACCAAACTGTACATTGAAAATAATCTTCTCTTAAGATAATTGCTTACCTAGTTTGCAGTTTTCTGAAAACGTAACTTTTCATGACAGAATAATTTTAGTGATTCAGATCTATCTCATAGTTGAAGAGAAACAGTAACTTACCTTTCCTTTGTTGTGAAAAATTCCAATATACAGTTTTATTTAAACAGTTTTCTCCTTGGGCCAACATTTATCTTCTATTTTTAGAAAATACCTAAATCAGTCCCGACTTCAAATGCTTTCTTCTTTTAAAGACTCTATATTGGCTGTAACCTTATTTTATACGTGTAGTCAAAGGTTAAGGAAACTGTTCTTTTCCTGTGTTTTTTTTTTTTTAAGTGTTTATTGCAATTTCAGTCATTGACTCCAAATCGTAGTCAAGAAACCATTTTGTATCAGAAAACTGAATCGAGAAAATGAACCGTGCACCATGTCTTTTGTTGAGACCTCTTGTGTAGTTGTACTATTTAAATATTACTTTCCAGCCTTTGGTAGCCTGAATATGCTTCAGAGAAAAGAGTTACTTGATTTTCAAGTCATCCTTTGGTTTCTGCACAATGGATTAATGATTTTTCCCCATCTTAGCAGACGTGTGTGCATAGGTATTTGGAAATTATGGAAAGGGATCTATTTAACTTATGGATATATAGTGCCACATGATTCGTATCAAATATTTGCAAAACATTTGGTGTTTTACTAAGTCACAATATATCTGCAGTTAATTCTATGAAAATGTATGCATGGGCCAATAAAAACATGCTGGATATCATTCTTCTGTGATTTTAAAGGGTAAGAGGATAGTAATTTAATACAAGTGATACAGTTCGTATTCCAAGGCACTCTTTTGGTTTTTTACGTGTTTTCGAGTGGATTGTTCATGCCCTGAGGTTGCTATCACAACTGATCACACGGGCATTTAGGAGTGCACAACGACACACAGGATTTTGTATTTCAGCAGGGGACTGCTCCAGTATAAGGGCAGGTTTCTCAACACCCCTTCTTCCTCACCAAGCCCATCAGCGAAGTTCAGTGAAATGAATAACATAATTGGTGGTTGGTTCAATCACTACCAGTCTAGACTAGCCCAGACGCATCAATTAGAGAGAGCTGTCTTTTAAAGGGGGAGCGCAACCGAAACAAGCAGGGCATTATTGATACTGATCTTTAAAAGTGCAAATCCAGCTTGGCAGATAAAAAAAAAAAAAATAAGGCGGGGAATTGAGGGGGGGCAGTTTGCGTTGCGGGAAGAAAAGAAAAAGACGTGAACTGGAGCTTTCGGACACAGAAGGACAGGAAGCTTGAGAGAAAAGGAGCGTATAATGAGTGCAATGCAATGCAGCACCTCCTTGGAATACACAGTTACAATTCAGTTCACAGGGCATACTGGTTCACCATATTTTTAACTAGATTCTCCCCCTCCTCCTTTTTTTTAATTCCTTTTTTTTTTTTTTTTTTTTTTTGCCTCTGTTTCCAAAGAAGTGCCAGCTCAAAACCAATGCAGTTGGAAATTTAACAGCTCTAGGAAGCTCTACTAAGAAGAAAGCCAAGTAATACGAACCAGCCAAAACTCCTTTTGCAACATTTTTCCCCAAAAGAAAAACACAGAAGATGTTTATTTTTGAGTCTCTAATTCTACCTTTAAAAAAAAAAAATCAACTGTACTAATGAACAGTACTCATTTTAAATCCAGCACCTGGGAGCTAATTTTATGGGCAAGACACCTTTAGGTAAACAGTTTTCTGTCGAATACAGTAAAATGATGAAGAACGTAACAAAAGGCTTTGGTAATTTGGTGTGGGGGGGCGGTTTTTGATGGAGAAATAACAGATGATTTAGAAAGCGTTAGGAACACATCAAGCCCCAGGGAAAGAAAATGTTTGATTGGTATTAATTAAAACACTGCTAATATATTCTAATAAAATCAAATTTAACATTCTAAACTAATCCGCTTGGTATGTCAAAGGAAAAGAAAAGTATTATCTTATTTGCATCTCTGCCATCCAAATGCATTTGCTCATTCAGCAGAATTAATTTTTATCACCAGCCTGTTTAATCTCCTCACAGATTTAGTCAAACTTATTCTTTCATACTAAAAAGGATCAGGGGAGGGAATCCATGGAAGGTATTGGGAAGACTAGCGACTGTATTTAGCACTGGCTTTATATTTTACCATATCCTTTTCTCTTCATTTGCTGTAGTGGGGTGTGGAGGAACCCGTGAGACTGCGGGGGGGGTGATGGATGGTTAATTTTCCTCTCTTTCTCTTCTACCTACCGGGTTATTTGGCCATTTCCGTTGCCAAATTATTTGAGTGGCCTTTATTTACATGACTGATGTTGCCCGTTGATTAATATCTCATTTATTTCTAATTTCAGAATCTATTTTATTACAAATTACTGATGCAAAAAAAAAAAAAAGGCTCTCACGCCACATGCCAATTGCTTCTTCTCAATTATTTGCAACTGTGGTCCCCCTAAGAGAAAGTGGGGAGGTGAATGTAAAATTTTATTCACTAAGAACTGAGTTCTTTGTTTCATTTTTTTGAGTCAAAATTTCTACAGAAAAATGTATATTTTCTGAAACGGCGGGTTTCGTGCCCTTTATTGTTAAACTCTCACAATGGGTAAAACTGTCCCCAAGTGACATCATAGCCAAAATGTTACTCCTCTCATGAGTCTCTCATGACTATGATATCATGTAAATATGTGCCCAACACAAAAAATGAATGGGCCAGAAATATTGAGGGCCACATTTGTGTATTTCGTAAGTGCGGAATTCTGCCCAGTCTCAAGGAGATGGAAACTACCAGACTACAGTCCTGATGATACTGCCTTTTTTGCTCCATTGCCTTTTTCAGTTCTTCAACATAAAAGAGCAATCGCAGTTCGGTTTCACATGTATTGTTCTATAATCCAGGCAATAAATGCTAATTAGTAATGCTCAAGGATCCGACCATTCAGAGTAATTATCATAATTTACTTCTTCCTTGTTAAAGACATTCCTTGCTGATTAAAAAAAAAAAAAAATTAAATCGCTTTCCCATTGCACCGCAGTGGAAATGCACTGGAGAGATGTCCAAGGTATAGTAATATCGTTCTGGCTGCCTTCGAAGTCACCGACATGTGCCTCTTAGCTTATTCCAAATGGATTTGCAACTTAATTTCTAAAAAGAGATTCATGTAAATGCATAAAGTTTTGCATGTGCCCCAGGAATGTATGATTTTATTTTACAAACCCCAAGGCTCCTCCTTCCCGGCCCACCCCCTTTCTAAAACCACTTACTGAGCAGAACAAAGGAAACTGCTAACTATAGAGACATCATTAAGTGTGAACAGCAACAGCATGATGAAGTATGTGATATGACAACATATTTCATTGCACAAAAGTGCAGATAATTAAATAATTCAATAGTAACCCTGACTAATTAGCAGAAAGATCTTTAAGGAGGAATCAAGAAAATGGATCCAATCAACTTGAATAATATGCTCCATTCTCCAAGATCACAAATACATATTTGGTTATTTGATAATTGATTGATTCATACAGAAAATGAGGACAAAAGACTGTTCCTCAAAATGGAGCTTTGATCTGGCATCCTCTTTAGGACAAATTAATCCTGTGTTCTAGAAGAGCAGAATTTAATGTAGGGCTCTCTGTCTTCAGTCAAAGGTGTAATCCTCCGTTCGGTTGCACATTTCTCATTTATCTGGTGTTCTAAAAATTCGTCAACCCCTTCGCTTTTCATATCATTGCCTCAGAATATATGTATGAACCCCCCCACACACAATTTCTAATGAGGGTCGTGTTTAAGTTTGCTTCTTCTTGCTTGAAGCAAATAAGGATCGTATGCACAGAAGGCATAGATAGGATAAATAACCATGCTGAATATTATATTTGGCGGAATCGCCCCCCTCCCTTGCTTAATCTATTAAGGTAATAGTCCTAGTTTCATTGTTCATTGGTCCTTTCAGGGAGAGTTTCGGCTTTTACTTGAGGGTTGTAAGCACATTAGAGGAATAATTCCCTCTGGATACTATACAGAAGGAGCCACCTGCAAAATGTTGATGCTGTTATTGAAATCTCAAGTGGAATCAGCTTTCAAAAAATTAGATATTAGATGCATCCGATATAATTTGCAATGTGTAATTATACTAATGTGCATATAGTTGTGTGTTGCTTTACATGTTGCCTACTTGAGGTTTTTTTTTTTTTTCATGGGCATTTCTCATCATTTGAAATGGCTCCTGAGTAGAATGTTCTTAAAATCAGCTTTCAAAAAAAGTCCTTGCTAATTGTTATAAGAAGACAAGGGCTCTATGGTCTGTGTTCTCGTGCAAGAATGAATGAATGTGTGTGACCCAGATATTGGAAAGTAATGATCTCTAAGAGGGTTGTCATTGTGGACACTTGAATTAGTTGTAAAATATTGCCTGCTCTTGACTGATTTAGTCTTCATCTAGACTTTGGACAATTTGTGAAGTAATGGAGAATATTAGAATAGTAAATCTTATTCATAAGAAATCCATTTCCTTTACTGGGATGAGATAAAATGCCAGGGAAATGGTTTTAGGCAGAGATCATTTTAATTTAATCAAAGTAACCAAAATCATAACAGTAATAAACAACTTATTTTCTATTTTTCCTCCATTTTGCATGGCGCATGCTGAATCACTGAAACTCTGCCTTAGCTCATTTACACACTAACATCAACTTCCCTTTTGGTGTCTCGACATGGTATTCCATTGGACTGAAGACCCCCTCCCCACCAAGGAGCTAGCCCCCGAAGATCTAGCTATTAAGGAAAAACCCAGGCAGTGAAACAGTGAGTTGATTGGTCAGCCTGGTGCTTGGCACTTGCTATATGCTCAGTAGGTGAAGATGCTCTGATGCAAATTTGGAGAATCATTACCATCAGATCACAGAGGGACCCTGAGCAAGGCTACTCAAGGGTCCCAATTTTTGCTTCTATGTTTGGGAGACAAAAAGGATTCCAAGGGAGGCTCACGTTGAGATGATACAAGATATTACTCATTCCAATTAAGTAGGCAGAGGCCCCAAAGAAGGCTGATTTGTTAAACATTTGACTCATAATAGACACCAAAATACGGTGGTTCATATTTTCATACTATTTACTCTGCAAAATTCATTTTAATGATGGGGCCCATGTTATAAAGGGGGCATTTCGCATGGACTGTATCCATACAACACCAAAGCAATGCATTGTTTTACTTTTCATTTGCTCATGTATACAGGGACTTTCCATTATTATGCTACCCAAAGGAGTCACCCAAAAAATGTGCGCAGTGTACTTCCTTACTCCAGTAACATTTTCATTTATTCACAAATGAGTATCAAGATACACATGTGTATCAAGAGCTTAGCACCCCACCTTCCCAAACCCTGTTCACAAAATACTGAGTTCTAAAATCTGTAAGATACATTTTTAATTTCTCATCCAGGATCAGTTGTTGTATGCTTGATCAGAACAGAAAAATACCTGTTAACAATATGTAACACTGGGCTATTTATTCGGTTTTAGAAAACAAATATACCTGCCATCTAGAGAGCCATCTTCAATGTATCCCGAGTTTAGGGCAGATCTGTGGCAGTAAATCAGTGATATGGGGTAGTATATCCCTTTTGCTGTGCCTAACTCATTCTGCATCTTCATTGTGCTGGCATAATGAAGAGGCTGACAATAAAGGCTTTAGTTAAATCAAAATCCACCTGCAAAGTATATTTCATTCATAACAACTTTCGTAGAATAAAAGAAACATTAATACAGCTCTCCCCATATATCCTTATCTGCGCAATGAGTGGGTTGGATTAGTTGGTCTCTAAATGTTTTTACAGCTTTAAGAATTTTCGAAGCTACTCTAAAATACAGAAATAGAAGAACAACTCCAGGGCCCTTGAATCCGAAGTCCGTTTGTACCAACAGTTGTTGGTTTTAAAGTTATATTTGATTCCACCTCCAGGTGCTTTATTTACTAATATATTTTGCCTTGCTGCTAAAACAGTAAGGGCTGAAGTTCATTTTCAGGAAGGGCAGTGACAAAAAAGAGGAACAGCTGAAGAATGAAAAAAGCTACACAGTGGGAGAAGGAAATTCTTGATCTGACTTCTAAGCCCATGTCCTTCAGCATTAACACAGAAGGAACCCAGACAAGCACCTGCCTTTCTATTTTAAGACCATATTCTTTGGTCCTTCTGCCTTCATTTAATTTCTTGCAGCTTGGTTTTGTTTTACCCCATTGGGTTGACGCCTTTGAGTTTCACGTTTTCCTTTCCATCTGATTCATCTGAATCATGTTAATATTCCCTTCAAAACCCACAATAGTCACATTAACACACCACGCTTCCCAAATTAAATCTTAACATGTTCAAAACCTCCTGAAAATTGCCCCTGCCCTATTTTCTAAAGCCACTCCGAGTGTATAATCTCTTCTTGAATTAAGCAAACCTGCTCTTCCTGGCTTCCAAGTCTTTGAATGTGCTTGCACCCTGCTTTCCTCCCTGCACACTCTGTCTCTCTGCCACTTGTACATTTCAGAAACCTTTCTCTTCCCTCTTTCTTTCTCTCCCTCCTTCCACCTCCATTCTTTCTCCCTCCCTCTCTCCCTTCTTCTTTTTTTTTTTTTTAAGATTTTATTTATTTATTTGAGAGAGAGAGAATGAGAGACAGCACGAGAGGGAAGAGGGCAGAGGGGGAAGCAGACCCCCCGCTGAGCAGGGAGCCCGATGTGGGACTCGATCCCGGGACTCCAGGACCATGACCTGAGCCGAAGGCAGTCGTTTAACCAACTGAGCCACCCAGGCGCCCGTCCCTCCCTTCTTCTTTCTTTCCTTCCTTCCTTCTTCCTTTTCTCCCTTCCTCCCTCCCTTTTGTTCTTCCTTTCCTTCTTTCTTCCACTGGGCACAATGTGTCATGCTCTGAGCCAGGTACTAGAAATACAAAGACAAATACGAGGAACTGACATTAACTCCTAACAAGTCCAGTGACTTCGTTCGCCTCTGTGTTGCTAAGCACTTCCGTCTCCACAGTCATTTTATTTTGCCTTTAGTCTTTAGATTTCTTTGAATTTGTCCTTAATGTCATGTGTTCTTCTGTTGTTTTCCTCCGTGTCCTATTCCAGTAAGTTGCCTGTTGGATAAACCTGAAGCTTTTCTTACGGAGCATTTTCTCCCAGAGTAGCGTGGGGTGCTCACACACTCAAGCAGCGCTGTTCCTTGACTGATTCTCCAGCGAAGTGAACAGTGAGAGAGCATTACATCTTTGTGGTGATGCAGCATTTCATGTGTACTTAGAAATAGCATGGCCCCCAAAGTATCCTTATGTTTACTTATTTCTATCAAAGAGTCAATGTGATAACTTTCTGTGACATGTTCTGTTATTTTTTTAGTTGTGTTGATGTTCCTTTCAGCTGGTCCTATAGCCCCCCTCCTCAGGAAGGTCTCCCCAGTGAAAAGAGATAAACGGCACTGGACACAGCTGCACTGAGGGACGCTCAAGCCAACTGTGAAGTTGAAACAAAGGAAGTGATCACCTGAAGACACCTCTCCTGCTAAGCAGCACCCCCAAATGGTGCAATTTCAGGAAATAGAACTCCCAGAACACGAGGCAATCTTTTCAAGAAACAGAAAAAACTTCACAGTGACATCTAGATTTCTAAAGAGCCAAGGACTTTCCCTTCCTCGTGTGTATTCCTCTGTTTGTATTTTAATTCAGTGTGACATTCATTTCTAAAATATTTCCCTGGTATGGATATGCTTATTAATGCACCAATTTTTAAAATAGAAAATCACACAAATGTGTTCATGTTTTAAGGAACAAAATTAATGCTGTAAGTAGGTTGATTTTTAGCCACACACGGTTTGATCTGAAGAGTGACCTAAAGGAATATAAAGTACTTTTGAAATAACAAGGTAGTCAGAGGCAATCCAAAGGCTAAATAATGGTGGAAACTCATAAGGCAGCCAAGAAATACCACAGGATCCCACCTGACACCAAACAATGAACTATTCTTTTAATCAAGCAAGCTAGGTTCTGTAAGACATGGTCACTGCCTCTAAGGAGTGTAAATCTAGTTCTTCAGAGATACATAAACTTTTGAAAAGATAGCAACAACTCAGGTCTATAGATGTTAAGACCACAACAAAACAGAAGATATAAACAAAGAGCTCAGAGGCGGTCACCATTATCTGGGCAAAACTAGTCTGTTTAGGGAAGAAAGTTCCTAAAGGAGGAAAATACAAGATGAATCTTAAAGAATGTTAAAGATTTAGGGGCACCTGGCTGGCTCAGTTGGTAGAGTGTGAGACTCTTAATCTCAGGGTTGTGAGTTTAAGTCCCACATTGGGCATGGAGCCTACTTAAAAAAAAAAAAGAATATTAAAGATTTAGATGAAAGGAAAAGAAAGAGAAAATAGAGTCCTTTAAATGAATGCAGTATTGTGAGCAAAACCATGGAGGAAGGAATCTAAGTGGTGAATTTAGGGAATTATGAATATGCATATCTAGTTGACATTCAGTACCAGTGTATATACACATATATGGTAAGGACTTCACACACACACTTCCCTTCTCTCACCCTGGGTGTCACCTAGAATTATCATCGTATTTCTTTGCCATTAAAGCAAGTGACAGTGATTGGTGGTAATATGAGAACTTATGATTTTTTTCTGTTAACTTAGTAATTGGTATTTATTGAGTTCTTACTGTATGTTAAGCATTTTACATAGGAACTCACTTAAGCCTGCAACTCAGAACAACCCGCATAATGGTGTTATTATCCCTGTTTTATTTATTTTTTATTTTTTTATTTTTTTTAAGATTTTATTTATTTGAGACAGAGAGAATGAGAGACAGAGAGCATGAGAGGGAGGAGGGTCAGAGGGAGAAGCAGACTCCCTGCCGAGCAGAGAGCCCGATGCGGGACTCGATCCCGGGACTCCAGGATCATGACCTGAGCCGAAGGCAGTCGCTTAACCAACTGAGCCACCCAGGCGCCCTATTATCCCTGTTTTAAAGATAAGGTTTAATGAGGTCAAGTAACTTGCCAAACTGCCATATACAGGGTTCACATTCAGAACTGTGATTACAAAGTTCATGATCTAAAGCACTAAGTCCCAATATTGTGATCAATGTAGCAATATTACCACTTGAATATTCCTTGATAGTTTTTTACGGTAAACAAATAGCTATGTCATTCAGTTATCCCCTCAATTTTTTCAGTTTTCTGCTCAAATCACGTTAGAATGATGGAAAGAATTTTCATGATAGAAAATTGAAAGAATTGGGAAATAGAGCTTAGCAGCATGTTAGGCTTTCGTTTTGGTTTTTATTGTTTTTTGCCAGACGTTGAGGAGATTGTTCACTGTGTTCTGCATGAAATCTCAAACTTTTGAGAATTAAAAAGAGAGGGGGCACTTAAAGCTCATCTGTTGTAATGTGCTTTTCTACAGATGACAAATCAAAGTTAGAGCAACTTAGAGAAGATCACACATTTGCATTTGGCAGAGCCAGGTCCAGACACTAGGCTGCCCAGCCTCCTCTCAGAGGCTCTTGAACTACTCCACCCTGCCTAAATGAAGGATGAACTTGAATTTGATCAAGGGAAGCATTCTCTCTGGGTGATTAGGGAGCACAACACCTAGGAGATTATTTCAGTTTTGCTCCTCTTTGGCTTCCCACCTCAATGTGAAAAATAGCCAGTTATGAACTAACATCTTTTGATGTAGCAATTGTCAATGATCCATCCCCAGAGGACACATAATGGCTCAAGTTATGTGTATAATGTCTTCAATGGTATCCTTATTTGGAATTCTTAGCTCACCTAAATAAACCAGATCTTCTAATGAGCATTTTCTTACCCAATTTTATGCACAGTATGTATTTGTAAGTGCTTCTGCATGAATATTTATACATGACTGTTTCAATAGTCCTTATGTTTTTGAAAATACCAATGGTTATTTGCTATTTTAATCCTCACTTATCCATGCAACTACCTCAAGAATACTTCAGCCCTAAAAAGCTAGAATTGAGGAAATCTCACTCTTCTTTACCAGCTCCTTTGCATTTAGTTAGCATTTAGTGATGATTAATAAAGTGGTCAGCTAGATCACACAGAGGTTCAGTAGGCAATTCCGTCTTGAAGAAGTCAGTTAAGCTGGGTCTACTTAAGGACAAACATCTAGACGTTTGGAAGTACCTGAATATTTGACTGTTGTAAATTTCCACATAAAAATCTGGCATTGTCTGACATAGACCTCCTTGAGGCTCGGGTCGTCCTGTTTTCAAAATGATTATTATTTGGCCACATCTCACACAGTTCTCATTAAGTGAGTTCATAAATAAACAGGGTTTTTTTTTGTGTTTTTTTTTAAAGAGTAGCCAAGCACAAAATGTGACTTTGTTGACATTTTATGAGACTGTCATATGTCCCTTGAATCCCCAATAAAAGCAATGTTGTATCAACTGTGAACCTGTGTTGATTTCTTGGAAGAGTATGCTCTCCTAATTTGTTTGTCTTCCCTAGTGTATATCAAAGCCCATTTCAGGATCCACGAGGAGCAGTTGATCTGATGTGATGGGAAAAACTTAAATTTAGAGACCATTTCTACAATCCTATATTGACCCTTCAATAAACAGCACTATCATCTACCCAGGTCAGAAAACAAGGTGTGGTCGTTGTCTTTTCTCCTTCCACCTGTCATGGCCAATCCGTCAGGACAATCAATTAGATTTTTCTCTTCTGTTTGCAAATACATCTGCTTCTCTTCATCTTGTGTGTGACTGTTAAGACAGCCCTCATTTCTCACCTGGACTACTGAGTCATGCCTCTAGTTTTTCCCTCCACACTGCCAGCCAGCAGCCGGGGAAATCTCTCTAAACCACAGACATGATCATATCATTCCACGTTTCAAACTTTTCACCAGCTTTCCATTGACCTTGGAATATTGTGACACCTAAAGCCCTTCATATCCTGGATCCTGGCCCCAGCATTCCTGTCTGGACTCCTCAGGTGCCCGTCTGCCACTGCTTTCCTAGGTTCTTGCCATACCTCTTTGCCATTTCTTAATGTTCTCTTTACCTTCTGGGCTTTCTCACATACCTAAACCTTCTGCTTAGTACTCTGCCACTACCCTTCCAGACGCATCTCTTGTCCTTCAGGTCTCATTCTGGAAGTCACTTCCTCTTGGAAATTTCCACCCCAGTTCATCACTACCTCTACCTAGGACGGGCTTCTTCACGTAGGAGCTTTCCTAGCCTTCTGTGCTTACTTCATATTAGCACTTATCATCCAGATTATGATAATTTATATGCCAGTCTCCTCCATTTGAATGTGAAATTCTAGACCTGCCTTAATGGATAGGGGAGCCGCTTGCCAGAGGCAGCTACTGCAATTTAAATTCACTAATATTGAAGAAAATTAAAAATTCGGTTCCTCAGTTGCACTGGCCATCTCTCAAGTGCTCAGTAGTCAGATGTGACTAGTGGCCACCCTGTTGAACAGCACAAATAGAGAACAATTCTATCATCGATAAAGTTCTATTGGATAATACTGTTCTGAAAGGCAAGTATTATGTTTGTTTGTCATTCCATCCCCTAGACTTGCAGCCTTTTTAAACTGGAATTTGTCATCTGAACCACAGAGCAAAAACATTAAGTGAGTGGCTATTTTTTTTTCAATTTTCCCAAGGATGATATATAACAAAAACTATGCTATATGCTTAGGAAGGAAATTAATTCATTCCATGGTAAGATGCCCAGGATAGAGAGGTTTAATTCTAGTATAAAACCCTCACTGAGAAAGTCTATGACGGGCTGTCATAGTGTGTGCAATGTAAGTACTTCATAATTAACTGCCGAATGAATGAATGACACATCTGGATTCTTAGGCATTTCATTTTATTCATTTTCATCTAGATGTGTGGAGTCATGTAAGAGACACATCTTTAGATTCCCAAGGGCCTTTTCTCTGGAGGATGTGGTGATAGATAATTTCCTCACTTTCATCTCAAGGATAGTTGAATTGTATCAGTGCAATGGGATTACCCATTCATTCACTTTCCTTCATTGTTTACACTGGCAACTAATAGTAGAGAATTGAGTCACTCGTCAGTGAATAAGATCAAAATGGTAATGATCAAAGTAGCTACCAGATTTGATAAGCCCTATTTCTTTTAGGAATTGGCCAAAGTGTGCTAAAAATGTTGATCATTTCCTGAGCACCTACTATGTCCCAGACTTTTTGTTAGGTCCTGAGGATACAGGAAGTAACAAGATGGACACAATTCCTGTGCTCATAATGAAGCATTCATATTATTTCAGTTCCTCTCCCTGCCTTGTACCCAAAGCAGGAGTTCTTAATGTTGATTACATATTGTAACCACCTGGGGAGTTTAAAAAATATGGATACCTGGGTCTTTCTTCAAAAGGCTCTGATTTAACTGGTGTGAGGTATGGCCTGGAACTGGGATTCTCTTAAGGCTCCCCGTATGATTGTAAGGTGCAACCAAAGTTGAGAACTATTAATTTATGAGGACATAATCTTGGAGTGAGCTCAAAGATTAAGAACTTTTGGTATTGATAACCTATTCGAATCAAAAAGAGAAACTTTAAAAATCATCTAATATATCTAAATTCTACTCTTTAGTCCTCAGAATATAAGCTGGTACTTAAGAGTCACTAAGGTGTCCCGGTTGAACAGCCAGTTCATGACTGAGATAAGACATGACCCTGGGTTTCTGACTCTTAACACCATGCTCTTTTGCCCCACTAAGCTGTCTCAGGGAAATAGAAAATATAATTATCTTGAAGCCAAGAGACAACCAACTTCTACTGTGGTCATGCTTTTTTAAAGCAAGAATTGAATTTGGACCAATTTGAATCCCATGTACTCAAATTTTCTTGCTAATCAATGTGAGCACTATAGATTTATTTTGTTAGAACACAACGTCTTTTCTGGGAATATACACAACATTATATATATGTATGTGTATATATATATATATATACACACATATCACTATAAAGAGAGAGCTCAGGTTCCCAGGGGCCCTAACCACAGTCTTACAAATTCAAAAAATCAGTATGCATATGTTCAACTCCACACATCACTAGGAAGGACCCTTTGCCTTTAAACTTGAACTCCTTAACAGTAAAAATGATAGTAGGAGGAGAAAATAAGAGTACATTGTGCTCTCACGTTCTCTGTCCCCACCCCCACCTTGTTACAGGACATTCCATTGAGTTTAACATTTCACAGCACAGGTAAAAATTTCCAGTCTGGCCCCATGAGAAAAGCAGACTCTGAAAAAGAACTGCCATTAAAAAAAAGTTATCCCTCTTCACAAGCACCACTCCCCATTTGTAGATGTTGCTCATAGATCAAGAGAATCCAGGAACCAGAGTCCACTCTTCTCCGTCCGTACAAGACCACATAGTGAAAATGTGCCTTTCCTTTTTATAAGGTATCAGAATAAAACTCATGTTCATTCACGTAGTTCCTTCGAAACATATTTCAGTGTTTGAGAGCCTACACAGTTGGGAAATTCTGTTTTATTTCGATCCCAAATCCCTCATGCTATAGTTTAATCCCATTTTCTGTTGTTCCCTGTGGAGAGAAAGAACAGCTGGTCTCCATTCTCTCTAAACTCAATCCCTTCATGTCCGTAAAGACACCTACCTCCCAGCCTTCTCTTCTCTGGAATAAATAATAACAGTTCCCATCAGGAAAATGTCTCTCTTGGAGTGTGAATATCCGCTGCCATATCGCATATATTCATGCTTATCACATAATGTTCATAACCAAAACAAGCCAAGGCCAAGAGCAAAAACAAGCAAATGTATCATTGTTTTCATGAATGAAGTTACAGATTCAATAATAGATGCTGAATACATAGCTGTGAATGATAATCTTCCAATAATTATATGCCAAAATTATCATAATTTCTTTTAGAAAGTATTGGCAATCTGTTGCTTTTGGAGAGGTGAATTAAAAATTCGACGATTGGGTTTCAATTTCTTTTATGCAAGTTCTCTCTGTGCCCTGCAATGGAATATTCCATTCAGCATTCCACAGCAGGAGCCACCATTGCTTTGACAAAAATAGATACAGTATTGGAACATTCAGTCAATGGAGTAATCCAATTGTCTGAACATTCTTTTCTGCTTTGTCATTTACATTTTAATAAATCCCAGAATATGTCAAGCTGTATCGAGTTGTACCAAGTGTAGCTAATAACATGCAGTTACCAGATGCAATGAGGAAATCATAACATGCAAGCCCTGAAATGCATCAACATTTGGTTTGTGTATATTTTTAGGTTCCAATATTTTAAATAGGGATACTCTTAAAAATAAAAAATGGATATTTAGCAAAATCCTTGCTATTATCAACATTCTGTTAGTATATTCGGTTTTCATAAAGGAAGCTGTGGGGAGAGGATGCTGTACTTAATTGATCTAGGAATGCTGGCATCTCTTAACCACAATGATGACACTGTATAGCTAGCAAAATGTGGAATGTTAAATTATCATCTTATGCCCATTTTTCTCCAGTTTGCTGTGTCTCCATTCAGGAGGCTCAGATAATCACATTTTAAAGTCACTTGACACTTCACAATGCCAAGATTTCAGGCAAACCAGTCCTGAAAAAGATTGTGTGTGTGTGTGTGTGTGTGTATGAGATGATTATTACCTTCTATGCATAACTTACCCCGTGCATATATTGACCACCAACTGATTCAACACCTTGAGAAATTTGTTATCCTGGTTTGATTGAGCCCTCTGAATTTCACAACGTGGCAGAACTGTAAGGATAGTGGAGTGAGTCTCAGCATGTTGGGGATCCCTCAACAGGTGTGTGCTTGGAGAGGGGAGTTCTTCAAGGATGAGACTTTTCAGATTAGCTTCTACTGGTAAAAAAAAAAAAAAAAAATCACCGGGACCCTGCATTGGGCTCTGCACTCAGTGCGGAGTCTAAATGAGATTCGCGCTCTCCGTCTCCCTCTGCCCCCCACCCCCGTTTGTGCTCTCTAAATAAATAAATAAATAAATAAAAATCTTTTAAAAAAATCACAGGAGACATGATGCTGAAATTTAGCTCTGGTTGTACCCTCTGTACCTAGTTACCTAAGTCACTTGAATTAGCACATCACAAAACTCTCACCTGAGACTTCTCTCAAATTCTGGTTATTATTATCATCATCATTATTATTGGGATATTAGCTGCCAAAGGACCAGGGTTATTTCTTGACATCAGGTAAATCTGACTAGTGTCAAACTTGTAATAAACTCAAGGATTAAAAGACCCTTTTGCTTTTTGCTGATGCATAGAACAATTTCAGTGCTTGCCACAGAGATTGTGAGAGGTATACCACTATTACTACATGGGGCAAGTATGGCGTTGAGGAGAATGATATCATAGCTCAGAGCAGTGCAATGAAGAAAAAGAAAATGTGCTGGCGTTGTAATGCACAAGTGAGTTAATCAGCATTTCATGATTCCCAAAGTTTTCTCCTACTCTGCCCACAGTATAGTAACTGATAGCTTTAGTGGAAAAGTATGACCTAGCCAATAGCAGAATGGTCACAATATCTTGAAGACCTCTAGAAAAGGATCTTTTACAACTTCCCCATTCACTTAGACTATGACCAAACACTTGCTCTCTCTCATAAAGTACTATCATAACAATAGAATAATGGGTATGGCTTTGGATAACACTCCATGAACTTGAATTTATTAACTAATGATCTCAATCAACGTTAGGGAGAATTTTAGAAGGCATGCCAGATAGTGAAGGTCAAAAGGCATAGCTGACAGGTTTATTTTCATGAATAAAGTTTCCATGTTCTAGATCTAACTCTATCAATAATTATTGCCTTTAAAATTTCTGTGGATGAGTTGGCTCTTCTGTAAAATGAGCAATATGGTAATTGACTTATTCTTGCTTTACAAAGATCTTGAATGTAAATGTAGCAAAATGTTTTAAGAAGTCCTTTCTACTTTTAATATTATCTCCTTGTCTTTATCTTGTGACATTTTAATTATAATGTGTCTTGGTGAGGGTCACTTTTGTTTCATCTTCTTTGGAGCTCTCTGGGCTTCCTGGATTTGGATGTTGGTTTCCTTCTCCAGGTTAGGGATACTTTCAGCTATTATTTCTTCAAACACGATTTCTGCCCCTTTCTCCTCTTCTTCTCCTTCTGGAACCCCTCTAATGTGACTATTAGTCCATTTGATGTTGTCCCATTGGACCCTTAAGGTATCTTCACTTTTTTTCATTCTTTTTTCTTTTTGCTGCTCTGATTGGGTAAGTTCCACTGCCTTGTCTTTGAGTGGATGATTCTTTCTTCTACTTTCTCCAGTCTGTTATCAAACCCCCCTCGTCAGTTCAGTTATGTATTTTCAGCTCTGTAATTTCTATTTGGTATTTCCTTATATTTTTCATCTCTGTTGAAGTTTTCATTGTGTTTATGCATTCTTCTTTTCAGTTCGGTGGACATCTTTATGACCAATACTTTGAACTCTTTATTGGGTAAATTACTTATGTCCATTTCATTAAGGTTTTTTTCTGAGGTTCTTTCATTTAAAACACATTTTTGTTTCTTTATTTTGCTTGACTCCCTGTGCTGTTTTCTCTGCAGTAGATGAAACAACCACCTCCCAGTCTTGAAGGAGTGGCTTCACGTAGGAGGTGAGCCTTGTTGTTCAACCCTGCCCAAGCTCTTTGTTGACTCTCAAAATTTTGTGCTTGTCCAGTAGCCTATTATATTTTTAATAGCTCCAGAGGCCTCCTTTACAAAAAGACTGCTGGGAGACGGGTGGTGTGCCACTGTCTGCACAGTGCCTGGGGATGGCATTCTGCCAAGAACCATCTCTGACTGCCACAGTCCCGTGGGACCTAAGAATGCAAATCCTCTTGGCCATCAGAGCCAGGCAATCAAGATTACATCCCATTGGCTTTTAACTACCCAGGTTAATAGAGAAAAGCAGGGATGCAGATGTTATAAAAATTTAATATACTTTATAGGATGCACTTTTGATTTTGCTTTGGCTAAATTTCCTTTGGATTCTAGATATATAGACTTTCAATGATAAAGAAGCAAACGTACCATCTAGGCCATGTTTTGCTTAAATTATCTCTGCTAGCCTATAATGGACTACTTTGTGGATTAGCAATTCCACCTGTGAACAACTCAGATCATTTAAGTACTTTTTCCTTATACTGAATCACAGGAGGCTCTTCCATCATTCTTGGTACTACCCATGGATCACAGATTGTAAATCTGATTCTCTTCTACTACCTTCTTCTACAGATACCTAAAGGAAGAAATCCTATGCTTTCCAGAATCTATGTTTCTCTAGGCTATATGGCCCTTGCATCCTCCTACACCCCTACCACCCCCTGAAATAGTGGCACTATTTCAAATACCTTCATTGTTCTTATTAGTCTCCACACTCCCATTTGTCTATTTGCCTTTAAAATGTGCCACTCAGAATTGAATGCAATTTTCTAGATGTGTACTGATGAGTGGAGAGCAAAATGTGATGATCACTTTTTAAAAGATTTTATTTATTTATTTTTCAGAGAGAGAGCGAGGACAAGCAGGGGGAGCAGCAGGCAGAGGGAGAAACAGGTTCCCCACTGAGCAAGGAGCCCAATGCGAGATTTGATCCCAGGACCCTGGGATCATGACCTGAGCCAAAGGCAGACGCTTAACCGACTGAGCCACCCAGACATCCCTGATGATCACTTTTTAAAAAGGATTTTTTTCTAAGTACTAGATTTCTATGAATAAAACCTCATATTAATCTTCCTGGCAACCATTTAGCAGTGTTGACCCATATCATCTTATTCTCTATTAAAACACTTATGTCTATTTTATACATGCCACTATCAAACACCATTTTTCTCATCCTTAGATGCAGCCCATTACTCTGTCTCCTAGTATCCTTTTTTGCTCTCAATTAAGATATCTGATATATCAGATATTTCTCTCAAAGTCATCTTACTCACATATTTGACTCAAACTTTCCCAAAGGAGATCTTGGGAAGCCTTGTAGAGTGACTTGTGGAAGTTAGGATTCTAAATGTCATCTCCCAAAACTATCAGTTTAATAACTCTCAAAGAAAGAAGCGGAGTTAATCTGGCACATTTTAAGCATTTTTTTTTTTTTGTTTGGTGTCACATTTATATTATTACATTTAAATGTTTTTCTTAACAACTACTGATGCTGGGGAGCAGCCATCTAGATGAATGATGAATAACAAGGGTTTAGGATCAATATTTTGCATCACGTAATCAAGAGAGGGACGTTTCATATGTGAAGAATTGAGATCCTAATGCATGTGTTGATGTTTTAAGTAACTGGATTTTCTTATTTCTTGCTCTGTAAACCTTCTTTGAAAGAGGAGCTTCCCCATAAAAAGAATTGGAAATCTTTGTCTGTAGTACATAAAGATATTAATATGTCCACTCATCTGATCACTTATCTATCCCACATAAAATAAAATAAAAGTAAATGTGTCCCAAAAAAGGACGTGTTTCCTCACTATAGTAACAATTCTCTGTAAGAGGAGAGGGAGTTATATAAGGTGAGTATGGTCTGGCACTTACTCAGGAGTTTGGTTACCAAAGTGCCTAAAGATACATAACAAGGCATTTCAACTCAATTCAAATTGTGAAAATGAATTGAAATTCATGATAAAACAGTTCCAAGTCTGGTGCCAGAGGACAAAATTCTTAGCAAGGCTCCAGTGTACTGTGCTGTCGGATGGTAATGTTATCCAGAAACACCAGAAGTCCTCTTTTCATTCTTTTTCTCATTCCTTCTGTGCTGAGACTGGCAATTCTTTCTCTATACCCCATTTTCTCTTGCTCTTTCCTTTTTTTCTCTTCCCTTCCTTCCTCTTCCATCTCTTCTCTCTTTTTCTTTCCTGTTTTTGTTGCTGTTGTTGTTATTGTTGTGGGCATTTCTCTCTCTCTCTTTCTCAAACTGATTTTCTGAAAAGTTATGGCTCTTTCCACTAATTATAAACTATTTAAGAGCCAATGCTACTTGAGTTTTGTGTATGCATGTGGCTTTATTTCTCATGCTACTGTTCTCTTGGGACTTCATCTCTGAATAAACCTATGTTAAAACTCCATCTGAGGATACCACCACATATAGTTATAGGCTATATGGCCCTGGCGCCTTCCTACACCTCCAAACATTCTTTGAAAGAAAAAAAAAAGAGAGAGAGAGAGAAAGGAACCCTTTCCAGATGGCTTCTGTGCTATCTTTCCCCCAAGTTACTTCCTCATGTTCATCCATCACTATTTGGTAGCTTTGACCAGGGCAAGATTCAACAGTCAAGGATCCACTCCTCCCTTCTTTTCTGTTCCAATGGCTAACACCACTCATTTTCATTGCTCTCCTTGAGACCACCACTCCTACTCTCTAAATGGTTCTTACCCTGGAATGTGCATCAGAATCATCTTGGAGAGTTGTTGAACCACAGATTGCTGGGTCCCTTCGTCAGAGTTTCTGACTCTGTAGGTCTGGAGTAGAGACCTAGTATTTGCATTTCTATTAAAGTCTCAGGTGATGCTGCTGCTATTGGTCGTGGGACCACACTTTGAGAACCACTGCTCTAATCCCGAACCATTATTTCACTATCCTTTGACCATTTCTCCAGTGGGATAAATATAAATATCAGTTCCTTTAATCTTCCTTAATAACATCTATTTCTAGAACTTTTAATTATTGAGTAGCTGTTCTTTAGTCTATTTCCAAATTCATATTTTGCTGGATGGCTAGAACTGAATGCAGACTTTAGCTGATTCTGACATAATAAAAACAACAATCCCTTGTATTTCTATGATGGATTTCTCCCAAAGGATTAGAGCTGTACTTTATCTATTATCTTGTTCGTTTCCATAATATCCATGTGCTATTATCTCATTTTGGTAAAGGAGACATTTGAGGGAACAAATATTGGGCAATTACTGTGAAGTTATGCAGGACAAGACTCAAACTTACCTTTCCTGACTTCTAGCTCATGGTTCTATTTGAAACCTTGAAGGATTTGTTTAATTTCTAAAATCTAAAGTCTACTTCAAATCGGAATCAAGATGAACTATTTGATCTATTAATACACTGTCAAAAAATTAGAAAATTGCTTAATTTTGAGTAAAAGTTGTCGTTGGCTCTTCATATACAAACTAAGCCTAATTTACTTGTTTTTATTTTTATTTTTTTTTTAATTTTATTTATTTATTTGACACAGAGATAGAGTCAGAAAGAGAAGGAATACAAGCAGGGGGAGTGGGAGAGGGAGAAGCAGGCTTCCCGCCAAGCAGGGTGCCCGATGCAGGGCTAGATCCCAGGACCCTAGGACCATGACCTGAGCCGAAGGCAGACGCTTGACAACTGAGCCACCCAGGTGCCCCCAAACTAAGCCTAATTTAAAGCGTTCCACTCAACACAAGCAGTTAAAACTCTTTGACCTGGAATTTTATTTCTATGTTTATAAATAATATCTTTTAACTGTGAACGCATCTTTGGCTTTCAGTTCACTTAATTTACTAATTTTGGCATAGTTTGTCACCCAGTGTTTCCTGTTGTAATAAAATAGCCTTCTACCTGGTTCTACAAATTGGTTATGACATTGTGTCATTGTTACAATCTTGCTATTCACAAGATAATTAGGAATTTCTACATTTGTCATTTATCTGGTTCTATGTACTGCATGTTTCCAAAAATAAAAGTGAGGAAGAGATTAGAGGGAAAGCAGTTTCTCAACATACCAATTTTATTATTTACATTATCTCAAAGTCTTTTTGCTCCTTAAGCCCCATGGTCCTCTCTCTGCTCTTCTTACATCCTTTCCTGTCTTCCCATCATGACAAAGAAAATGAAGAATCTGACAGTTTATGAAACAATAAAGCTAGATTAGATGGGTTTTTAAGGGTCCTATTGTTTGCCCCTAAACCATTGTGGCAAAAGTGAAAGGCTCTAACTGTTCGTCTGACACACAAATTGCCATCAGCAAGGTATTAGAAGGAATTTCATTTATTACCACCAAGGAAATAAATAACACCAATGGACTGAGTGTCTTTCAACTAGATTAGACTAACCAAATCAATTCAAATCATTAGAATACATTATATCCAATTATATATAAATCTGCCTTGTAAATAGCCACTTACCTGCTTGCCCAGAGCAATGTAATGCCTTATGCTAAACCAACAGTTAAAAAAAATTATAGAATTGACTGGCAAAATATTTTAATGGGTTGCTGCATATTTTGTACTTAATTCATTCAATAAACATTAATTGAGGACCTACGATATTTGGGGAATATAAGGATGAATAATCATGATCCTGGTCCTCAAAGTGCTCACCTAGTAAGGGGAAATAGACATGTAAAGAAATTATTGTCATTTTCTGGCTTTAAACTGCATTCAATTCCGGGAAAATTAATGGTGTGAGTTCCTGCCTGATTTATGCATGAGAAAAAAAAAAGATGAAGAGACTGGTGAAAATATCCAAAGGAAAGGACAAGATGAAAATTTGCATAAAAGTTCATGTCCAATGACTTTCTCTAATAAAGGCAGGTTTTGGGTTAAGCAAAATATAATGGAGAAGATTGGTCTGTGCAGGAATGGTGAACATTGTATTCTAAAGCCAAACAGAAATGCTTTTGGGGGGATGGGGTAATTGGGTGATGAGCATTAAGGAAGGCCTGTGATGTGATGAGCACTGGGTGTTATACACAACTGATGAATCGTTGAACACTACATCTTAAACTAATGATGTACTATATGTTGGCTAATTGAATTTAAAAAAATAAATAAATTCTTAAAAAAAAGAAAAGAAATGCTTTTTAGATTATCTAGAATGTTGCGATCCCATTCTGTCTATTCTTATGGATAATTAAGTTAAGTACATTAAAAACATTTGCAGGGGAATCACGAGCAATAGGGAAACATATTTATTCTTCGAATTATGTTTCTATTTCAAGACATTTACTTAGGTAATAATATATCCTTTCCTCTATATATCAAGATGATTTGCCTGATTCACGCATCGCCGAACACATATGTCAATGATGCACATGGGTCCACCCACGCTTTCTTTAAACAATGCTCTCATCTCCTTTAAACAATGGCATTTGCCAGCTGGACCTAGGCTGAACTATCTGAGATCATGGTTCTGGTGAGGACCGACAAGAGTTTGTGGAATAAACCTAACTGGTTTACTTAGAGATTGAACTTCCAACCTTATGAATACCTAGTCCAAATCCAGCAGATCATAGAGCCATGTAATGAATGAGAAGCTTATCTTCTCAGTGCTAACTTTTCAATAACTTCTTTAAAAAGGGACAACCCCAGCACAACACATTAATTGAGATGAAATGCTGATTTTTTTTTAATTTTTTTTTTAGATTTTATTTATTTGAGAGAGAGAATGAGATAGAGAGAGAGCATGAGAGGGGCAGGGTCAGAGGGAGAAGCAGACTCCCTGCTGAGCAGGGAGCCCGATGAGGGACTCGATCCAGGGACTCCAGGATCATGACCTGAACCGAAGGCAGTCGCTTAACCAACTGAGCCACCCAGGCGCCCCTGAAATGCTGATTTTGAATGCCCCTAGGTGCATCGCAGAGACCTCCTTCAGACATTTAAGAGAGAAGAGCTTCTACCGCCTGTGGGGGTCAAATCTATTCCACGGGCAGCTAGGGGGGCCCAGAAAGGAAATGAAAAAAAAGCTAGTGCTGAGAAAAAACTTCTGGGTGGCTTTTGAACCCAAAACGAAAGCGCATACAATAAAACAAACCACCTTTTCCGAAAGTCACTCCTTTTTGCCTTTTTAAACATGTTTCCATTTCCAGCCCTACTCATCATCTTACATATTCTCTGAAATTTTTGCAATGATTATAGTCTTTTTATGAGCTGATAACCATGAGTAAGTAATCCACCTTTCCAACTGATTGTTTGTTTGTTTGTTTGTTTGTTTGTTTGTTTATAAAGTTCCGGTACCAAGAGCTTTTAAAGGTTTGTTATCAGGCTCTGAAAATTGGCATTTCTTGCGTGTGGGACCAGTTTGGGATCAAGTCGTTGTCGAGTTCCGATTGGTCAATTTGCTTATGGTCTGATTGCTAGTCAGTGTTGCCCATTCACAAAAGCATGAGTTAATCATGCTTGCAGTGAGGAAGTCTTGCATGCTTCTTATTTTGTGTGTAGCTTATAATCACTTTTTCTTGCATCTGGCTAAATACCCGACCGCGTGCAGTTCTGTGCATGCTAAGGAGAAAATGCTCCAAATATGTGCACATGTTTATTTTTATTGTCTAATTGATGCACGTGACCCTTTTATGAATGAAGTATTTGCATATATGGTGACTTTGTATGAGACCACGAGCTGTTTATTGGGAGCCAACAGGGGCTCTAGTAGAACAGAGAGCCTGGTTGAGCCAGCCTCCCTTGTGAAGTTGGATGGGATTTTCTCCAGCGTTATCCCAATTAGTAGTGCCTGCACCCATCCCTTAGCCATCTCCTCTCTTCAGGGCCTCAGGTTCAGCTCTCTGTACCCATTACAAAAAATAACTGACATATTAATCCTTCTTTAAGATATTATGTAATAAGGTAGGCTCCTCCCCTGGATATTAGGGCTTTAATAAAGGAGCCTCCAACCCTGACTTAACATTTCAGAGAAGCGTTCTCCCATGGTAGGTTTTCTGACACCCAGGCAGTCTTGTGGGTGAAGGAGGGAATGAGGCAGGCTAAATCACTTGTCTTCACTTGCCTGAGAACAACTGCTGAGCAGACAAAGCTTATTTTTTGTACCCAGGGTTTCTACTTTCCACACTCTGTGTTCTCAGTAATCTGAAGACTCGGCTTCTTCCATCTTCCTTCAGATTCAAAGCCACTGAAGTTTAAATAGTGCTGTCCCCAGAAATGCGTCTCTTCTCTCACAGTAGGCATTTCCAGCATTGGGTCAGGAGAGCTAGACAAGTTCATGAAGCCCAGGCAGGGAGGTAGAGAAAATATGCTACTTGTTTGGAATGTACAGGATGCCTCTCAGAGCCCAAGGGCACTGTTCTGATCCCAAAAAGTTCCCTGTGAATACTGAATCGTTAATGCAGTGTCTCAGAGTTCTCGATGCACCTTCTCCCTTTGCTCTCTCAATTCTTAAGAACTTTGGCCGCAGGCATGGACCACAGAGGTTATCCAGACCACTCCACCTGCCTTCTCCCACTTTTCCAGGCACAACTTTTGGCTATCCCATTTATTTTCCTAATTCAACTGGAAGTGTGTTTATAAATAAATATCCAGTCAGATCCAGAGGCACAGAAAAACCACCATGAGCCCCTCACATTTAAGTCCATCCAGCCCTTACTCTTCTTTGTTTCTGTCACTTCACTGTCATCCAGAAGGGTGAAACATCATATTGGGCCAGGACCTAGACACAAACACGTGTATTCTCATGAAGGGCCAAGTTAGGAGAGCCTTTAGTCAAACTTTTTCCTTAAATTCTAAATGCAAAATGTTTAACTGCAAACCAAAAATACTTGTAGGTTAAAGATTTATGGAATTTATTGGAGACATTAGGATAGAAATTGATGGTATACTCATCATTTCCTCCTTTTTGCATTATGTTTATTTCTCTATGTATTCAGGTTTATTATTTATTCATTGAGCTACTTTTTTCCCTCTCATGTACTTCCCTGGACCATCCTTCTTACTGTCTGCCTACTTCGTTTGCAACATACGCTCAAAATTATTAGCAGTGATGCTAGACCACTTGCTATCCTCACACAGGCTGGAAACATCTGATTGCAGGGTAGAAATGCCTTTAAATGGCCATTCTATTGAGTCCCCTGCTGTCAAGTCACTACTCTGTCCATGATCAACTGCTATCATCATTCAAATCTGAATAGAAACATCGATTCCTCAAGGAAGGCTTTCCTGACCTCTCCCCAATTAGATCCTGTCCCTTTGTTTGTGTTCTCATAACTGGCTATAATGTTTTTCTTTATAGCATTCATGGTTTGCAATTATATCTTTGGGCAGTGATTTGATAATGCATGTCCCTTCCATAGGACTGAGCCTCGCAGAGGAGAGATGTGTATGTTTCACTCACCACGGCATACCTCTTTGTTCAATGCCTAGCCCATAATAGGTATTGATAAATGTTAATTCATAGTTATTATTGTTATTATAATGAATACTAACGTCTATATAGATCAACCTTGGAAAACAAAACCTGGCTATAGGTGAGGGATTTATAAATTTACCTGCCTTTGCCATCAATCATTCATTCATCCATCCATTCATTCACTCAGTACAGTTATCAAACAAATAACACAAACATACGTTGCTTGACCACTGTGTTTAAGCTCCTTTTCAAGCAAATGAGGCTGAAATAGTTAAAACTCTGCCCATTGAATGAACCTGTACTTTTTCAGGAGAGAAAGGAAGATACAGAAATGATTCTAGGGGCCACCTGGGTGGCTCAGATGGTTAAGGGTCTACCTTCGGCCCAGGTCATGGTCTTGGGATCGAGCTCTGAGTCAGGCTCCCTGCTCAGTGGGTAGTCTGTTTCTCCCTCTCCCACTCCCCCTGCTTCTGCTCTCTCTCACTCTCTGTCAAATAAATAAAATCTTTTAAAAAATGGAGATGATTCTAATACAGACTAGGAACTACTCAATGCCTAAGAGCTAAAGAACAGTCACAACATAAGGCATACGGACAGCTTCATAAAGGACATTGCCTTTAGCTGAGACTTGAAGGTCATGGGTAACTTGGACAGGTAGATGGAAAGGAGCAGTGTTTTAGATGGAGAGAAGGGTGAGACCAAAGTTTCTGTCTTTATCCCTTGAATGCCATGTTCATGTATAGGAAACAGCCAGTATCTTAGTGATTTTGTAAGAGAGATAAAGCAGAAAGTAGGATTTTTGAAAGAAAGTCCTGGAAGAACTTGTATGCTTATCACAGGAGCTTAGATTTTTATTCTTAGGCCAGTGGAAGTGACTGGAGGCCTATGAGTATGATGATCTCATCTGAATGGTGTGCTTGGAAGATTAATTTGGCATCAGTGTGTCTCATGGTTAAGTTGGCTGTTGTGCTGACCTGAGTGACATCATCTTCAATGCTTGGGTCCCTATCCCTGCATCTCAGTTTCTGGGGGGCCTGAGCTTGAACCCCTGCTGCCTTGGCCTGGGGTCAGCTGCTAAGCATCCCTGGTACTAAACTGCCTGCAGTCTGAAACTCTGCTTATCACCTGCAGGTGCTCAATTGACTCACTTAGCTTTGGTCTCTTAATAGGTGGACTTCTTGTGACATATCTTTTGAGCCAGGTCTTCTTACGTCCATTTTCAGATGGGGAACCCAGGGCTTATGAATCAGTGGCAATGAACTGATTTTCCAACCCATGTTTTCTGATCCCTGGTCTGTAGCTCTTTCCTAAGTTCGTAATCTTTCTTAACCTTAATAAAAAGAATGAGTCCGAACCAAACCACAACAGCTAAAATTTATTGAAATTTTATTTCACCTTCTATGTGCAGGCCCTGTTCTAAGTGCTTTTATATGTATTGAATCATTTAATGACCACAAAAATTTTGTAGGTAGATACCATCGTTCTTTAATAAAATAATTTAAGTGGGGCGCCTGGGTGGCTCAGTCGTTAAGCGTCTGCCTTCGGCTCAGGTCATGATCCCAGTGTCCTGGGATCGAGCCCCGCATTGGGCTCCCTGCTCAGCGGGAAGCCTGCTTCTCCCTCTCCCACTCCCCCTGCTTGTGTTCCCTCTCTCGCTGTGTCTCTCTCTGTCAAATAAATAAATAAAATCTTTAAAAAAATAAAAATAAATTAAAAAAATAAAATAAAATAATTTAAGTGACGTACCTAGTTAGGAAGCTACTAAGCGAAGAGTCTGGACAGAAACCCTGACAGTCTGACTCTTGAACCTGGCCTTACTGCTGTGTTACCGCCTCCAAAGTTAAGAGATATACACACGACGTGAAAGTACCTGATCATCGTCCCATATGCAGTAGATGCTCAATAAATGTTGCTGAACGTCAGTGCACTCTTTGAACTCAGCTAATGCTGTGTGCATCTCACTTGTGCCAATTTTGTGGTCTGTGATTTATTCTCCAAATGCTCATACACAGGTGGTCAACCTGAGATTAATGGTCATGCTGCTGTGCATTTATGTTGGTCCATCATCTGCTGCCAACCCTGGCGGTCTCTCCTCGCTTCCCAACCCAGTCTTCCCAATCGAAGTCCACGTTCCTTGTTGTCGCGAATTGTAGATGGCATCTGCTCTTCCACTCTTGCAACAGACATGGTCTTTGGAATAGATCCACATAACCAGTTTCTGGGGAATGAAACTTTTAGGAACCTACGCCTCTTCTATCCACATGATATGGCTTCCAAGAATGACCAGGAAAGACCTTTTGAAATGGCCAGTGATTCGCTTAAAAAATTCAACAGAAGGCATTGAAATAAAAAGAAAACTAGTAGCTATTGTATATCTACTACATTATGCCAAGAACTTTGCATTTTTACACACATATCTTATTTATTTTTAAAGATTTTATTTAATTATTTGTCAGAGAGAGAGAGAGCACAAGCAGGGGGAGTGGCAGGCAGAAGGAGAAGCAGCCTCCCCACTGAGCAAGGAGCCCAGTGCAGGACTCGATCCCAGGACTCTGGGGTCATGTCCTGAGCCGAAAGCAGACGCTTAACCGACTGAGCCACCCAGGTGTCCCGACACACCTGTGTTATTTAGCAATCACAATTATATGAAGAGTTATCTCATTTCACAAAAAAGAAAGTTCAAAAAGCAAAGATGCCCATAGTCACAATGAGTAAGCTGTAGAGCTACAGTAAAAACATATGTGTGTCTGACTGCAAACCCATTTGATTAACAAACATGTATTAAGTGCCTACTATGAGCTGAACACTCAGGCCAGAGAGATGTGTTAAGTCAGCAAGATAGATATGATCCCTGCCTGTAGGGAGCTCTCAATCCTATGAAGAGGTACCTCAATAAATAACAGCATGATGTGTGATAAGTACTACGTTTCCTTCCTCGTATTCCATAGGGGGCAAAAGTGCAAGCCTTACCTTTAAAAAAATGTATGGCACATTTAATAAAGCAATTATTTCCTCAGCTCAAATGTCCATTCCTCACGTTTTTACTCTAAATTACTAAGGAGTTTGTTTGAACAACGGAGGGTCTTAAGGGTTTGTAAAAGCACCATGATATCGACTGTTGGAAATTTTAAAACTATGAACAGGTATAGTCCCAGGACGACAGAAGCTTCAACAGAACGTCGATGATAGCGGGTAAAGTAGATGCTAGAAAATTTTAGGCAAAGCTTGCAAAGAGGGTCAGTTTCAATACACTAGGTTCCCTTTGCACGGATGCTCAGGGAGAGCCGACTAGCATGGAACGGTGCCTTGGTGATGGCAGCGTCGGCCTGTGGGCCTGGAGAGGGGTTTGTGCCCTGGTCCTGTTTACAATTTGTCTGAGGCTTCTTGAGCTCAGCCCAGCCAGATGGACTCTTCCTCTCAAATATCAGACCTGATCTTTTCAAATAAAACAGGACAAAGCACATTAAAAGCTTTGATCTGACTGTTTACTTTGCATTTGTGTGTGTTGGGGGAAATGGGGACAAAGGAAGGATTTATTAGGTCTTACTGTGGGTGGCCACGCAGCCACTGAGCATGTCAGGGAAAACTGGGCGTGCTCTGAGCAGACTCATCCTGGGTACACGTCAGCGCTCGGACAACCCGATGCTCCGGCTACAGTCCCTGGACTTGCTCTGCGGGCCTCAGACATTTCAATCTTCTTGTGCACAAGAGCGGAGCTTTTGAGATAGGAACCCTTGGAGTGTAGCTGGTCAGCCCATCCCTCTGCCTCGGGGCAGGTCCGAGTCACACACGTTTCTTTAGATGCTCCTGGAAAAGGAGTTTCTCAACATCTGGGTGACACCACCTTTCTTTTTCGTCAACATCCCATACTTTAAAAGTATTTCACATAAATTCACTTATTTGATCTACAGCCTTCTGAAACAGGTGGTTAGTATACATACCCTCCTTCCCTCCCTCCCTTTCTCTCTCGCTCTCTCTCACACATACACTCTACAGATATTTGTACTACACAGATTAGAAAACGGAAAGTTTTGACTGCAGGGAAGAGGACTCTTTCACTGACTGCTGCTATATACCACTCTCAACAAATGATCTCATTAATCTTCTCAAAAGTTGGGGCGCCTGGGTGGCTCAGTTGTTAAGCGTCTGCCTTCCGCTCAGGTCATGATCCCAGGGTCCTGGGATCGAGTCCCGCATGGGGCTCCCTGCTCAGTGGGGAGCCTGCTTCTCCCTCTCCCACTCCCCCTGCTTGTGTTCCCTCTCTTGCTTTCTCTCTGTCAAATACATAAATAAAATCTTTAACAAAAATCTTCTCCAAAGTCCCGTGAAGTAGGTAAGATGTGCCCATTTTAGAGATGAAAAATACTGAAGCTCAGAGAGGTTAAGAACTCTAGGGTTCATTCATACTAGACATTGATACCTATGATCACATCACCAAAGGGGTGGACCTAAGAATCCAATCAAGCATGCTGATTCCAAGGCCTATTTGTTTCTTCTCCTCCAACCCGTCCCCCCCCCCCATGCTAGCTAACCCCGGGGCTGCAAATCTCAGAGCTTCACAGGACTCCTGTCCTCTAACTTCCAGCTCCGTGTTCTTTGCTTCTACCAATATCCATTGCAGAGGGGCTATTGCTCTTCGAAAATCCTCCTTTATATCTCTTGTCTACTATATATGCATACAGCAGAGGCAGGGAACATCTAAAAGGAAAGCTGCCATGAAGGTTTTGTTATCAGTAAATTAAAGGAAATTATATGGGCAGAATACATGGTGTTCTGAATGGGAATTCAGGGACCTTCTAATGTAAGGAAGGAGAATATAGCAAAGCACTGTAGCTTTATTTTAGCTCAACAGAAGAGCAACTCTGACTCTAGTAAATACAGTAGTTGGAGTATGTAGAGTCCCCGAGGGTTAATATAGAATTGTCCTCTTATTTCTCAGCTCCAGGTCACCTTTCTTCCCTTGCTCCCCCCACCAATCCTGCCCTCAGATAAAACTGTTGCACACCAAGCTCTCGGTCTCTGCATAGTTCAGGGATAGGCACTAGAGAGGAAAGGAATTTAGAAATTCCAGGACAAACACAGTACCTCAAGCTTAATAAATTGCAGTGTCTAGTAAAATTAAATGCCTCTTTTAAAAAAGATCAGTTATTCCTAGATTTCAAAACAAATGAGGTATTTTGAAAAATAAAGATAAAACATGATTGTTGCATGTTTATCAAATAGAATTTTAAAATATCTGGTCGGTGTGTGAGTGCCTGTGTGTGTGTGTGAGAGAGAGAGAGAGAGAGGGAGAGAGAAAGGGAGAGAGCGAGAGAGAGAGGGAGAGAGGGAGAGAGGCAGGTACTGTAATTTTAGTTGCTTGTAATCTAACTTGCCTTTTTCTTCTTTCTTTCTTTCTTTCTTTTCTTTTTTTGTATCAGTTAATCTGTTGGTTACATTTTCGGCTTTCCTTTGCTTCTGGTTTCATTTTCAGATGAAAAAATGCTAGGCACACAGGGCTGCTGTCTGGTTGCCATGGCGACCACAGCCTATTATCCTGCCTTGTCATTCATCAAGAAAGAATTGCACTTGACAGAGGGAGAGGAAAATGCCTGCAGTCTGCAGCATAGGAGGAAAAAAAGGTTCTCTTTTCTTCTATGTATGTAAAAGGTCTTTAATGCCCATTTAGTTACATGTTTTATTTAGCATTATTTATTACTTGTAACGACAATAATTGATACCTGTAAAAATACATCCCCTCCCCCTAAAGTATTTAACTTGCAATTTGTTCATTTACCTTGCTTTCCCATTTCAAACCTACACCTAGTGTTGCAACCCACCCCCACCCCCACCAACACTGCTTCCACTCCACTAACAGAAACAGCCAAAAGGTGATATTCTCCACAGAGAATAATCATTGTAAAGGTAGCTAAGCAAACCACTTCTTCCCAAAATTGTGTTTTATCATCAACAGTTCCCTTGTCCTGCTACTCTTAAAACGAATTAGTGTGATACATAATCAATCCATAAATGAATATGACTTTTGATTAAGTGAGTTCTCCAAGTGTGCGAAGCCTATGAAATAGAGCGTTAGCAAAATGATACAAAAGCACAGTGATCTTTCCATGAGATAACTGAATATAAAAATCATGATTGCTCTTTGCAAATTTGGATCCATCCCAAATCCATTGTTCTTCAAGGCAAGAAAAGGTAATGACTTGTTATTTAACTATTTCTCAGCATGGCCATTTGAATAACCCAAATTATTTCCCCCCAATAAATGATCTAATAAATTCTATATATTTAAGTGCCTACACTTTTATTTATTATTTTTTTTAAGTCTGATATTTTCCACCTCACCATTCACCTCTTAAGATATCTGTAGCCACTGGGCCATTGCAAACAACTTTGCTCTGCTGGTTGCTTTGCCCTTCTTGAATTGTTTGCTTTCCTTGGTGGACAAAGTAGTTGTAAAAGAGCGGTATTTTTAAGCTGATATTTCCTGAGCTTGGTGTTTGAATATCTGCTCGATCTTTTGTCTCCAGGATCAAAGAGCAACTGGACAATGGTGACACTTCATCCTGAGTTGGTTCAACAGCAGCATTTAGCATCCCTGATGTTTGTTGCATTTGAGCCACCTCACCTTGAGTGTAAATGGGCAACTTGGTGGAGGAATAAAGAACTTCTGAAGTTCAAGTTCTATTCTGTTGGAAGACAACTTCCCTCCTAGAGGTCATGCTTCACTAGCATACACAGAGATGCTGAAATCCTATTTCTACACTGTAAGTGAAGCAGAGAGTTGGACAATTATCTGGTCAGTTTTGGTTTGGAGATGGTTCAGATTCTAACCTTCCCACCACTTCCTTAATTATCTGGATAATTCTGGCAGGAGGAGGTTTGGGGGTGGCGAGGGATACTTCTAACAGAATTAAATAATTACAGCTGTCAGGAAATTTGTCCTGGGTTTTAAATACTGCTACCTAATCACTCAAAACCTCCTGATTTTCAGCACATCTAAGATGAGTTCCATTAATGCAGACCTCCCAGCATCCTTTATATACCTTGGGCATGTAAAACTGTAGAAGCCATGGAATGTTTTTCTTTAATCTTGCTGTTTGGGAGAGCAAAAGGAAACAACAAAAAAGAGAAAAGATAGATTAAATCTAGAAATATGGCTATTTTCTTTTGGTTCTAAACTTTTACTTTAATATTGCAGCAACACCACTGTTCATTTCCTGTTAAACTTCAAGCCCACCTTTTGATTTTCAAATGTCCCTTAGGCTAATGTTTTCACTGAAGAATGAAATGAACAGGCAGAAACAATTAAGCGAGCAGATACAGTGAAAACGAACACCACACTGCACTCTCACAACAGAAATGGAAGTGTATGAAGGAATTCCGCTTGGAATTTGATCCTACAGGAGCAAAGCTCTTGCTTCTTGTCATTTTTCTTTCACCCACCCCCAACGCACACCACTTCCCCTTTATGAGGGGGAAAAAAAAGGCCTAGGCACGCAAAGGAACTCCTAAATACTCACAGGCATGGGAAATATTTTCTCTGCCTGTTACTCGTACAGGATAATCTCCAAGAAAAAAAGAAGTGATCTAGATATTTTAAACTGCAAATGTCTCCCAAAGCCTGTTAAATGTTCACATATGTCTTTATGAAACTTGTAATATGGATTGTTTATACACTCTTGATTAAGGGCATGAACATCATTAAAAAGGATCAAGTCCGTTTCAAGACGGAAAATTATAAAATCAGATAGAATTGTAACCTACAAGAAAAAGTGTGCATTAAAAAAACCACAAAACTTAATAATCTGTGACTCTTCCCATAAAGAGATAAATCAATAGCCAAAAGTGAGCTGTTAGAGAGCCTTCTAAGTTCTATCAGGAATTAACAAGGAAGTAATTAACTCTACCCCAAACAAATCTGCCATCACATGTTTATAGCATTTTTGTCACTCTATGAAACTATATCTTCCTTTTTAGCACCAAACTGAGAAATTTTACACGGCAGGAGCTTGGCATTCCTATTTTTGGATTTACTTTATTAAAACAGAACTAAGTCATCTGCTGTGATACATAAGAGACTGGTCATAACAGCAAGGTAAGGGAGCTGAGAATGAGGTATCATTGCATACATTTTGGAAGACTGTATTTTCATCTGACAAAAGATCTGTCTGAGGCTTCAAGGCTGGTTCCCATTTAAATTCAAACTTTATTTCTAAGATGTTATGCAGTGGGAAATTGCCTTGTGAGAGGACCAGAACACCAAAAATATGCACAAAGTTTAAACCTTGTGGGTGTCCTTTGTCAGGTAAAACAATACCCCAGTAATGAGTCTGGATGATGGAAGGCATCCATAAGATTATACTGAGTGGAAGGCATGGTTTTGTGTTTTATTGAATTCATCCCTTAGTATCTTCCCAATGAAACACAGCTCATAAACCAGGGACTTTGTATTTTTGTTGATATTATAGGTTGTTTTTTTTTTTTTAAAGATTTTATTTATTTATTTGAGAGAGAGAATGAGACAGAGAGCATGAGAGAGGGGAGGGTCAGAGGGAGAAGCAGACTCCCCGCCGAGCAGGGAGCCTGATGTGGGATTCGATCCAGGGACTCCAGGATCATGACCTGAGCTGAAGGCAGTCGCTTAACCAACTGAGCCACCCAGGCGCCCAGGTTTTGTTTTTTTTTAATAGTTTTATTCTGCCCTAGTGAGGATTTGAAGACAGCTACTAATAGACATAAAACCAGCTACATACGGGCATTAACATGGATTTTTTATTTGAGATTCCAAGACGGGATAAATTTGTTACCCTAACAAACGGCGGGTTATGTGGAAATTGACTTCATATAATAAGGAACATTTCCTTGGAAAAGAAGGCAATTTATATTGGTTAAAATACCAAACACTGACATACTTCCTCTTCTTTGTTACTTCTAAAAAGAACAACAAGAACAACAAAAAACCTAACCTATGTGGTGTCTAGACATGAGAACTCTTTCAGTAAACCATTCTACTTCCAGGTGTCCTGTGCACTTACAAAAGCACAAATGAATTTTCAGCTATCCATGGAAGCCATAAGTGGGAGAGGACATTTTCTTAATCTTACCTACAGCTATATGTCACTGACAACATTTGAACTAAGCAAACTGAGATCACCTCATTATCTTTCTTGTCTTTGTAACATAAGAAAAAGTAAATCTAAAATGTTTTGCAACACAATATTACTTTTTAGATTATAGTGTTAAATTTGTTAAATGTCCAAATGACCTTACAGCAAGAAAAATAAGGGCACTGGTGGCAGGTAGAGAAAGTATAATGAAATATATGAAATAATTTATTGAGATGGATATCACTACATCTCGAAACTAATCACTATCATTTGAGATTCTCTTTTTCTGTAGGTTCATATCAGCCTCCCCCCAAAACATGTCCACCCAGAATTTGTGCATGTGGTCTTATTTGCAAAAAGGGACTTTACAGACATAATTAAGCTGAAGAGATCATCCTGCATAGGGGTGGGCTCTACATCCAATGACAAGCTTCCTTGTAAGAGAAAAGAAGGGGAGAAAACACATAAAGACACATGGAGATGGGGAGGTCACGTGAAGAGGGAGGCAGGGAAGATGGAGGAGCAGTGAGTCTACAAGGCAAAGAATACCAAGGATTGCCAACAGCCAGTGGAATCTAGGAAATAGACATGGAACAACTTCTGTCAGCCTCCAGAAGGAGCCAACCTGGCCAACACCTTGATCCTGGGTTTCTGGCCTCTAGAACGGTGACAGAATATGTTTCAGTTGTTTCCAGTCCTTCAGTTTGTGGTAATTTGTTACAATAGTTCTGGGTCATTCAACAATTAAAGCAAGAAGGGGACATATTAGCACACAGAACACAAGGGAGGACAGAATGACCAAGCTGTTAAAAGGTCAAGTGTGCAGCCAGACCTCATGAACGACCAAAACTCAGGGTCCAGATTCTGCCAGGACTTTCCATCTCTCCCCTCTGCTTCATTGTTCTACATTGACAAGTGGCTTCCTTCACTCACTAGGAAACATGGATGCTAACATCTCCTGAGGTTTCCAGTTTATGGCTTCAGTCATCTCAGACCAATTCCCTTTCATATTTCCAAATTCTGTGGAATGATTCTACATTCCTAATTTGGTTCATGCCCATCTCTGAACTCATCAACCAAGACTAAGCTGCCATGATCTCACAAAATATAGCAGTTCCTGAGGAAACCATATAAAGAGGTGGAGGTGCTGGCACCCAGGTGTCCAACCCATGGGATCTTTTCTTCTCTGTCTGTGATGCTAGAGCCACAAAGCCATTTGAAAAGACATTTGTTCTGTGGATGCGATCTGGAGGTGAGTCCAGGCTCTGTCATTTACTAGGGGTGTGATGTGAGTGAGTCGCTTGACTTTTCTGAGCTTCTTTATCTTCTTTTGAAAAATAAGGATAGAGTCACAGTACATACAGAAGGATGTCTATCCTGTTGGTGAAGGATGATAATAGAAGGATAGAACTGGAATGGGCCTTAAAGTCAGACTAGGTCGATAACTTCATTTTTGTAGATGAGATTTCAGAAGTTGGTAAGAAAATTGGTAAGAAATTTGGTAAGAAGTTGATAACAAAATAGGGGCAAGAATTTAGGTTACTCAACTACCTGGTTAGTGCTCCTTTGTTATTTTACAGGATCTGTCCCCATTCCTGTGGATATAAAATAAGGTCTCATCTGAAGGGTGTCATTCAGCTAAGTAAAAAAACACCTCTCTTAGAACAGACATTGATATTCCACTTTAGATTAGATAGTAACCTAGGCAAAAGTGTCAAAAAAGAAGGTACAATGAAGTGCGTTGGGAGTAAAGATGTGAGAGACCCAGCCTAGGTGCTTGCAAGAGTTTGCCTGCCCTTAAGCTTCCAGAATGTTGTTATTCTGAGACAGCCTTCAGAAAGGAGAGAGAGAAGCCATGGTAGGATCAGAACCCTCTAATTTTTAAGCCATTTTTGTTTATATCCCTCTACCCTGTGTTTATTTTTCTTTTGCCATCCCTTATTACATAATGAAAATATTTTGAAAAGGCCCACTTGCTTCAGTGGTGCAATGAGGAAATCAAGAGAAAGGTTTTGCCTTCTTTGGGCCAAGGCTGGGCCAGAATAAGAGAAACTACGGATATGTCTAGTGACTATAGTTCAGCTCAATTTGTAAGCTTATAACAACTTGATGTTCATGTCTATGTTCTAAAGTTTTCTAAGATCAACTACATTTTCAGTTTGTTCTGAACTAGAAAGATCTACTCTAGTTTCTTGGGGATACCATAATCATAACCAATGAGACCTATCCATACTGTTGTGTATGTATGCACAAATGTATATTCACAAAGACACACGACCTGTAATGTGTAGCATTCACAGAAAAGGGTTGCTTTTTTTTTTTAAGATTTAAAGAGAGCAGGGGGAGAGGCAGAGGGAAAGAATCTCAAGCAGACTCCCCGCTGAGCATGTAGCCCAACGTGGGGCTGGATCTCATGACCCTGAGATGGTGACCTGAGCCTAAATCAGAAGTCAGAAGCTTAACTGACTGAGCTACACAAGCGCCCCAGGTACGCTTTTTTAAAGGCTTTATTCTATAAGAAATACTGCTTTAAATGACTACTCTGAGCACAAGAATATTACCTGCATTTGTTAATAAGATACATTGTTCACATAGCTTTCTGCAGGAAGATTTCAAAATGTTCTTTAATACAGAAATTTATGAATACAGTGAAAGGATTGCTTGAAAATGGTGGAACATACACATTGGTATGAAGACCATATTGAGTTAAAACCCAGTTAATTTAGGTGTCCTTATAGATCCAACAAATGATAAATAATTCAGTCTATGAGTCTGATCATTAAATTCCAATGCCCTCTCACTAGGTTTTGATAAGACAAACATTAACCAAGCCCTTTTGTTACTACTTGATCCACTCTGAAACCTATTCTGCTTTTGCCAGTCATCCTTCTGCTCACTGTCCCTTGCTATCCCTGCCCCACAACAGTCTACGCTGAAATGGCTCCCTTGTCAGAGCATTTCAGGTAAATTTCAGTCTCGAGGTCTGCAATTTCTCAGCTTTGTAGATAGAAAGTCACGATTATTTTCTTTCTAAGGAATTTGCTTTCTTTCAATGGCCTTTGCAAAATTTATGCCATTTTATTTTTGCCAAAGAATGGCTTCTCTGTGTATGTGCACAGCCCTGACGCCTGTCTCCTTGCACGCCTCTTCAATGCTCTGTGGCAGAAGGGAGTCTTATGTATTCAGCCACTCATCCAATTCATTCGACAAGTGTTTATTGAGTCCTTACTGGTCTTCCAGGTAATGCTCTAGATTCTTGAGCTACATGAGCATACAAAACGGACCAAATTAATTGGTCTTCATATGTGCTAATATTCTATTGGGTAAAATATACAATTTTAAAAAACCACAGTAAGTGTAATAAATAGGCTGTGGGGAAAAGAAAAAAATAACAGAAAAAGGGTAATCAGGAGTGTTAGTAGAAACAGGGGTACAGGTTGCAGTTTTAAATAGGATAGATAAAGGGGGGTGGGTCTCACTGATACAGTGTTTGAGCAAAGGCATTAGGTACAAGAGGAATTTAGACATGTGAACGCATGCAACAAGAGTATTCCAAGCAGGTGGTACAACATTTGCGAAGGCCCAAAGGAGAGCAAGAACTTTGCCTGTGGCGGCAGGCAGAGTAATGCCCCCAGAAGTATTAGGAGGTCCATATCGTCATACACGGAACCTGTGAATATGTTCCCTTCCAAGGCAAAAGGGACTTTGCAGATGTGACTAAGTTAAGGATCTTGAAATGGAGAGATTATCCTGGTGGGTCCAGTGTAATCACAAGCACCATCATAACTGAAAGGTGGAGGTAGGAGAATCAGATGGAGAAGATGTGTGATAGAAAGCAGAGGTTGGAGTGATGTGATTACTGGTTTTGAAGGAGGGAAAAGTGCTATGAGCCAAGGAATGCAGGAAGCTTCTAGAAGCTGGAAAATGGGGGGGGGGTTCTCCACTAAAGTTTATAGAAGAAATGTAGCCATGCCAACACCTTGATTTTAGCCCATTGAGACCCATTTTGGACTTCTGACCTCTAGAACTATAATAAATTTGTGTTTTAAGCTAATAATTTTGTGTTTGTTAATTAGGAATGGGTAACCAATAAAACAGCTCAAGAACATTCATTCATTTATTCAGATAATTTTCAGATAATACTACTTTATGTATCTAACACATGCCAGGCACTGAGTGAGGAGTGGAGATTCAGGGTTAAAACACGTAATTCTTACTTTGAAAGCTATGATCTCAAAACAATGATAAATAATTCCTACAAAATGTGGTAAAAGCTATGTATGATAACACTAAGCACACAATGCTGGGAGAGCACATATGAGGGACATTTAATCAGATTGAGGAGGAAATAATAGCCAGGAAGCCTTCCTGGAAGAAGTGGTATTGAACTAAAATTCAGATGATTAGTAGAGATTAATCTGAAAAAGATGGGAGGAAAGAACATTACAAATATAAGTAATGTTGAGTTCAGAATCCCATAAGAGAACATGTCACATGGATGCTACTTACTGGGAAGTAAAATGAAATGCATGAGAAACCAAGGACGAACATACTCATAAGATGTAGACCTTAAATAAACCAATAGGTGTGGTAATATTATTATAATGTTTTTATTCATTTATTGAGGTATCATTTACCTATTAGGAAATGCACAGATTGTAGGTATGCAGTTTGATTAGATTTGACCATTGAATTCACTTGCATAACCCATACCCTAACAAGATCCAGTCAATTCTGCTGCATTGCAAAATATGCATTCCTCAAAATCATCACTGCCATGCCAAACCATGCAATAAACATCCCATCATAAGTCTTATGCAAAAAATGGGACTGGGGCAAAACCCAGCATTTGTCAGTGACACATAATAATAAATAAGAGCCTAATAAAAACAGTAGTGTATTTTTACACGTTAGATGATTAAAAACTTCATACGTGTCATAATAAATATGACACTCTACCTTGAAAAAGACCTGAAGTTTGCTTGTGAAAGTGGGCATCAGAAAGGTTGCAGTCTGTGAGTTATTGGAAAGTGGAGAAAGGAGGTTTCCTTGAAATGAGACAGAAATAGGTAGCATCTGGGGCGCCCGGGTGGCTCAGTTGGTTAAGCAACTGCCTTCGGCTCAGGTCATGATCCTGGAGTCCCGGGATCGAGTCCCACATCGGGCTCCCTGCTCGGCAGGGAGTCTGCTTCCCCTTCTGACCCTCCCCCCTCTCATGTGCTTGCTCTCTCTCATTCTCTCTCTCTCAAATAAATAAATAAAATCTTAAAAAAAAAAAAAAAGAAATAGGTAGCATCTTATGCGGATGGTTGTGGCTCATTATACATGAGATGAACTTAGGTAGCTATTAGATTTTTTAAATTATTTTGTAAAGATTTTATTTATTTATTTATTTATGTATTTATTTGAGAGACAGTGAGCATGTGCGACAGTGGGGCGGGTGGTGGTGGGTAGGAACAGAAGGGAAGGGTAAAGGATAGGGAAAGAATCTCAAGCTGACTCCACACTGAACATGGAGCCTGAAGCAGGGCTCAGTCTCAGGACCCTGAGATCATGACCTGAGCTGAAACCAAGAGCTTAACTGAATGCACCCCATGCCGGTGCCCCAGGTAACTATTAGATGTTTGAGGTGTGTTCCTTTGTGTGAGATTTGTGTTTTCCTATGCAGCTCGGTTCAGGTGGATGCAGCTTTCTGCCTTCACGTAGGTTTCTTGCTGGCAGAACCACACACAAGCAAATGAAAAATCCACATAGTGCTCAAAATTTTCCCTAATGTATCAATTGCACTGGAACAAATCCACATTTTCAAAACAAGTGTTGTAACAGAACTAACTATATAGAACATTTCATCACTCCCAAAAATCCCTCATACTTCTGCCCAATCAATTGCCAATTCCCACCCCAAAGGCAAACACTGTTCTGATTTCTATCACCATAGATTAGTTTTGCCCCTTCTAGAATTTCATATACAGGGAATCATGCAATCTGTACTCTTTGGGGCCTGGCTTCTTTCACTCATATGTTTTTGAGGTTCATTTGTGTTGTTGCTTTCATGGTAGTTCATTTCTTTTATGGGCAAGAAGTATTCTATTGTATGGATATACAATAATTTTTTTTTTTTTCATTTCCTTGTTGGTGCTCATTGTGGTTGTTACCAGGTTTGAGCCATCAAGTATAAAGCTTCTGTAAACATTTTGTACATCTTTGTTTATATACATATGTTTTCACTTTTCTCGGGTAAATACCTAGAAGTAAAATTGCTGGGTCATAAGTAGGTATATTAATTTTGTGAAAAGTGCTCAAACTTCTTAAGTAGCTGTACCATTTACACTTCCATCAATAATGTAGCAAAGTGTTAGCTGCTCCACATCTTCAGCAACATTTGATGTGGTTCATCTTTCAGTGATTCTACTGGGTGCATAGAGGTATCTCATTGTGACTTAAATTTGCATTTCTCTGACAATTGATGATGTTGAACACTTTCAAATGCCAACCAGCTACTTATATAGTTTTTTTGTGTGTAGTGCCTTATATTCATTTTATTGGATGTTTGTCTTATTATTACTGAGTTGAAGGAGTTGTTTTTATATTCTGAAAACAAGTCTTTTGTCATATATGTGCTATATAAATATGACACACACCCATAGATAGATGATGAATAGCCCATAGATAAATGATAGAGAGATAGAGATACTTAAATTGATGTCCAACTTAACAACGTCTTTTGATACTTAGTACTTTCTGGGTTGTATCTGAGAAATTCTTGTTTATCCCCAAATCATTGATATATTCTTCTGTTTTCTTGCAGAAGATTCAGAGTTGTAGAGTTATGGTTTTTTTAGATTTAAGTCTATAATTAACCCCAAATTAATTTTTGTGTATGTATGAAGTTAGGGTTTTGATTTTTTCATCTTCCTCCATGTAGATAGGCAGTATTCTAGCACTATTTGTTGAAAATAATTTCCTTACCCATTCAGTTATTTTGGCACCTTGGTCAAAAATTAATAGATCATATAAATATGGATATATTTTCTACTCTCAGTTCTATTCTACTAATCTGTTAATGTTCACACCAAGACTACACTGTCCTAATTTTTACAACTTCATTATAGGCATTAAAATCAGGTACTGTGCACCCTCCAACTGTGTTATTCTTTTCAAAATTGTTATGGCTTTTCTAAATTCTTGCATTTCCAAATACTTTTACAATCAGCTTATCAATTTCTATTTTTTAAAAACCTGCTCAGTTTTTTAAACTGAGTTTCTGCGATCTATAGATCAATTTAAGAATAGACAACTTAATAACATTGAGTCTTCTAATCCATGAACATAGTATATCTCCCCATTTATCTGGTCATCTTCAATTTATCTCAACATTTTGTTAAATTCTTGAAATTTTTTGTTAAATTATTTGTTAAAAGTTTGGAAACATTCTGTGGTTTTGATGATATTGTAAGTGGTATGTTTATAGTTTATTTTTCAATTTTTTATTGCTAATATGTAGAAATACAAATGACTTTCATGCATAGACATTAAATTTTGTGATACTAAATTCACTTATTAGCTCTAGTTGGAGTGTTTTGTTTTGGTATTTTCCTTAGGGAAATCTATATATATCATATCATCTATATATCAATATATATATCTTTTCAGTCTAAAAGCCTTTCATTTTTTTATGTTGTCTTATTGTACTAGCTAGAGTTTCCAGTACAATGATGAATAAGAATAGTGAGAATGGACATCCTTGCTTTGTTCCCTAAGGAAAGCTTCAATATTTTACAATACATAAAGATGATGTTTACTGTGCTTTTAAAAATGGCTTTTATGAGGTTGAGGAAATTTTTTTCCATTTCTAAGTTACTGGGTAGTTATTATTATTATTAATGGGTATTAAATTTACTCAAAAGCTTTTTCTTCCACTAGTGAAATAAGCAAATAATTTTTATTTTTCCTATCAATATGTTGAATTACACTGATTTTATTTTGAATGTTAAAATGCTTTTGTGTTTTTGAAATAACTTCATTAGTTCATGATGTATTCACCTGCTTATGTATTGCTGGATTGGGTTGTTAGAATTTTCTTAAGGAATTTGGTATCTATGCTAATGAGAGGTTTTGAGTGGTAATTTTCTTTTCTTGTAATACAATTTAAATGGTTTTGGTATCAGGGTAATATTGGCCTCATAAAAGGAATTGATAAGCTTTCTCTCTTTTTATTCTTGAAAGAGTTTGTGTACAATTTGTATTATTTTTTTCCTTAATTGTTTGATAGAATTCACCAGTGAAGTCATCTGAGTTTGGAGTTTTCTTAGTGAGGATATTTTTAAATTATGAATCAATTTCTTAATGGATATAGGGCTATTATGATTTTTTATTTATTCTTATGTTAGCTTTAATAATTTGTATTTTTCAAGGGCTTTTCCTTTTTATGTACATTGTCAAATTTATCTTCATAAAGTTGTTCCTACTACTCACTTATGAAGTTTTTAAGTTTGAATGACTTGTGTTAATACTTCTTTCATTTGTAATATTGATAATTTATATTTTCTCTTTTTTCTTGATTACTATAACTGAAAGTTTATCAATTTTATTAATCTTGTTAAAGAACCAATTTGTTTTCCCATTACTTTTCTCTAGCATTGCCAATTTTCTATTTAATTGATTTCAGCTCTTATCCTTAGCATTTCCTTCTATGTTCTTTCTTTGGATTCATTTTTTTCCCCCCTACTTCTTGAGCTGGAATCTTAGATCACTGCTTTTAAACCATTAATATTTTCTAACATAAACATTTAAAGGTATGTTTCTTTCTAAACACTGCTTTACTTTCATCCTACAAATTTCATGTTATGTTTTTATTTTGTTCAAAATATCTTCTAATTTCCTTTTAATTTTGTCTTATACCTATGGTTTAATAAGGAATATTTTGATTAATTTCCAAATATTAGAGGATTTTCCAAATGCTTTTTTGTTATTGATTTCTAATTTAATCCCATTGTGGACAGAGACCATACTGTAAATGATTTAAATTATAGTAAATTTATTGAAACTTGTCTCATGGCTCAGCATACAGTTTATCTTGGTTGTGTTTTATGGTCACTTGAAAAGCATGTGGATTTTCCAATTTGTTGCGAGGAGTGTTTTGTACATATGTAAGGTTGTGTGTGTTAATAGGATGGTTCAAATCTTCTATATGCTTATTGAGCTTCTATCTAGCTAGTCTATCAATTGTTGAGATAAAGGTTGAAATCACTGGCTGTAATTGTGTATTTGTCTGTCACATCTGTCACATCTTCCTTTACCATCCATGTTTGCATCATGAATTTTGATGTTCTGTTAATTGTGAAAGGATACCCTTTTATGCCTTCTCGTGATTTCATAATTCTATCCTTATTCTCTTCATCTCTGGTAAAACTGCTTATCCTGAAGACAGCTTTGCCCAATATTAATAAAGCCACCCCATCATTCTCGTGATTAGTGTTTTCGTGGCATATCTTTTTTTCTATATTTTTACTTTTAAGTTATTTGTATCTTTACATTATGTGTGAGTCTGTTACAAACAGCACAAGTTGGGTCATGCTAACATAGTATGACAGTTTCACCTTTTAATGAAATATTTAGTTCATTTACATGTAATGTATTTACTTAAATGGTTTGGATTAGGATTGCTATGTTGCTATCTTGCTATTTGTTTCTATTTATCTCACCTGTATTTTGTTATTTTTCCCCCTCTTTTCATCCTAATTTTGGATTGGGTATATTTTATTATTCCATTTTATATCTTCTGTTGTCTTATTATTTATACTTCATTTATTAGAATCCTTAACTTACTGTAGTCTGTCTTGAATCAGTATCAGCCCATCTCATGTAAAGCATAGAAACTTAAGTTTTTTCCTGGGTTTTTTTCCTTTCTATTGTTGTCATACATTTAACGTCTACACTGAGACTCTTTTAATTTTTTTCAGCTTTTTTTGTCTGTATTTCAGTTTAGATAATTTATATTTTCTTAATTGGACAGCCACATGCAGAAGAATGAACCTGGACCATTTTCTTACACCACAAAAATAGACTCAAAATGGATAAAAGACCTAAATGTGAGACAGGAATCCATCAAAATCCTTAAGGAGAATACAGGCAGCAGCCTCTTCGACCTCAGCAGCAGCAACTTCTTCCCAGACACATTGCCAAAGGCAAGGGAAGGAAGGGCAAAAATGAACTATTGGGACTTCATCAAGATAAAAATCTTCTGCACAGCAAAAGAAACAGTCAACAAAACCAAAAGACAACCGACAGAATGGGAGAAGGTATTTGCAAATGACATATCAGATGAAGGGCTAGTATCCAAAATCTATAAAGAACTTATCAAACTCAACACCCAAAGAACAAAGAATCCAATCAAGAAATGGGCAGAACACATGAACAGACATTTCTGCAAAGAAGATAGCCAAATGGCCAACAGACACATGAAAAAATGCTCCACATCACTCGGCATCAGGGAAATCCAAATCAAAACCTCAATGAGATACTACCTCACACCAGTCAGAATGGCTGAAATTAACAAGTCAGGAAATGACAGATGTTGGTGAGGATGCAGAGAAAGGGGAACCTTCCTACACTGTTGGTGGGAATGCAAACTGGTGCAGCCACTCTGGAAAACAGTGTGGAGGTTCCTCAAAAATTTAAAAAATAGAGCTACCCTATGACCCAGCAATTGCACTACTGGGTATTTACCCCAAAGATACAAATGTAGTGATCTGAAGGGGTACATGCTCTCTGATGTTTATAGCAGCAATGTCCACAATAGCCAAACTATGAAAAGAGCCCAGATGTCCATCTACAGATGAATGGGTAAAGAAGATGTGGTGTATATATATATATACAATGGAATATTATGCAGCCATCAAAAAAAAAATGAAATCTTGCCATTTGCAGCAGCGTGGATGGAATTAGAGGGTATTATGCTAAGCAAAATAAATCAATCAGAGAAAGACAAGTATCATACAATCTCACTGATATGAGGAATTTGAGAAACAAGACAGAGGATCATAGGGGAAGGGAGGAAAAAATGAAACAAGATGAAACCAGAGAGGAAGACAAACCATAAGAGACTCATAATCTCAGGAAACAAACTGAGGGTTGCTGAAGTAGTGGGGGGTGGGAAAAGAAGATAGTAGGAAGGGAAAAATGAAGGGGGGGAATTATTGGAGGGGAAGATGAACCATGAGAGACTATGGACTCTGAGAAACAAACAGGGTTCTAGAGGGAGGGGGCTGGGGGATGGATTAGCCTGGTGATGGGTATTAAGGAGGGCACATATTGCATGGAGCACTGGGTGTTATACGCAAACAATGAATCATGGAACACTACATCAAAAACTAATGATGTAATGTATGGTGACTAACATAACATAATAAAATAAAATTAATAAAAAAACAAAAAAAATTTCTATTTTCCTGTATTTAAATTCACTGATGCTTTCCTTTGGCTGTTAAACTCATCCAGTGAAATTTTTACTTCAGATCTTTGTTCTTTTAAGTTCTAGGATGTCTCTTTGGATTTCTTGATGTTCTTTTATAAAATTTCCATTCTCTATTGTGTTTCTCTACCTGTTACCCACTTTGTCCATATTTTTCTTCGAACTCTTGAACATATTTATAATAGTTGTTTTTGGTATTCTTGTCTGTTAATTCCATTATCTTTGTCATTTCTGGATCTGTTTTTATTAACTGATATTTCTCCCAGTTATGGGTTACATTTTATAGCTTCTTTATACGTAGTAGTTCCTGATTTGATGCTGAATGTTATAGAACTTATGTTGTTGAGTGTCTGGCTTCAGTTGTCTTCATAATAGTGTTGAATTTTGTTCTGGAAGGCAGTTAAATCAAGGCAGCGTGATTCTTTTGGGTCTTGTTTTTAAACTTTGTTAAGGCAGGTCTAGAGTAGCCTTTACTCTAGGGATAAATTTGCCCTTCTTCTAAAATTTGATTTTTCTGGGTTATCTACCAAGCACTGGGCTCATCTAAGAGGTCTCTACACTCCGGTTGGTTGGAACTTGAAAGTCTCTCTGCCTTGTGCAAGTTCTAGCACTTGTGCTACTCACAACTCCTCAGTAGTTTTCTTTCTCCAGTAATTATCTTTGCTCAGTAGTTGTTCATAAGACCTTATGGTTTCCTGTCCTATGAATGTGAAGCTTTGTGTTCAAGCATTCAAGTTCTCCCTATATGGATTTCTGAAGTTCCTCTATACAGCTCCCTTTTATCTGGTATCCTGACCCACAAATTCCCACCAACAAAGAAACTCCAGACTCTGTTCCCTTTGTCCTTAGCCAAACAACACCATTTTTTTCTGGGTTCCCTTTTCCTACACTAAGGTTCAGAAAGTGCCTCCAAGCAGAAAGCCAGAGATATTATGGAGCTCACCTAATTTAGTTTCTATCCCACAGCAATCACTGTTCTGTGTTGCCTGTTGTTCAATAACTGGAAATGGTTATTTTATATCTGTTGTCCTGTTTTTATAGTTCTATACCAATTACTTAGTTATCACTGATGAGCAGGTATTTTAATGCCAAGTCATTTTGGTTGCCAGATTCTTGGAAGAAAAGCCGTGCAATGCAATATTCTTTCATAACAAGAAATATTATCCTAGTAATTATATTCTAAATTTGTTTTATACATATATGTGTATGTGTGTGTGTACATTTGTATAAATGTGTGTGTGTGTGTGTAATGGGATTTCAGTAATCACAAGAGGCAATAATCATTTAGTTTTATGCATGCAATCTCCTTATCAATTTTCTTTTCCATATCAATTTTGGTTAGCTTGGACCTTTCTGAGACCCTTGAGAATTACAGCTGAGATTCAGAAAAAAAGTGATTTTTGCCATTTTCTTTAATACTAAACTACATCTCTTTTCAGAGTGTTATTCACCTAAGGTAAAGAATAATTCTATTGGTGGGAGAGCTAATTAGAGTCAATTATACCCTAATAGACCTGACAGACTTTACATGAACTGCAATGTAAAGTGGATTTGTCCTTCGTATTCATATGGTTGATTCAGGGAGAACATCATTCACGGTATTTGTGAGACACCAGAAGGAGTGTCCAGATTAATGGAACAAAAATGGATTCTTATTGTTTAGATAATAAAAATCCGTGTGAATTAACTTGTAAGCAACTGGAACCAAAAATGTATCCATTATATTGAGCCATATGTTATCTGGTACTTTATTGAACCTGATTTCTATGATATAGACATGTTTAGCAATTTTTCTGGAGGTTCTCTTAGTAAGAATCATTCTTAGGCCTTGTAAATTTTGAGTCCCTAGTAACACCCTAGTAAACATGGTCAAAACCAAAGTTGCGAATACATAGATTTCTTTGAATATGTATTGGGTGTCATTAATTTAATTAGCCATTCAACAAACACATTTTGACTACCAAGTAGTATGTTAGGTGCTAGAAAAACCATGGTGAATTGATCTAGGTACATGACAGAATATCTTTTAGAGAAAAACCTATGTATGTGTCAAGATATGAGTATAAATGACTATTTTCATTATCTACATGTTGAACAAACCAAGAATTTGAGAACCCATCTTCCCTATCTGCCAGTCCAGGAACATGAAAGCTATCATTCATTTCATGGATAAAACTCACCTAGCCAATGAGAACTTTCTTCACCTGAAAGTGGAATTGCATTGTTAGTAGCCATTTCTACATGTCACACCTGCTAAACTTAAAATCAATCTCAGCTCTGAGTAGAAACTGTGGATTGATTTTTGACCCCCTTTTTAAAAAATATTTCTTTGAAGCCATAATGTCCTTGGCCTAAATAATGGATGAAAGAGTTTGCTACTCAGGAATCTTTTTTCTAAATGCTGCATGGAATCAATCTCAGTTTCCACATAGCTTCCAGAATTATTGTTAAGAGCTAAGTTAATTTTCCATTGTCGTTGGCAATGTATCACACCGCATGCAATTGAAGATCCCTCTGGGTGATAGACTACGGGATGGTGTAGAGTTCTCATCAGATGCATCTGTTAATTAGTTAATGTTTGTAAGGCATTTTCAAAATTAAAGAAAGAGGATCACTCATTTTTATCAGCTTTTGAGTCTCTTTCTTCATGGAGATGGAACACTGAATCATCGTCACAGATCTCACTGCGGCCAGCACTTAAGGCTTGTATGAGAAGCAAATGCCAATCAATTCTGCGATTTTCATCTAAAAATACATAAAGCCCAAGTTGTACTCTGGAGATTGACTGGCTTTATCAATAACAAATGTTCCCCTTCACCTGAGATTAGTAAGAATTCAGACCTGGTCAGGCTGTTTTTATATCTGTCCTAGATGACACTTTGAACAGAGACCATATAGAAAAAAAATACAGATGTGTATTTGGTATTTAATACTTTCTTTATCGGAACTTGCATCTAGACATTTTAAATATAACAACTATAGATGTAATATGTATTACATATCCTTTCTTTCTTATGAAATAATTCATTGATATCTGGGGATGCCTATACATAGTTAATGATGGATACATAATACATACACACAAATATAAATGTATGTATTTTAAACTTCTGTTAAATATCAGTTTGCCCTTGAGCTTCAAATATCCAGGCTATGTCAAATCAACATGAAGGAAATACAATTAATTTCCAAGTAAAAGTCTTTAGTTTTAAAGACTAAAAGTCTTTAGTCATGAGGAATTCTTAATCTCAGGAAGCAAACTGAAGGTTGCTGGAGTGGTGGAGGGTGGGAGGGATGGGGTGGCTGGATGATAGGCACTGGGGAGGGTATGTGCTATGGTGAGCACTGTGAATTGTGTAAGACTGATGAATCACAGACCTGTACCTCTGAAACAAATAATACATTATATGTTTAAAAAAAAAAAAAGGAGAAGATAGCAGGAAGGGAAAAATGAAGGGGGGGAATCGGAGGAGGAGATGAACCATGAGAGACTATGGACTCGGAGAAACAAACTGAGGGTTCTAGAGGGGAGGCGGGTGGGGGGATTGGTTAGCCTGGTGATGGGTATTAAAGAGGGCACATACTGAATGGAGCACTGGGTGTTATACGCAGACAATGAATCATGGAACACTACATCAAAAACTAATGATGTAATTAATGTATGGTGATTAACATAACATAATAAAAAAAGTCTTTAGTCAGTTTCATTTATGTAATTTCATTTGGCTGATCTTTTTCACAGAACTGACCAATTTTTTAAAATATACTATTTTTTAAAATTTTAATTCCCATGTAGTTAACATAGAGTGCTATATTATTAGCTTCAGGTGTACAATTTAGTGACTCAACAATTTTATACGTTACTCAGTGCTCAACATAAGTGTACTCTTTAATCCCCATCACCTCACCCACCTCCCCTCTGGTACCATCAGTTTGTTCTCTATAGTTAAGAGTCCTGTTTTTTTGGTTTGTCTCTTTTTTCCTTTGTTCATTTGTTTTGTTTCTTAAATTTCACATATGAGTGAGATCATATGACATTTGTCTTTGTCTGATTGACTTATTTCACTTAGCACTATACCCTCAGATCCATCCAAGTTGTTGCAGATGGCAAGATTTCATTCTTTTTTATGGCTGACTAGTATTCCATTGTATGTATATACCACATCTTCTTTATCCACTCATCCATTGAAGGACATTTGGGCCACTTCCATATCTTAGCTATTGTAGATAATGCTGCAATAAACATAGGGTGCATATATCTCTTTGACTTAGTGTTTTTGTATTTTCAGGTAAATATCCAGTAGGTAAATATCCAGTAAATACCCAGGTAAATATCCAGTAATCTGACCAGTTGTTTTGATATTACATAGACATTTTGAAGATATATGTCTGCTTGTAATTATTAAATAATTAACTTTGTATGTAACATATGCTATTTTTATATTTTTTTTTTTTTTTTTTTTTTTTAAAAGACTGGTCAGTTTTTTTTTTTTTTAATTTTTTTTTTATTCTTATGTTAATCCCCTTACATTACAACATTAGTTTTAGATGAAGTGTTCCATGATTCATTGTTTGTGCACAACACCCAGTGCTCCATGCAGAATGTGCTATTTTTATATTTTTTTAAAAAGCCTAGATGCTTAAAAGACAACTCATTAAGTTATTCATTCAGCTCCAACATAAGGACTTTATTTAAAATCAGTTAAGGAAGAATGATACCACCTTTAATCTTAAAAGGGTAAAGGAGACCATCTTTAGTCTTAAAAGGATAGTGAAGCGGGGTGCCTGGGTGACTCAGTAGGTTAAGTTGCTGACTCTCGATTTCGGCTCAGGTCATGATCTCAGGGTCCTGGGATCCAGCCCCACGTCAGGCTCCACATTCAGCAGGGAGTCTGCTTCAGGATTCTCGATCTCCCTCTGTCCCTCCCCCCTGCTTGCTCAGTCTCTCTCTCCAAAATCAATAAATAAATCTTTTAAAAATAATAAAAAGATTGCAAAGAGCAGAATTATTTCAGTTTAGTGTAAGGAAGAGAGTATCTCAGGGACCCATAGAGCTATAAAGAGACCCTCACTAGGTAAGTTCCACACAGAAATTAAAAAATAAAAATAATAGAAGGGATACTTTCTTTAGAGGATATTGTCTTCAAAATAATGGATAAAATAAAAGTGGCTCCTAGGAAACCAAAGGAAGTAGCAGGCCAAAAAAGCATACTAACATAGGGGGATTATTAATCAGATGTTGTTTAAAATCCTTGTGAGAATAAGCATTGTGCCCAAGAGGTTTGCACTAAAGTTACCCACAAGCACAGAAAAGGAAACACTTCATGTGCTTAGTCCATATTTCCTCTCTTCTGTTCTATATTTTAGCATTTAAAAAATCAACATATTTCAATAGTATGCTTTAATTTAAAAATAAATATTACATACTATAAATGATATTTTATTTAGCATCTTCAATTTCCTTGAAAGCTATCAACAGGCAAAGTGGGTTTTTTAGGGTCCTTCCACCTAAATCCTCAACCTATAATAAATATGGTCTAACTGCACTCCTAGTTTTTTTAAAGATTTTATTTATGTATTTGAGAGAGAGAGAGAGTACAAGCAAGGGGAGCGGCAGGCAAAGGGAGAAACAGGCTCCCACTGAACAGGGAGCCTGACACGGGGCTTGATCCCAGGACCCTGGGATCATGACCTGAGCCGAAGGCAGATGCTTAACCGACTGAGCCACCCAGGCGCCCCATTAATTTATATTTAGATTTCATAAAATTTACAGTTGAAAAAGTAGATTCACATATCCAAGTTGTTCTAAACATACTTAGAAGTTTTCCAATACATAAATGGAGTATTTGTTTTAAAATTTATATTTAAATAAATCAAATATATATCCATTTTAAAAGTCAGTTTCTTGGTCTTACTAGCCACATTTCAGGGGCTCAAAAGCACACAGGCTGGTGGCCACCCTATTGGAGAGCACCGCTTTAAGACCTCCCAGGACTGACCAGCCCAAGATCCCCCACTAAGCCTCAACCTAGTATAACGGAAAAGCTGAGTGGCCCCACGGTCTGTCTTCCCTCCCTATTGGCTTCCTGCTCCTGGAAGAACTCTGATGAATCCTGTACCTGCTCTTTACTGCTGCGCCATCAGCCACCTCCTCTTGTCCAGAGCCACCTGTCACTGATGGGCCTCCCAATGATGGTGGGGGTGGCGGGAGGCCCCCATCAGGGACAGTGGTGCCCACCACCTCTGCCTCCCCTCACCCTACCCCACCGCCTAGAACCAGAACCACCTCACAGTGCTGGACTCCTGCTTCTACAGTATTAAGATGGAGGTGACGTCAACCAGCTGTTTTTAAGAAGCTGAGGCCAATTCATGTTGGTGTATTGTCAGAACTGAAGTTTACATTCACCATGTATCTTCCTGTGTTTACTGTGCTTCCCTTTTTTTGAGGGATAAAGGAGAGAGGACCTGATTTTGATGAGGCATGGAGGGGAGGGGAGGATTTGCAGTCGTGTGTGAGAGAAGAGTGGAAGTCAGGAGGGGAGAATGGTAGGAGCAGCTGAAAGTGCCGGAGGCTCCAGAAGGAGGGCGATGGAGCCACAAACGCCCCTCTATTCTCTGCTGGAGCCAAACAGTCTGATCGCTGTGGTCTGGCTCCTCTCCCCCATTGACCCTTAACCCCTAGCAGAGTCTGATACTTGAGCTTAATATCTAAAGCTATTGTGGCTAGTATTTTATTTTTTTAGATTTTATTTATTTATTTGTCAGAGAGAGAGAGAGAGAGGGAGAATGAGTGCACAAGCAGGGGAGTGGCAGGCAGAGGGAGAAGCAGACTCCTTGCTGAACAATGAACCTGATGAGGGACTCAATCTCAGGACCCTGGGATCATGACCTGAGCCGAAGGCAGACGCCTAACCAGCTGAGCCACCCAGGGGATCTGTGGTTAGTAGTACAAGGCTATATATCAACCATTAAATACTTGGTTGGGTAGCAGGATTGACAAAGGAAGTGTTGAAACCCATCCTAAGGGACAGGGTTTCTCACCCTGAAGCCTGAAGGGGATCCTGACCTGAACCCTTGTAGATGGGGTCCTGCTCTCTGCCCTGACTCTCAGACAAATACAAGAGCCAAGAAATGAACTTGGGAAAACACATTATCTGTCCTATTCCTTCAAGGCAACCTGCAGCCCAAAGAGTCAGATTCAGGTAGCCAATACAGTTGACCCTTGAACGACACAGATTCGAACTGCGGGTCCACTTATGTGTGCATTTTTTTTTTCCAGTGAAGAGAATACTGTCAATTTGTATTTTCTCTTCCTTATGATTTTATGTTTTAGTATTTTCTTTTCTCTGGCTTATTTACTTTCTTGTAAGAAAACAGTATAGAATACATTTGACATACAAAATACGGGTTAATCGATTGTTTGTGTTATCAGTAAGGCTTTTAGTCAACATTAGTATTTAAGTTTTTGGGGGGTCAAAGCTTACATGCAGATTTTCAACTGCACAGGGATATTAGCACTCTTAGCCCCTGCATTGCTCAAGGGTCAACTCTATTTTTCGGATGAATTACAAGAAAGAAGAAAGGAATGAATGGATAAGCAAAATGTGGTCCATACATACAATGAAATATTACTCAGCCTTAAAAAGGAAAGAAATTCTGACCTGTGCCACAATGTGGATAAACCTGGAAGACATTAGGCTAAGTGGAATATCCGGTCACAAATGGGCACACAATGTATGATTCCACTCCTAGGAGGTAGCTAGAGAAGTCAACTTCATAAAGATGAAAATTAGAAAGGTAGTTGCCAAGAGCTGAGGGAAGGGGCCATGGGGAGCTATGGTTTAGTGGTTACAGAGTTTTGGTTTTATAAAATGAAAAGAATTCTGGATATGGGTAGTGGTGTTCATTGCACAATGGGGAGGATATAATCAGTACCACTGAACTATACACTTTTATGTAAATTTCGTGTGTATTTTACCAAATTATTTTTATTTTTATTTTATTTTATTATGTTATGTTAATCACCACACATCATTCATTTTTTTTTTCATCATTCATTTTTGATGTAGTGTTCCATGATTCATTGTTTGCGTTTAACACCCAGTGCTCCATGCAGTACGTGCCCTCCTTAATACCCAACACCAGGCTAACCCCTCCCCTCTAGAAGGCTCAGTCGGTTAAGCATCTGCCTTCGGCTCGGGTCATGATCCCAGGGTCCTGGGATCCAGCCCCGGGGTATTTTTATTTTTTTTAAAGATTTTATTTATTTGAGAGAGAGAGACCATAAGCAGGTAGAGGGGTAGGGAGAGAGGGAGAAGCAGGCTCCCCGCTGAGCAGGGACCCGGATGGGGCTGGATCCCAGGACCCTGGGATCATGACCGGAGCTGAAGGCAGACGCTTAACTGACTGAGCCATCCAGGCACCGCTTACCAAAATTTTTTTTAAGAAGAAGAAAATCCCTAGGCTTTTCAGTATGCACAATTTCTAGCACCATTTAAAGAGTCTCTCTATATTTTTTTGTCTTTGTTCTGGTAACAGCTCTTACTAAGCAGTTAAACAAGTTCCTGACTTGACTGTTCTTTGGGTTCCTTACCCCTAAAATGGGAAAGATCCTTTTTATTATGCAAGTGCTTCTTTTGAAGTATAATTGGACCTTCTCTTAAAGGCCGACTGAATAAAACCCTTCTTCTCTTTTTCTGCTGCCCCACTCTCACAAAAGAAGGAAGGAGAATTGATCATGAAGCCAGAACGTGGTGTTGTTCTGCTAAGATTCATACTCTCCCCTGCAGTGCTTAGGGACTGCCTTAGGGACTTGGAGAAGAAGTGCCCGGTGCGACTGGATGCGGGTAGAAAACTGCACTAGGGATCCCAATACAAGTGTCTACCCATGATCAAGGCATCTTACTGAACAACTTCTGATCCCCAGGAAGAGGCCTGGGAAAGTTGTGATTCCTCTAGAACTCCTGACTTCACTTCTCAGATCCTTTTACTAAATCTCCCATAGGCAGAGTCCTCCTATCCTCATGCCAGACTATCTCCTTATTTGAAAATCAGTCACCAAGGCAACTGGTGAAGGCACCAGAACAGAGTGGTAAAGAGGAACCTGGAAGACCTAGTTTGGGACTCCTGTTCTGCCACTCAGTAGCTGTGGGTCCTTGGCTACATCGCAAAGCCTCGAAAACCTTCATATTCTCACAGTAGAATGGGGATGAGAGTAACCTGCCTTTTGGAGAGGTTATAAGAATGCTATCACAAATGTCCAGTGCACTTTGTCAGAAGTGTTCAATACGTGTTCAGATTTATTCATTAAGATGACCTCCAGCATAGGAAAATGTGGGCAGAGAAGATTTTTAGCCATGGTTCCAGACTCTGCTTAACACCATCCTCTGTATCTTTCACTGATGCTCCATAAGCCCTTTTGCAAGCACCCACTGTGTTGTCGGTCTGTCTCCACAGGTTCCTAACGCTGTTTTATCCCATAATGCTTTCTTCATCTCCGAGAGAACTCCTTGTGTTTCCTTTTCTTTACCTCTTACAAAATATCATCAAAGGTTGGGATGAATCACAGCAGTCTGGCTTGAGAACTGGTCGATGTATAAAGTCCAAATCTAATACAGCCCCAGATGATGTCGGTAGTGAATTATTCATGCAGTCTAATGAGGAACGTGAGCGCATTTGTAGTCAACCAACAACTTTCCTCTGACCAACACAAAGCACATCTGAAACAGGTCGCAGTGATCTCACTTCACCAGATGGGAAACCAAGCCCCAGGGATGCAAAAGGACTAAACCAAGTTGAACAAGCAATATAGATTCAGATGTCAAAATGTTTCTATAGGGGCTCAAGACTAAATAGGAAGTCCCCACCCACTCCTTCTCCTACCCTGATTTCCTGTAGGATAAATCGTATTATTTTTTAAGAGAAACACATTGGTGAAAGAAAAACACCGCCATATGAGGACACATGGTTAACCCAAATGCTAACAGGATACAAACTCAACTGGAGGGAGAGCAGAAGCAGCCAAGGGTGAGCTAAAGCCAGGACCCGATCTGTGCTTCCTAACCTGGCAGCCAAGGCCCTTGGTGATCCAGCCCCAGCCTATTTTGCCAGCCTCAGCATTCCCCCACTCCCTAACTGGAACCTGAAACCCTTTGTAACATCTGTACTAAACTCCCCAAACTCCCAGTATCTCATAGCTGCCTGACTGCACATCCTTACCTTCCACCACTCTACACTTCCTGTCTTATTTCTTCCTCTCCTTCCATCTGGCCTGAGCATCCATGCATCCGGGAATACTTTCCAGCCCTCCTTTGCCCCTCTTGGAGGATTCCCCTCCTCTGCATTCCCATGGTACCCTGCACATACCCCTGCAGAGTATCTCATATTGTATTCACATAACCTGCTTTCTCACCAGACTGAGAGCTCCGTTGGAGTGGACACCGTATCTTAAGTGCCTGGCACATCCTGGGCCTTCAATAAATGCCTGTTAAGGGAATCAATATTGTTTCTAGCTCTCCGAAATCTAAGAACTTCTTGCTTGATTTCTTTTTCTTTCACAAATGGCTAACAATTCTACACCTGCCACCCCCACAGAGTAAGGAAATGGCCTAGAAGACTTGTTATATGGACTCAGTGTGACTCACCTAAATTTAAAAAGAATGCTAGATTGCTAGACTCAAAAGTATGTTCAGAGGTCATTGTATACACTCCCGTCAGCACCAATGTGAATTTTCCAGAAACTTGAAAATATTTCAGTAATGAAAAGCCACAAAAGACAATCATCTGCATTAGACATAAGGGCACATTAAGCTTCAAGTGGGCTCGAATGGCATGTTCAGATAAGTTTGGCTTTCAAGAATCAAGAACAAAGCTTCCAACTTGTTACTCCTTCATGTCGAAACATGTAAGTGCATAGAAAGTAATGTAATTCATATGCCTATGATTCACTTGCTTTTCATTCATCAAATGCTTAGCTGCAAGAGTGTGCTTGACGCCTGTGTAAGCTTCCTTTTCTTGACAAGAAAGTTTGTTTTTTGGGAGATAACTCACATCTTAAAATTTGGGTACTTATAGGGAAATTCCAAGCCTATTAAGTCAAAGAGTCTTGTCAGTCAGCCCTGAAACTTTTTCCCAGTACGGGTTAGACGAAATAGGTCACTGGCTAATTGAATTTCCCAAGAGATTAGTGATCAACATCAGAACTTCTAAGCTTTTCCCAATTTGCTGTTCACTCTTAATTGGTTTCAGATTTATGGCACGAGGCTAAAATGTGTAAAAACGGTCAAAGGCCTTGGAAAAGAAAAACAGGCAACTAAAATCGTGATCATTTTGAAAAGTCGTAAGAATGGATCCATTCAAACCATGAACTGCATTATTACCTATGTGAAAACCCCATAGTCAACTTTTAATGCCTTAAAATCCTGCTGTACAGGAAAGGGCTGAGGTCTTTCTTTTTTGTTCCTTTGTGCTGTGGGGTTCAAGACCAAGAATATGAAAATCAAATCTTCAAATGAAAGCGTCAGTCAGAAGTTGGTGTCAGATTACTAGCTATGACTGAAACAAAACAAAACAAAACAAAAAAACCCCCCAAGATCCCAGACTCTAGGGTAAGGCCAATACCTCTAAATAAACATGATGTCCAGAACTGGTGTCTGAATCATAGGGCTGACTGAGTCAAGAGAAGCAGAGGTCCATCAGACTCATGCTGAGCCAAGAAAGCCCCTCAGGTTGTAATCTTGGGCTGAACCAAAGGAACATCAGTAGATTCAGATCAGTTAGAATTACAGAGACTCTAGAAATCTAAGAACCCACCCAGGCCCACTTTGTGATGCTCCGGCCTGTGTTTGAACCCTTCTGGACTCACAAAGCCCTTTTCCTCAGCGGGTCCATAGCACAGATGACTCTTCATGCTAGAAGATTCTCCTTATATTGAATCAATGTTCACCTCAGTGTTTCTTCTACCCATGGTTCCTTTTGAGCTCTACACAATACATTGAATCCTTTTATCTCACCTACTTCGGAGTGTTAAGCCCTAGGTGTTGAGATCTTCTTGATTCTTCTTTTCTCCAGATGGAAGCTTCTCAGATCCTTCTACTTTTCCTTATGTGATGTGACTTCAAGTCTTTTCACTTTCTTGGTTGTTTTTCTTTGAAAATCCTTCTCTTTGTCACTTGATGCCTTAAGTGTGTCAATTAGAATAAATGCATGGACCTCTTTGGGCTCAGACCTTGAGAAATCCATGATGAAGTCATAGTATCTTTAAAGTGAATAGTAGATACATATTTTTGGGGAGGTTTCTCCTCCTGTAGTCAACACATGTGATATGTCTGTTCTTATTACATCTAAGAGGCATGTTTGTAGGCATTTGTTTACTGGAAAATTCCCTTCTCAATATTTTCAAATTCTTACAGACTGTTGAGCAAAAGATCCTGCCTGAAACCACATTTAAATCCTAACATCAAGTGCAGGCCATACAATTCAAGGACAAATAAACCCCAAATGAAAATGAGGAAAGAGATCGTATGTTATTCAAGAGCAAACATCACTGTTTCATGTGAGTGTAAGTGGAAGAGGTTGGGAGTTTCAGGGTAGGAATAATTAAGGGAAAAAGAGCCTTACTGGTTTATTTTTCCACGGAGAAAGCCAGATTAAGTAGAAACAAGGTATACGGACCTTGGGTATACACACACACACACACACACACACAGAATTAATCAAGAAGAGAATGTGCAACTATATCAATATGTTGTTATTTTTATGGTTATTTATTGAACTTTATTTGTCTATGCAACAGAGAACAGTCCATAGGTTCCATGGGAAAGGTTTGCATGACATAAACTGTAGCAGAAAACAGATGGTCATCTGATCTTAATAACTGTGTTTAAACAGAGCTGAACTACTATTAGTGATACCATCAGTGATGGTTTATTTGAGAAGCGCAGTAAAGGGACTTTCACCCTCATGGGATATTTTTTCTTTCAATGTTTCCGATTGTCCACACAACAGTGGAAACATCTGGATACAAACTGAACCTTTTAGTCCATCCTCTGCCTGTAGCTGGTATGTTCAGTGTCAAGCAACTGAGTGCTAAGAAAGAGGTTGCAACTGACTAATTTAGAGATACATAGATTGCTAGATCTGAGTAATTATTCAATGGTTGGTCAGTAGAGACATCTCACTGGGACAAATTACAAATCTAACACGGCACTGGGTCTGTTAAGACTCTACTTGTTTCCTCAATGCTTACAAGGGGATGAACTTTGTTATTTGATCACAGCCTATACTTCTGAACTCATCTGTGCTTCTTTTCACTCAGTGGATTCTACAATCCAACTACATAAGTGATGCACCAATTTAAAAGTGCTTATGCTTAAATAAATAAATGAATAAATAAATATTAATAAATAAAAGAGCTGTGCTAGTTCATGATTTCAACCTGTCTTTGCTCAAGTGCATTCTCCCTGCTATGTTTTTCTTCCAGTTCTGCTGTCTGATAAACTCTATACTCCCATCCATCTTTAGGATCATACTCATGTATTAACTCCTTTGGAGAAGCCTTTGATAACTTCCCTGTATTGAATGAGGTATTTCCTCCACTATGCTACTACACGGCATCCCACAAGAGTTGCTAACACACTTACCTTTGTCATTATTTGTCCACACATCTCTCTCTCTTATTGGACAGTGAGCAGAGGGGTAGGCATGTCTTTTTCATCTGTGACTCCCTTATGCCTACAATAGTGTCCGACATATCACTGGTACTCTACAGATGATATTTGAATGAATTAATTCCAATTTACACTCTTCTTCTCAATGAGAGAATTTTTTTAAATTCTTTTTTTTTTGATGTAGTGTTCCATGATTCATTGTTTGCATATAACACCCAGTGCAGTACATGCCCTCTTTAATACCCATCCCCAGGCTAGCCCATCCCTTCACTCTCCTCCCCTCTAGAATCCTCAGTTTGTTTCTCAGAGTCCATAGTCTCAATGAGAGAATTTTTATCTGAATAAATTTGGGTCCTCGTTCAATGACTCACTCCCGCTATATAGATGACAGCTAACAGTATATATTTCAATCCAATATTGATTTGATTATGTAAATTTAAATAATAATGTGCTCAATCAACTTCAATTCATTGTAAATTTTACATTTCATTTTTTTATGCAACTGCACAGATGACACATTTTATAGTACTTGAATTATTATTCACAAAATACACTTCAGGAAGTGTGTAGCTGTGATATGTGGCTTATGAGCATGCCTGAACTCTCTTTAGGAATTTTTCAATCTCTCTAGAATACACGATACCAAAAAAATACAGTGAATGTTAAATACCTAGTAACCTTCACAGAAGATATGCTCATGGCATGAAAAGCTATAAAAGGATTATAGAATGTCCTATTCACCTATTTAATTCTGGGCATTAAAGAATTTTCATCGTGTCTTTTTTGCTTTATATTTCATTATTTGGTAAGAAAACAATTTCTCATGTTATTGTTTGGAGTGTGTGCCTATGTGTAGTAACATCCATATTATATATTTATATGTATATTTCATCTATAGTGGGTATATATACACACATATACATCTATATACATGTATATACATGTAAATATACATTTGTATTCGTTGAAACAGAAACAACCCCCTCACCCCAATTTTACCCGTGGCCCCTTGAAACATGCCAACATTTTTCATTTCCTGACCAAAACTGTCAGTATAAAATGGACACTGTGGAATGAAGGGTAATACAGGAATACTTTCACCAGGCTTAAGGGTACCAGATAATGAAACTAGCTCCTGGGATAAGCATATTTATTGGGTTTGTTATGTATCAAATGTAACAAAAGTAGAGGATCTGAAGAACACCCTGTGTGGTTCTTTTCACACCCTTTGATCACACAATTCCTCTTTAATTCAGATGCAGTAGAGAGCTTAAGTGGCTTCATTGATGTGTTAAGTGTGGAATGATTTTTGTATAAAATAAAAAAGCCTCCATTATGTGTCCAGAAAAGCCTGTGTGTGCTTGTTTATTGAGACAGGAAGTTGGTTTCCCACACAGAACAACAGTTCTGCAATGCTGAAGCATTGTGTCTGAAAGAGGAGTAAAGGAAACTTAATTTTCTACCTGGCAGAAATCGGCTTCTGGAGGAAGGGACAGACAATGTGGTTGGGTTTCCACTGAATGAGAGGACTTGATTGATTTTCAGAAAAGGCGCCACTCCATGTAGAGGGAGGTTGCCTGCCATACTTTTGTTAGGAAAACGCACATTTTATAACAGGCTCCCGTTTTTGTGCCATGCTTAAAGTGATGCATGGCAGTGAGCTCTTGTCCACCCCTCCTCAGGTCAGCAGGTTGGGGCGGCGGGGAAGGAATTTTCTCTCCTATATTTGTCTCGAGGTTGATTTTTATTGTTGTTTTCCCCTGAAATTGGTTGTCATTCGCTTTTGCTCTTTGGGTTTTTTGTTTTGTTTTGTTTTTGTTTTGTTTTGTTTTGTTTTGTTTTGTTTTTTACTAACATGGAGAATGCCTCTGAGACTTTCCCTGGTGAAATTTAAAAAGTTTAAATATTTAGGTATGGATATAGTTCTTATCTGCTAGGAGTGGATCTTTGTCTTGTCGGAAGCCCATGGAATAAAGCCTACACTGTGGTCACAGGATGAAGAGGAGCGAGATTAGAATCCATTTCAGTTTTATATTCCAAAGCCCAGCTGTTTTTCTCTATACCATGCTGCCTCAAGCTATATAAGGTAGCTAGATTCTAGCCATCCTTCCCATGGCTCATGTAATCCCATTGTCTACCCTCATGCTTATTGTCGTTGTCATCCTCCTCTTCAGTCTCATTAGGAACCAGTGTAAAGGCTTATGTTTCTCAGCTGGGAATTGTTCTAGGAGAACATATGACATAGTAGTTTCCCTGAACGGTTTTCTAATCTGAAGCAGACAACAGGGAAGTGGACCTAATGAGAAGAATGTATGTAGAATAGAATGAGCCCAGGGAATTTTTCCATTGGTAATATTTACCTTATCAATATTGCAGCAATAAGTGAATTTTCAGGGTGAAAAGCTCAGTAGAGGATAGTTATAGCACTTTCATGTTCAAGATAGCGATCATTAGGCTACATAAACTGTGGGGGTGGAGCAGGGTTAGAAGGGTCATTTGATTGAGGCTTGGCGGGGTGAGAAAATAGTCAACCTTCCAGGCACAATCATATCTTCCCAGTTGATTCTTTGATTCTTCCTTGTATAATTATATCCTTTTTTGCCCATTCTTCTTTACTTTTTCCAAGCTTACGACTGGTACAGCTTCTACTTTTTCTCCCATTACACATGGATAGATTTTTTTTTTTAAACTTTATTTATTTGAGAGGAAGAGCTTGAGAGAGAGAGCACGAATGGGGGAGAGGCGGGCAGAGGCAGAGGGAGAAACAGACTCCCTGCTAAGCAGGGAGCCTGATGCGGGACTCCATCCCAGGCTCATGGATGGATTTTTTTCCCCCTTAAATTTGATGTCACAATATCCTTTTGAGTATTATAAATCTGTTTATAAAAGAACTTCAGAGTCAAGGAATTCTAGGGGTTAAGTGCTGGGGTAGGACAAGGAATATTCTTCGAGAAGGTCTTAGAATAATAGTGACAACCCCTAACTTTCTTCCCTTTGGCTTTCAGAGTGAATTGTTCATCTCTGGGACACCTGGGGGGCTCAGTTGGTTGAGAGTCTGACTCTTGGTTTCGGCTCAGGTCATGATCTCAGGGTCATGAGATCAAGCCTTGCTAAGCATGGAGTCTGCTTGAGTTTCTCTTTCTCTCTCTCTCTAAAATAAATAAATAAATCTTTTAAAAAAGGAGAATGAATTTTTCATCTCTGACTCCTTTATTAACCTCTTCTATTTCATCGCAACTCACAGGAGCTCTGCATGGCTGTTCTCCCAGATATTTAACACCCCTTCTTCACGTACTTCTTATATTCCTCTCATGCATTTCTCATTGAGCCTCATCTCTTGGCCCCTTCATCTATCTGTGTAATGCTTGGTATGTGACTGTTGCCATGAACAAAAGGCCCTGACCAAGTCACATGGCATTTATCATGTCAGACCCCATTTTTCCTGGAGAGAATTAGTTGCTGCCCTAAAACTAATTCTCTTACCTCAATATGATTTCTGATAACCAAGGATAAAAACAAAACTATTAAAATCTCTCTTCACCCTGTGTTTATATCCCCTTCCCCCACCCCTAACCCCCCAAAAAGGATACCAGACCTTTAACACAAAAGTCATTAGTGCAGGGAAAAGATTCTCAAGTCAGGGAATCTGGGAGCTGGGCTCTGCTCCTGGTGCTATAACTGACTTCTTACAATTCAAGAACAGTTGCTTAATCTCTCCTGACCTTCAATTTCTCCATCAGAAAATTCTTTTTTTCTTTCGTTCCTTCTTCTCTCCCTCCATTCCTCCCTCCCTCCCTCCCTTCCTTCCTTCTTTCCTCCCTTCTCCCTGCCTCCCTCCCTTCCTTTCTTCCCTCCTTTCCTTTCCTTCCTTCCTTCTTTTCTCTCTTCTTTCTCTTACCTCATATTTACTGAGTATCTCCATTCTCAAGGAGAAAACATAAAAACCAAATGAAACCTTGAAATGGCCACACAAGGCCATTATAACTAAATGACCAAATACAAAGGAGTAAAGTCCTTGTGCATTTGTAAAGCCCTAGATAAAACTATGATATTATTGTTATGAGAAGATGGCACTCCTACGAAGACTGGATAGTGTAGAGGTTGAGAGCTGGGGCTTTGGAATGAGAAAAATATGAGTTTTGATCCTACTAGCTGCGTGACCATGGGTACATGAAAGCTCTCAAGTCAAAGTCTCCTCACCTGTAAAATACAATTTGTTAAGAAAAACACATGACTTGAAGGGCTGTTCTGAAGATTCACGGAGTGAGATTATATTTATGAAATGCTGAGCACAAATCCTTGGCATCTAAGATATGCTAAATAACATTAGCTATTATTATCATTAGGGAAGACAGAGTAACTTGCATCATTATTATTTTTGTTCTTTGAACATAATAAAGAAAATAAAATAACAATAGTAATCCCAAAAGAAGCGAAGTTCAGTGGGGGCTAGAGGAGTCAGGACTACTCCTGGGGGTGTCTGTTCCGCTGAAGAAAGGAGTTCACGAGAGGAGAGGCGTAACTGCCCACACAGAGGGCCAGGAATGTAAGGCTTATAAGTCTTCTCACTTGCCAATCGCCCACCTCTTTCTATCCCTCTTAAGCATCCTTTTCTCAGTTCTTTCTGGAGCTGGTATTGCCTTATTCTGTGTATTGTCCCTGGCCAGAGCTTTCTCTGGGGAAAATTAGCTGGGTGCCTTAAAAGTCTCACCTATCTTCCCAAATCTGTCAAATCCTATTCATCCTTCATGGCCTGGTTCAAATATTATCACCCTCACGGAGTCTTCCTGGGCTGCTCTACAGTGTCATTTTAGCTGCCATCTCTGTGCTCCCACCTCACTCTTAGCAACCAATAGAGTATGATTATGTTTGAGCTCATGGGTGCATATCTCTTGTGAAGATCTCTCTGTACATCCTTGTCTTGTATTAGACTATGAGCTGTTGGAAGGTGGGAGTTATACTGGATGCACATTACACACTGTATCTTAATTACTTGTGCTTAGTACAGCATGGAAATAGGCAAATGAAACTGTGAATGGTTTATATTGAATTGAGTTGATTTCAGTCTTGCAAAGGAGGAGGCAATGGGTCTGCTTTCCTAAGAGTTTTAAGGTTTCACTCAAATTAACGTGGGAGCACACAACCAAGGAAAGGGCCCAAGGGCCCTGAATTCCAGCTTGAATCCCCACCTCCACCACAAGCTGCCTTGGATCTCAGAGGCCCTCTACTGCTGACTAGGTGGCCCTAGGTCCCTCGGAGCTGGAATTAGAGATAACCCACGTGCAATATTTGGACTAGTGCCTTGATGACATGGGCTCTAGAGATCATGAGGCCACGAGAATGTTCCATTTAGCTTATTTTTGCTGTGTGCTTATCAGAGCAGAGTGCACATGTCCAGGACATTCAGATGACTGAAGTTAAAACAATTAAGGGGTGTGGAGCCTACATTTGGCTAAATGTTGTTTAAAAATTCCTTGGCTAAAAAATAATCTTTCTTTTCTTCTTTCTTTCTTTTTAAAAATTTGTATAAGTTGATCTAAAAAAAATTCTTTGCAGTTCAAGTCCTTTTCCCTTTTCTGTCTCGGGGGCCTTATCTGATTTTAATCAGCACTGGCCTAATATGATTTGAAACAGCTGAGGCTGACTGAAATGCCTGTTTTTTAAAAAAAAAAAGATATCTTAAGTTGGAACTATTGGAACTACCTACGGACTCCTCTTGTCCAAGGCTGTATGTGCTATTGTGTGCAAATATTGGGGATTACGAATTTACCCTTAAAACATTTCAGTGCCCTGCAGAGTTTTCTCAGCAATTTTAAAGTCCTGTTAACCATAATACAGCCAGTTCTTGATTATCCACAAAAAAGGAAATGAATAGTGGCACAGATAATCCGAAACAGAAAAACAATCAAAATGTTTCTTATATTTTACTTTGGAATGCTTTGTATGGCTTTTGGGGATTCAGATTTTCCTTCCCAGTGATGTTCTGCTCAGGAAAAAGTTGAAATGAGTTTGCATTCCCTTAAGCCCACACTAAATAGCTGAGGGGGTATGTGGCCCAGCCACATGCTGGGTGGCAGGGAGAAGGCAGCCTGAATCTGAGGGGCAAGAATTCCACTGATAAATCTAGAAGTGGAAAATGCCCCTATGAATAATGAAGCGCTGACTGGAATATAATTCAGTCTTATAAATTAGTGTGGACAATTTTCCAGCCCACATTTTTTAAAAAATCAGGTTATCCTCTTTAGAGAAGTTACTCTGGCAGTAAAAATAAATGACCTCAACGTTCTTCATTGTTCACAGTTCATTGACACCGGGCGCCATGTGAAGGAGTCAGGACCCTATTGCTAAGGCGACGGGGAGTCAGTCCTCAACTCATGTCCTCCAGCTCCATCCTACAACTTTCTCCAGTTGAACATGTAGGTTTATAAAATGCCAGATTATGTACTAAGTATTGTATCATTTACTAAGGTAGTTACCATTATTGGTCCTGTTCTACAGATGAGAAAACTAAAGCTCAGACAGGTTCATTACTAATTTAACGTCACAGACCTAGTCACTGGGAGAGGCTAACGTCCAGCTCAGGACTATCTCATCTAGGTTGGGATAGGATGAGAAAAAACCCAGAAAGAATTTTAAAAAGAAGGTTTAGCGAATGAATGAAAATACTCGGGTAATTACAATGTAATACGTGTCATGTTACTAAAGGACCAAGTCCATAGTGCGGTTGAGATGGACGATAATGATCAGATAGCTCTTAATCAGATTTTATTAAGAGCTCTGAACTGGGCAGGAGGGGATTCCCAGTCTTGAGAATACCTGTGGTAGGTACACATAGGTTAGAAAATGTCAGACATGTTCAGAGAACCATGAGTTGATCTGAAAAAAGAATCTGCCCAAGGCAAAGAAATAGAAATGAAAGTGAAAGTAATGACAATAAGAAGTGTCTCAATAGCATAATAGTCTTGCCATTAAAAATATCACAGTGGGGAAGAGAGAAAAAAGAGGAAAGGGGGAAACTTTTTTTGAAACCCCTCATGTTTTCTCATGTTTTAGAAAGTGTAAACGCTCACTTTGTTATCTAGTGTAGGACAATGATTACATCTTTCAATATTTCTAGTTCTAGGGGCAGATGAAGAAAACAGGTAAGGATAGAGTTGGTTAAGTCAAGATCACCCAATTGCCACGTGGATCCCCAAATTCATGTCTCCTGACTCTTACCTTAGTGATCTTCCACTAGCCAGGCTGGTTAGGGGCACCAGGTTAACACTTAGACCAAGCCTCCAGGAAGCCTCAGAGTAGCTTTGGGGAAGAAAGAGACTTACAAAATATAAGTCAAGGCTTAGAGGTTTTCAATGAGTTCTGGAAATTTCCACAGTCATCTTAGCTAAACCATATTCTTTTTTCTGGACAGACCATTTTGTCTGCCTTTGATTTCTTCTTTGACCTCGCTGCACCATTTACTCTGTCAAACTTGATTTTATCCGCAGTATAAAAATGCAGGAGCCATAGAGTGGTTTACCTCTATGTAACATTTTCATCTCCTGAGTCTCTGTCTCTTTAGTCTCTGGGGCTTTAGATGTTCTGTGGGCCCCATGCCTTGGCCTATGAAAAATTTCACATCACTATGGACATGACCTCTATGAAACTGGCCTCAGAAGTCTGGGTTCCTACCGCACAGCTCTACCCCTTCCTGTAACAGAGGGTGCAGTTCCCCATTGCTTTCAGGACCGAGGCACTTTGGCTGCCAGGAGTGTTGACTGCTAATCTCCCAGAGCTGAGCCTTCCCTGGAACTTGCTCTCTGTCAAAGGAAACTTCCTTGGCCAAGGCCACGTGCCCTTCCAGGAGATGGCTCATATTTAATGACTGCCACAATTCCAGAGCTCTAGAATTCCCCAGGAGATCAGTTATGCTTTCTCTTGTGAATGTTCAGCCTTTCGCTTTGCCCAGTCTTCCTTCTCTGACTCTCTCAGGAGTATTGTTCCTGAAAGTATCCTAAAGAACTCCTTGTATGCAGATCTCGACTTTACGGTCAGTTTCCCAGAGAACCTGATCTATGACATTCCCATTGCCTGTACTTATTGTGACTTTTATGCTGTTGCTGTGGTCACGTGCCCTATAATGAAAGAACAGCTTGCAAACTTGGAAGGGGTCAGAGATCATGTTTTTGGTAGATTATGTACAACAGTATTCATGGAGCCAGTCCAGCCATCTCATCCCTTCTTGACCTTGAGTAAGAGATTTATTGTTCCTATGTACGTACTGGCTTCCTCTGGTTCAAAATAGATAATAGCCTATATGATGGGGTGATGGGGAAAAAAGGGCTAAACAATCCCTAGAAGACTGTTAAGTGCTGTGGGAACACTTAAACTTTGTGGTGAAAGCTCTGAAATTTAAAGCTCCATAAGACTGAGATTCTACAGAGCCCACTGCCTCGGAGGTAGATTTGAAAATACCCTTTGCTTCATTTCCTGTGGATTATGCAACCACAGAATTCCTCTGGGGACTCAGCCACACCCCAAATCCGAGCCTAAATCACTGACTTTGACATGGATTCACAGGAATTTGGCAAGGAGCTCACCCAATTTTTCTATCAAATTGGATCCAAATGTTGCCTAGGTTGGCTGAGAGTTCAGACGGAAGAGAAGGCGCGGGCCGACCCAACTGCTAAATGGTGACATTTGAAACTCAGATGAGTTTGGCTCAGCTTAAAGACAGGGAGGAAAGTTTTGAGCCATTGTGTGTGATATAAGCCCTGGTCCAACTTGAAACAGTTTCCACTTTTTTTGGTTGTGGTTTCAGATCTGTGTCTGACCCTGCGAATGCACCCAGGTCACTGCACTCATTCCGAATGCCAAGGCCAGTTCCAGAGAACTTGGGGCTCCTATGGGGTCAAACTGGGGAAGCTGGCTCTCCTCACCTGTTGCTTTAATTCCCTCTGGATCAGAGCAAGCTCTGACAAAGGGTAGAGAGAAAACTAGGGGAGCTCCTGGTTCAGCTCCTGTGAAGACTCCAACAAGCTTTGCGTGTTGCTGTCCTCATTGAATTCTCTTGTCTTTCTTCTGGGTATTCAGAAAGTGTCGGCCTCTTGCTTCCTGGAATAGTGGCAATGGCTAGCAAGCATTTGCAGCATTGGTTTGGATGAAGTTGCAAATTTGAGAAAGTTAGGTTTTGCTGCTCACATCAGATTTTCTATCACAACTTTTCCTTGAATACTTCTTTTTCTTATTCTATTTTTTCCCCCGCCCCAAAAAATCCTCTACCATAATCTCCACTGTCTTCAGGCCTTGGCTTCAGATCCTCCAGACTCTCCCACCACCCCAGGATCCAACTAGTGGGCTAACCTTTCCTAAGTAGTGTCACGCGCTCTGAGCCTTTCTCCCTATTTCCAGCCCACATACTTGTCTTCACCCGATCCCTGATCACACCCTCCACTTCCCACCACCATTAAGACTCAGCTTTCATACATCATATCTCCTAAGGCCCTAGCTGCTTAGATGAACAATATGTTATAAAATATGTATTTATGGAAAAACCCACTAAAACTGGGTCAGACTATACTTGAGTCATGACTTTGTCATCCACATGCCAACTAACATCAGATAAGACATTTAGACTCTATGAGCCTCAGTTTCCTTACCTCTAAAATAGACATTAGAAATGTTTAATTCATAGGGTCTCAGATTAAAGTTAACTTCCCTCAAAACATCTCTTGCTCTTCCAAAATAAGATGAGGTGCCCCTCCCCTCTGCTGCTGTGTCACCCTCTGATTCACTATCGTGAAGCATCTAACTTTGCATTCAAATTCCCTATTCTCTTTTCTGATGCTCACTAGCCCAAGGCTCCTGAGGGCAAGGACTATAGCTGATCACGCCTGAAGCCCAGTGGCTAACACAATGTCTAGTATGTAGCTGGTACTCAAAATATGTGTATTGAATGAATGGGCCATTGAGGGCATTTATAAATAGTAGAGACTGTTTCTCTCAGAGAGCATATTTATATTGGAACAGTGTCTTTTTTAGACCACTTCTTTCCTGGAGGAGAGACCATAATGGAAATGTCAGGTGCAGGAAGATGTTTTGGTTCTCATCTCCAAGCTGGGATCAAATGTTCTCCAGATGTGGCGAGAAGAGGAGATGGGTCTTGCTTTCTCCCTTGCCTTCCTCTTCCTCCCCTCACCCAGATCCTCTCCTGTCACAGTTTTCATGAAGCTTAAACCAGGTGCCCAGAGAAAAGCCCTATCTTGGTCAGGCCAGTAGCCTACACAGCTGTGAGCTCTAACACTGCTCTGAACAGCTCCAAATGGGGCAGAAATTTCCTAAGGGGGTGCTTGAACTGTGATATGAGGGGGAGAAGAGATGAGGAGCAGGATGCAGGGCGTCTGTAATGCAGGAGAGTCCCATGTTCACAGAGCAAAGTGATGCTGTACAGAAAGCCTGCCATTGCTAAGGAGCCTGGTGAGAGCACAGGAAGGAAAACGCATTATTTCCGTTGTGCCTTTTGGGAGACAGCCTTCCATGAGCCTCGCATTTTTAGGTCTGGCGAGCAGGAGCACTGACTGCCTGACTGCCCTGTTCTGCACTATCTGTTCAAGGATGTTTCTATAGTGAATAGGCTTGGAAGAAACAGAGAGTCTAGATCACAGGGCAGGTATGCTTACTGCCCCTTACACAAAACTTGGGTTCTCTGAGCTCAGGGCTCTTCTCCCATAATGCACCTCACAGTGTGACTAGCTATCACCTCCCCTGGCTTGGCTCTCTTCTCACTGCCCCGTGGCATCAGGGCTCAGACAGACGGTGCCATTACGCTGATATGCATGTTGCTTGCTGGGCTATGAGGAAGCAAGGACTTGGGCTCTGATACGGGAGTTTTTGTGTTTTCATCCATGAAACTGTCAGGTTAACCCGTCAGGCCAACAGTAGCATCAAGTTTCAGACCTTTCCCAATTCTTGACTAGGCTCTGTCCTCTTTACCTGAAGGCCCTCTCTCCTCTGGGAAAAGGGGAGAGAGGAAAAGAGTATCCACTTATTGAATGGCCTCTGTTTGCCATGCTGGACTAGGCTGAGCTGAGTCTTTCATACATTAACTCACTGAATCTGCATGATAACCCTCGGAATAAACGTCATCCTATCTGACAGATGAGGACTCTGAGGCTCAGTAAGGTGAAGTGACTCTCCGAGGTCACACACAGGTGACGTGTAGGCCTGTCTGCTGAGAGAGCCTCTGACTCTTCCGTTACACGATTCTAGAAAGTGCCTTCTCTGCATGTTGCATAGGTAACCAACCCAAGATAACACGAGAGATGCTAGCAAGTCTACAATCCTTTCTTTAACCAGTCTGTCATCTGCCTCATGATTTCACCCAGTTCTAGCCCTGAATGTGCTCCTATACTTCCAGCCTACTAGGGCACTTTTAATTGTTTCAGTCTAATCTAGTCTTTTGCATTCTCTTTTCTAGGACCCCAACCTCTGGCCAATGTCACTCTATTACTTAACCTTGATTTCTTGACCCCCTGGCTACTGCCGTGGTTGTTTGTGTTTTGTTTTGTTTAATTCTGTTTTGTTTTGTTTTCCCCTACTCAGAAGGAAGGATGTGAAGCAATTTCTCTGATATCACTACAGAACCAACAACACTCTGCAGACTTCACAGTTCTAAAAAACCTTGTTTGGTTTTCAGATGTGACTGGAGTGGTTTGCACCGGGATGCTTAGACTCACCGTCTGCTCAAAGACGGAGCAGATATGCCCACCCAGGCACCCTCCTGCTGCAGACCAGCCTGCTCGGTCATATTCCAGGACTCCGTTCCTCTGCCACATTGTTTGAAGCTGTGCCTCAAGGAGTCATGAAAGCATTTGCTTGGACCTCCTACCCAGCCTACCTATGGCATAAATGGGCCAAGAAATGGGCCTCTTTTTTTGTGTAGTGCCTGTTTGTTTTTCAGTTGAGAGGGAAAAGCATCAGGCAGATGGAGTATAGATGTGAAGACTGGGGACAGCAAACGAGCGGTCTTTTCCATCAAGACTTTTCCATTAAGAGGGCTTGCTGGGGTTTTAAGCTCTTGAATATCGCTGCTAATTCCTTTCTCTGAGGCACCAGTCCACTAGATTACCCATTTTCTTGTGGGAACTCTCATGGGGGTTGTATTTCACACATGAAAATAAATTTTGTGAATAATCTAAATGATATATCTGTTTCTTTATGGAATAGACTTAGTTTAGCAATAAACTGAGATAGCTGACATACCTATAATTCTCTGGGGGAGGAAAACTGCCACCCATCCTCCAGTCCTACAACAATTATCCAAATACTCACAACATGAATGGACCAATTAGTGGTGAATATTTTCTAATACTTATTAGCAAGACCTGGACTCAGTGTAAGCAATTTTGATACAAACAGAAAGGGATGATGAGCCTACACCATGCTTTATGGAGCTCAAGAAGGACAGTAATACATAGAAAACAATCTCTACCAGCCAGTAGGTGAGAAGACACATAGGAGCAGCGTAGACAACCTGTAGGTGCTGCGGAAGTTGTGAAAAAGGATCATGAGTCTCCTAGTTACCAAGTCTCTGAACTGTGCAGGTATCTCCAAATCCCACACCTACTTCACCCCCATGCAGCCTGCTTCAAAACCCCTCCTGCAGCTCCTCTTTCTTTCCATTCCTCATGTCAGCACCTTACTTTAAGTCTTTATCAATTTATATATTTAAATACTTAAACTCCTCACTGTCTCCTTACTGGCCTCTCCCCACCCTGATTCATGGTGGTGGGCAGAGCACAAATTCAGCTTCAAAAAGCATTACTTTAGAACAAACTAATGGTTACCAGCGGGAAAGGGGGTGGGAGGATGGAGGAAATAAGGGATGGGGATGAAAGGGTGCACTTGTCGTGAGGAGTACCGGGTGTTGTATGGAAGAGTTGAATCACTATATATACCCGATATATACACTATATGTTAACTAATTGGAATTTAAATAAAAAATTTAATTAAAAAAAACAAAACAAAACACCAGGGCACCTGGGTGGCTCAGTCAGTTAAGCATCTACCTTCGGCTCAGGTCATGATTTCAGGGTCCTGGGACTGAGCCCCATATTGGGGCTCCCTGCTCAGCAGGAAGTCTGCTTCTCCCTCTCCTTCTGCCTTTCCCCCAACTCATGCTCTTTCCCTCTCAAATAAATAAATCAAATCTTTAAAAAAATTAAATAAAAAATTTAAAAAACACCACTTTGATTCTTTTCCTTCTCTTTTTTTACAATAGGTAGATTAAAAGTATTTAAACTAGGGATGAGCAAACAATATACCACGGGCCAAATACGGTCCAGTGTCTGTTTGAGCTCCTGCACTTCCTACGCTCATTAAAAGTTATAGTTCTATAGTTGACAAAAGCGAGCAACTCATCTGGCTATAACTCAGGGCTGAGAAGAGAGCCTCCCCTTCACCCTACCTGGCAAGCCTCCTTCCGCCTTCTTTCTCCACCCAAGAAATTCAACCAACTGCTCTGTCAGAGATTTCTTTCCTCCCCACCACCACCCCCTAATGAAGTGCAGGTGAGTGTGCAGCCGTGAGGAGTACCGGGTGTTGTATGGAAGCGTTGAATCACTATGTTGTATACCCGATATATATATATATATATATATATGGTGCATATATCTTTTTATAAACTTTTTAAATGGTTGAAAATTTTGTTTTTGAATACTATTTTGAAACACATTAAACTTATAAAAAATTCAAATTTAATTTCCACAAATAAAGTTTTGTTGGAACACAGACATGCCCATTTACATATTCTTGGCACTTTGTACCATAGGAGCAAAATATAAATAGTTGTGAGAGAGACTGTTCAGCCCACGAAACATAAAATATTTATTACTTGGCACCTACCCGAAGTTTGCCAACTCCCTGAGAGGACCAAGAACCTCTGATGACTGCAAGACAAGTGGATGTGAGGGCTTGAATTTCTCAGGAATGCTGTTGCCCTTTGCCCCTCCCAAAGCACCCTCCTTTTCATTCTTGAGGGGCTGCACACTCACCTGCACTTCATTAGGGGGTGGTGGTGGGGAGGAAAGAAATCTCTGACAGAGCAGTTGGTTGAATTTCTTGGGTGGAGAAAGAAGGCGGAAGGAGGCTTGCCAGGTAGGGTGAGTGAAGGGGAGGCTCTCTTCTCAGCCCTGAGTTATAGCCAGATGAGTTGCTCGCTTTTGTCAACTATAGAACTATAACTTTTTTTTTTTTTAAATATTTTATTTATTTATTTGAGACAGAGAGAATGAGAGACAGAGAGCATGAGAGGGAGGAGGGTCAGAGGGAGAAGCAGACTCCCTGCTGAGCAGGGAGCCTGATGTGGGACTCGAGATGCGGGACTCGATCCCGGGACTCCAGGATCACGACCTGAGCCGAAGGCAGTCGCTTAACCAACTGAGCCACCCAGGCGCCCTAGAACTATAACTTTTAATGAGCGTAGGAAGTGCAGGAGCTCAGAAGTCCCAGGAGGGGAAGCAATGGCCAAATCATATCACAGGTGTCTTCTTCCTGGCGCTGGTCTGTTACCAACAGAGCAGTCCGCTCACACCCCTTCCTGGTGCCTACCTGTTCTTCACTGGGAAACCGCAAAGCCTCTTGGCTTTTGCACAGTGCCAGGAATCAGGAGCCAGGAGCCAGTTCGCCTGGGTTCTTTGCTGAGCTTTGTCCGTGGGCCTTCAGTGTGAAGACAGCAGGTTGATTCCTTCCTGCCTTACTTAACATAATTAAACTGAAGTGAGGTCTTTACCAGATTCTTCAGTGCATTCACTCATCCAGGCTATAAGACAACATGGAAACAATAGGGTGGTAACAGCAGAGCTCTGTCTGCTTGTTTTTTTTGTTTTTTAATTTTCTAAAGTTGTAAAATATGTATGATATAAAGTTTACTATTTTAACCATTTTTAAGTGCACAGTTCTGTGATGCTAAATGCATTCACACTGTTGTGCATCCATCTCCAGAACCTTTTTATCTCCCAGCTGATACTCTCCATCCACCAAACAATACTCCCTATTATCTCCTCCCCTCTAAGGCCTGACAACCACCTCTTTCTGCCTTGATGAATTTGATTTCTCTAGATATTTCATGTAAGTGTTACCCTGCAGTATTCGTCCTTTTGTGTCTGGCTTATTTCACTTAGAATAATGTCTTCGACATTCATCCATGTCATAGCCGGTGTCAGAATTTCCTTCCTTTTTAAGGCTGAGTAATATTTGATTGTATGTCATTTTGTTTATCTGTTCATCTGTTGGTGGAAACTCGACTTGTTTCCACCTTTTGTGGAACCTATTGTGAATGATGCTGCCATTAACGTAGGCATAGACATAAACTGTTCGAGTCCCTGCTTTCCCTTCCTTGGGATGGATACACACACACACACTCACACACGTATACACAAGTAGAATTGTTGGGTCATATGGTAACTCTGTTTTTAATTTTTGGAGGGACAGCCATACTGTGTTTCATAGTGACCACACCATCTTGCATTCCCACCTTCAGTGCATAATCGTTCCAATTTCCCCACATTCTTGCCAATACCTACCCCCACACCCCAACCACTTTGTAATAGTAGCCATCCCAGTGGGTGTGAAATGGTATCTTATTTTGGTTTTGATTCACATTTCCCTAAAGATTTTTTCATTGGCCAGTTGGTCTCTCTTCATCAGAGAAATGTCTAAGTCCTTTGCCCATGTTTTAATCAGATGGATTTTGTTGCTCTTGTTGAGTTGTAGTTCTTTATATATCCTAGATATTAATCCCTTATCAGATATATGATTTGCAAATCTTTCTTCCTATTCCATGGATTTTGTTGCTCTTGTTGAGTTGTAGTTCTTTATATATCCTAGATATTAATCCCTTATCAAATATATGATTTGCAAATATTTCTTCCTATTCCATGTATTCCTTCTTCACTCTGTTGATAGTGTCCCCTGACGTACAAACATTTTAATTTTGATGTAGTCCGACTTACCTATTTTGTTGCTGCCCATGCTTTCGGTGTCACATCTAAGAAATCATTGCCAAATCCAATGTTATTGAAGCTTTTCTCCCATGTTTCCTTCTGAGAATTTTACAGTTTTAGCTCTTATGTTTAGGTCTTTGTTCCATTTGGGGTTAATTTCTATGTATAGTGCATGGTAAGGGTCCAACTTCATTCTTTTGCATGTGGATACCCAGTTTTCCCAACACCATTTGTTGAAAAGACTATCTTTCCCCCCCACTGAATGGTCTTGGTACACTTACTGAAAATCTTTGATCATATGTGAAGGTTTATTTGTGAGTCAGCTAGGAGTTTTTATATTAGTAGACATGCCCCTCAGGAGAACATCGGGGAGAGCTCATCTTGTGCTACAGTTTCCAATGCATAAGTCTGTATTGCCACAGGTTTGCCAGCTCCTAGACAACAGGAACTCTTTTATAATTCAAATTTAAACTTACTCAGTATATATTGTTCATCCACTTTGGTTCCAGCATCTTGTAGATCTAAGGATGCAGAAATTTTTATCCAAGAGCTTGCAAATTAGTGGAGAAGCAAACATGAAAACATACAAATGTCTTTGTGAAAAGAGTACTCTCAAAGGTACAGTAGGGGTACAAAGACGAAAGGGGTGAACCCAAACTAGAGAGGAGAGAAAACCTTCTCAGAAGTGGTGACGCTTCTGCTGAGTTTTGAAGGATGATTAAGAGTTTGCCTGGCAAACAAACGGTGGGGGTCATAGGGACATTCAAAGCAGAGAGCCATATGTGCATAGAGTTTGAGGGAGGCCACACTATGTCATTGGATTATCATAGAGCATATATTACAAGGTCAGGAGGATTGGGTGAGAAGCTTAGGTGGGTAGGCAGGAGTCAGATCCTAGAATGTGAACTTTATTATGTGTGTGATTGAAAAGATTTGCATGTCCACTCCTTAGACCAGTCCTTAGCACCTATAATTGTTTTATTCAATCGATTGTTGTCTAGTGAAATAATGCTTTGTATTTGTTTCCCCGCTCACATATCATCTCTTTCACTTCTTTTTTCCTTCTTTCTCTTTGTTTTCTTTTCTTTTCCCTCTTTGGTGGCTTTCTTATTTTTTTTTTTTTTCCTGGAGATACAGCTCAGCTACAGAAGAACATAAACAAGAATGGGACATGAATTTAGACAAAACAACAACCACAAAAAAGTGAACTCATACAAGAAACATTGAAGCTACCTAGGTTAGGCTCAGTTGAACTTCCAAATGTGTTTTAAATTAGGTCATCTCAACCATGACTACAAGTTCAAAACATTCAAAGCAATCTTATTGGAACTGGAACAAGACATATTTGGTTTCCTCTAAAGGATTTTTAAAAGTGTAGTTAAGAGCTGAGCTCTCAAATGTAAAAATATATAAAAAGAAAGCCCCTAAGCAAATGGTCTTCAAAATAAATGGCATTAAACTTTCGAACTAGCAAAAGTTGTGATCCCTCAGTAATATATCACTTATAGGAGCAAGGTTTACTCAGCAAGCTCATTTATCTGGGCAGGGCCAATCAGAAGCAAGTGAGCAGAGGAAGCATTTAGAACAATCAAAACATGTGCAGAGTCCATAAACTCAGAGAGGTTTTGCTCGTCTTTTACCCACAATGCCAGCAAACTGGGCTGCCTGGTTTCCTAAAAGATAGAACATGACCAGTAAGTTACGAGGGCACCAAGGGAGGGCTAGACACAAGTATGAGGATTCTTCTGAGAAGAAAATGCTCTTGGTTTGGTAAGGAGAAGACAGAAAGAAATATGAAAGGAAAGATCTACAAACTTCAAAAAGAAAACCCACATACAACATATAAAGCATCCTGAGATGATTTAATAAGGAAATGGAGGCCTGCCCACCTCCATAGCCCACAATGTATCTCTCTAAAGGAAAGCACAGAATCCAAGCTAATGTTCATAATAATCCCTTCCATCAGTATAGTTTGGGCCCACAAACTAGTGAAGATGAACTATTTGGGAAAATTCACTTTTGCAGAAAGAACTATATCTTATTCTGCCCTGATGCCAGTTAAATGGGTCATCAGACCACCTCTCCTAATTTCAGCCTAATTTCCAACTTCATCACCATAATAGGAAAACTGTAGAGTTAGAGAACTTACATAATTTTCCTATGCACTAGGAAAGTGCATAAGAAAGATTCAGTTTCCTTATGTGTAGAATGGTGATCATAATACTGTACATATCATAGATCTGTTGTGAGGGCAAAAAGAGGATTCGTGTCCAGCACCCGGCATTTTACATACTCAATGCTTCATAAATGTGAAACACTCCTATAACCACCATGGCCACACCCCCCCCCCATCATTATTGATCCTGTAACAACCCTGCACCTGCATTCCTACCCTGACTCCACCATTTATGAGCCCTAGGATCTTGGGAAAGTCACTTAACTTCTTTCTGCCTTGGTTTCCTCATCTAGAAAATGAAGAAAGGCTATAGAATATCTCCCTCCTGGAGTTGCTACAAGGGTTAAATGGAATAATATATGAAAAACACTGAAATTAGAGACAAGCACCAAGTAGTGATTCAAGTAAAATTGGCTGTAGTTACTATTGTCGTTACCCTCCATTTTACTTCTAAGGATGGTAGTTCTCAAAGTGTGGTTTGGGGACCCCCAGGTTGTCCCCTTTTCAGGCAGTCCATGAGGCCCAAACTATTTTCAAAGTCATATTAAATTGTTGTGACTTCTTCACTCCCACTCTTTTGAAAGTACTGTGATATCACTACCGAAGAACTGCAGATGTACATTGAGACTCTAGGTGTCTTCTATTAAACAGGAAAGAGCTTTGGAAAAATGTAAAAACAATGCTCTTCTTCTTTTTATTTTTGCAAAATACAGTTATTTTTCCTAAAAGTATGTTTTTGTGTTAGCCTATCATGGGTTTATTGCTGTTACTTTTAGGTGAATAAATATTTTTTAAAGCTTAGTTTTCATTTCTAATATGGTAAATATCAATAGATATAATCCACAAACACAGAAATTCTTTGGGCCTCTCAATAATTTGAAGAGTGTAAAGGGGTCCTGAGACAGAAAAGTTTGAGAACTGCTGTTGTAGTGTAGAAAACTTCAGAGTTGTTGACATCCTGAACGTCCCTTGCTTAAGATTTGAGTATGAGTAGAGTCAAGTCTCAACCAAAGTTTTCTGATAATGGAGGATCCTGGTCATTATGATACATTATACCCCAAAAGTATTGGAGCTCCCACATGGGGAGAGGGGCCAATGGTATGACAATGCATTTACAGTTGAGTACTCTTGCAGAGCTCTGTCTGCTCAGCTTAGCATGACTCTAGTCTTCATATGGTATTCAAGGAAAATACATGTTCTCCAACATCTTAAATTTTATTCCAAGTGACCAGTCATGGCAGAATCAAATTCCCATGCAGTTCTTGCCTGGTGATTAAGAAGAGGCACCTAGTGTTAATAGTCTCAAGTTGTGGTTCCAGAGTCAAAATGGATTCCCATCACGGGTTTTCAATCTCAAATATCAGGCAAAAATTCTCATCCATTTGTAAGCCACTTTAAATACGATTTTCAGGAGTTCAAGAACTAATCCCTGAAGGAACTGGGTCAAGTTCTTCCCAATCCTGTCCCCATACCATAGATAACTAAGCTTCAGTCTTAAGGACATACTTTGGGATACTGGGGCATAATTAAAGGAGGGAAAACAAACAGGGACAGTCTTCCACAGAAAAGGCATATGTGGCCTCTCTTTGAATAAACATTTGATGCTTAAACATTTCACTGGAACAAATTGGTTTAAGTATGTCATATTGTGATTTAGGGTTCCCACCATTGTCTTGGTTCAAAGTTGACACCTGCTACATTGTTTAAGACCTTTTGTTCAGAGACTTCAAATTTTCACACACATATATACACGCATATATAATGCATTTGGTTGGGCTGGATTGAAATTTTCAGTAGCAATCCAAAGAGTGGCTCACAGGGCAATGTCATAGGCTTGCATGCATTATTCAGGATTTTCTACTAAGTGCAATGGGCTTTTGGAAATTAAATTGGTTTATTTCAATCCAATGCTTATTTGACATATATGTCCATTTATGCTGAAGAATCATATCATTCTTCTATTTTGGCTCCAATAATGTTAATTCTTCAAATGTTACCCTACAGAGGCTGTTACTCCACAATGCCAAATATCCATCTGGAAATAATAAACCTTTATTTTATTATCCTCATCTCCCCAAATCTAATATTTGATAAGATGGACTTAAATTACCTGGATGTCTAACTATTTTCATTTGTAGCTAGATGCCATAGTATTGTAGGAAAACCGAAATAAGCAACATGAAATGAAAATCATTTTGATCAAGTTATATAGCATCCCAGAACTAAACAACCCTACTCCAATATTTTGCTAAATTTAATAATTTCACCCAAATGTTATCAGATCAGTTTGTGTGTGGAATACAATGTGCCAAACAAAATAAATTGACTATCTCACTATTGAAATAATGTGGAAGGGGGCGGGGCCTGGAGAAACAAGCACGAGATATATGGGACAAGGCAATGAAGATTAGCCTCTCTCCTCCTCCTCCATGGAGGGTCCACGCAGACCTGGCTGGGTCCAGCAGTCAAGCAAGAACACTAGTCCTCTTATCTTTGACTCTACAGAGGAGGCTCCTCCTGCCACGTCTTCATCCCAGCCAGCACCGTGGTTCTGCAAGAGAGGCATGCAAGGTGGAAAATCTAACTACCGGCTTATATCAGAGCTCCCTCAGTTTCCCAGCCAGTGCCTCATCACACGCTGGACACACTCCAGGCTCTAGGGATGATCCACTCATTCACTCCACATCACTACAGAATCTGAGACTTGGAAATGCAGGCAGCAGACCACTACAACACTACAATAACTACTATTACTGTTAGGTGCTGGTCTATCTTCTCTTGGAGAGTTACTTAATGTAGACCTTTCCTGGGACACAAGCTTACACCGAGCAGGCTGATCAATTTGAGAACAATCCTGTAAAAGTGGTCCAGACTGGAGATATAGCATCAAAGTTTTGGAGGCATTTAAGTATTTTGAAATGGCCATTTAATTTCATTTTTGTCCTGCTTAGAGTTTGACTTCATTTTTCCCCTTCTCTAATCAGATCTACAATATTCAAATGGGAATTCAGATTGAGCCATTTTCTGATAAATCTGGAAAAGAAGTAAAGTCATGTCATTGTTCCTTAGCTCTACTTTTTTCTCAGCTAGCTGGTCAACTGAGTCCCAAAATGGGCTTGGCTTAATGATCCAATTAAATAATTTACATCTGTGTGGCCTTGGTCTTTGTCTCAAATGGGTGAAAATAGAAATGTACATGAAACTTTTAAGATAAACAGTGCTGGTAAATCACCCAAAATGACCATACTTACTCAAACCCTCTCTAATGAAATTGAAAGATGTTCATGTTTGCATGTTATATATTCATGCAATTTACTCCAACAAATAAACCTTTCAACCTGTATTTAGAGTGCCTACTATGTGCTGGTGTCTGAAAATAAGAGTTAAGTAAAAGACTTAAGAAGCTTACAGCCTAAGAGTCACAAAAGCAAACATATTTTCCTATCAGTGTGGTACTGGGAATGCAAAGGGTGAGGTTACTTTCCTCATCATGATCACCATTATTGAGCACCTACAAAATACACTGTTGTGTCCCGTGCTGAGTCCACAGCAGAAATAACCGAAGGATTCTGGGAGCTGCTTTATTAATTCCTGATTCTCTGTTACCAAGGTTGCAATGATTAATCTCCAGAAAAGCTACAGTTTAGCACCTGTTGAATGATATTAGAGGAAATCATCTGTGTTGCAAATAGAGAATATGTTAGGGAGGCTGGACTCAAATGAATCCAGGTTTTGCTATCTTTCTCCTTCTGTTTGAGCAGACAAATAATCTGTTGCAACTTTGCTGCTTCTCTTCCATAGCTTGGCTCTGTTCCCATGCACCATTTTGTTCTAGGGGATGCCTAAACTGATTCTTCAGCGTTAGCCAAAACAAATGAGGAGCTTGGCTCTTGGTCTGCTCACAGCAGCTGCTGTGATTGAAGTTCTCTGCACCTAAGCAGTGGGGCAGCTTTCTGTTTGACAGATGAACACATTTTCATTACTAGAGAAACAGGAAGCATTGCATACTGGGCAAAAAAAAAAAAAAAGAACAAAAAAAGGAAAGAAAAAAGAAAGAAATATTTGGGAAGTTGCTTTGTTCTTTCTTATATCAATCGTGGTTATTGTTCAGCTGAAATGTTAGGGAGGAGGCTGACGGTGTGGGAGCCTAATACCCAAGCCTCAGGCTTCTCTTCCCCTCAGACTGTAACTAGGAGCTGACAGCTGTGTGGTTTCTTGACCTCAGGTTGCCTTCGCCAGAAAAATCCTTTGCAGATCTGCTCTGGGAGGCAGTTTTGTTCATGCATGCAGCAAAGGGCATGGAGAGGCCAGGAGGTCTAAGAGAACCCACATATAAAGGAAAGGGAAAAAAACATTTGGCTGGTTCCATGTATTCAGTCATACAATGGATCTAAACTGTGTCACGGGTATTTGAAGGCCTTCAACATAACTACTCGAGACTTCCATGGTGATTTGGGAGCTTGTGACGACTTAACTGTGGGGAGATCCAGGTTCTTCAGAGAACAGAGCCGATCTCTGGGAAGGCAAATTTGTGACAGTCTTTCCTTCCTAACTTCAGACTTTGGATTCCTGTGGTCAAAATGGTAGCCTTCAAAGGCACCCTTGGTTCCCAGGTTTTGTGTATTGAGTCCCTAGATAAACTTTAGTGCATTTGACTGGCATAGCAAATCCGCAAAGCAGAGGACAACTGGGGGAAGGACAAAGAGAGGAAGATGATAAGAAAATACATAAATGTGGGGTGCCGGGATGGCTCAGTCAGTTGAGCGTCCAACTCTTGGTTTTGGCTCAGGTCATGATCTGAGATGGAGCCCCAAGTTGGGCTCGGTGCTCAGGGTGGAGTGTGCTTAAAATTCTCTCTCTCTCTCTCTCTCTCTCTCCCTCTGCCCCTCCCCCTGCTCGCAAGTGTGCACATGCTCTCTCTCTCTCTCAAATAAATAAATAAATAAATACATATCGATATGAGGAATTCTTAATTGTAGGAAACAAACTAAGGGTTGCTGGAGTGGGGGGTGGGGTGGGAGGGACGGGGTGACTGGGTGATAGACACTGGGGAGGGTATGTGCTATGGTGAGCGCTGTGAATTGTGCAAGACTGTTGAATCACAGATCTGTACCTCTGAAACAAATAATGCAATATATGTTAAGAAAAAAAGAAGAAGATAGCAGGAGGGGAAGAATGAAGGGGGGGAAATCGGAGGGGTAGACGAACCATGAGAGACGATGGACTCTGAAAAACAAACTGAGGGTTCTGGGGGGGAGGGGGTGGGAGGATGGGTTAGCCTGGTGGTGGGTATTGAGGAGGGCACATTCTGCATGTTGCACTGGGTGTTACGCACAAACAATGAATCATGGAACACTTCATCTAAAACTAATGATGTGATGTATGGGGATTAACATAAGAATAAAAATAAATAAATAAAATAAACCCACGAATATGTTAAAAAATAAATAAAATAAATAAAATAAAATAAAATACACAAATGTAAGGGGTGAAGTTGCAAATGAAAAGGCAAAAATTTAGTGTAAATATTGAGGGATGTCTTCAGAGAGGAGAGGAGTCTAGGGTCCTTACAGATGCATGCTTATTGGATCCTCATTTACAATGACCACTACACCAAGAACTTCCTGGCTACTTTGTCATCTATTGAAAAAGTTGGATTGCCGGCCAAAGAAGCTAACATATATTGACCAACTACTATTAGTCAGAAACTGGGCTAGGTGCTTTTTGGAATGACATACCTATCACAGCACACAATGTAGGGATTAGACACTTTGACATCTATCTAAGGTCACAGGGTTAAATGACACAGCAAGACTGCCAACCCAGTTCAGTGTAACTCCAAAGCCATCTTGGAGTTTAAAGTGTTCTTCCTCCACACACATCCCCCTGCCCTTTCTTGCCTACATCCTTGGTAACTTGTGGCATTCACTCCTGCTTGGCCTGGACCAAGTAACTAATCTTTCCACATAAGACCCAGGCTGCTAATAACTGATGGGAGTTGGCACGTGAGATACAATCCCTGTGACTTTACCGATGGGCCAGGGTGGTGGGAAGAGAGAAATAATGTTCTGCTTTCATATATACTTACCAAAGACTTTCACTATAGCAGGCCATGCATTGCACTTATGTGTTCGTTATGTTAATTAGCGAGTTTCTTGAGGACTCACTAGGATTGTCTCTTTCTCACTTTTGCATCCTTGTCACAAAATATGCATAATTCTCATTCTCTGGTCTTCAGGCTAAGGACTCAGACTTGCTCATCCAAAATACCAACTTCCTTCCTATCTAGTATTCCATGTCCATAAAAGCATTTGATGAGGGCTTATTGGTGGTGGTGACTATAATGCCAGAAAAGTTATGGAGTCTGGTCAAGGGTCTGCAGTAAGTTACAGAACCAAGCAAAAATTCAACTTTTCTGTTTCCCAAGGAACTTCCTCTTACAGACCAAGATTATAAAATTCACATCTCATAGGGTCCTAGGTTTCATTTAAAGCTTCCTAGGATTCCTTAAGTTTTTTTGCAAAAACCAATTAAGGTTTAATTGTTTTTATAAAAGTACTACATCTAAAATAAGCTTCTTTCTTCTGCTTATTTTAGTTTCCTTCTCTCTTCTTATCTCTAAATTACTCTTTTATTTTTGCTCTCACAAATGAATTTGTTTCCAAGTATAAGCAGGGGTATTTTGTGAGAAAAAAATGTGTAAATGTTGCCTCCTATAAGCAGAAAATTTATGTGTATGAATTACTAAACTTCTCAGACTCAGGGTCATTAGTGGTATGAGATATCAGTACCCACCTCTCACGATTGTTGTGGGAATTTAATTATTCTATATAAAACACCTAACAGGATGCTGGACACAGAGTAGGCATTTAGCAAATGTTAGCTTTTACTGTTGTTAATACTGACATGACTTTTATAAGGAACGACATGAAAAGGATAAAGAAATATACTAACAACTTCTGACCCTTACTATATTATTACTTTTGTAATTTTAATTTCCTTTTATCATAGATTGTTGATTACAGAATTGTGTTACAGAATAGTTGTACCATAGGTTATTGATTACAGAATAGTTTCGATCGATCTATCATCTATCTATCTATCATCAGACAAGTCAAGGTTAACTATTATGCTTGCCATGCCCACAATTTTATTTTTTTTAAGGAAACCACTTTGCACACAGCAATTCCTGAGGGATTAAAGAAACATCCCTGGGCAGCCATAGTCTCAACTAAGGGTCCTGCATCCAACTTCACCAAGTCAGTCCAGGGTGAAGAACCTACCTGAGAGTAACCAATCCCTAGGCTAACCAGTGGTTGTGAAATCTCTAAATCTCTACTCAGAAATTAACTAATAAGATCCTCTCAACTCTGCAATTAGTCTTGGGAACTATAGAAAAAATTAGGCTATTAACAGTAAGAGCTGAATTCTGAGAGACAGAGAGAGATCATGAAGTAGAACAAGGAGTTGTGAAGAAATAGAAGCTAAAATTTAGTGGAAGCCATGAGGCTGCACTTGCTGCTTATGACTGCAATCTCTCAATGGCCCCCAGTTAAAAATTCCATGCACCTGTGTCCTCCTCATCCCAACTATGAGGCTCCTCTTGGGGGGCTCTGAATACCCAACCGAGTTTCTCATGCCACGTCGTGGTTGGAGGGGCTCAAAGCTGCCCTCAGAACCATCTGTCGATTTCCTTCCACAGTTGCTACTTGATCACTCAAATGCCATATTGGACCTGGAATTTTTCTCTAGGAGGCTTGCACTCTCCTAGACTGCATAAGGCAAATTAGAAAATGATACATTCTATTTTGGGATCCTTGCAGCTTGTCTGGTATTTCAATCAGGGGTTCTATTATCCCTTTTATCTCCAACCACAGCTGAGACCTGGGCCATTTCTCAGGAACTGAGAGCATCCTTGTTAATCTACCCTTTCTCCCTTCTTTGATCAAGCTCTGTTCCCATTTTGTGAATTCTAGTGCTGTCATAGTCTTCCTTACTCTAGCGTATGGTATTTATACCGTGGGGTTTTCTTTGTTCGTTTGTTAGTGGTTGCCCTTGAGTTTGCAACATATGTTTATAACTAGTCCAAATTCACTTTCAAATACTACCATATCCCTTCAGGGGTAGTTCAAGTACCTCACAACGGAATATTCCCAATTCTTCTGTCCTGTCCCTTAGAGCATTGCTGTCATTTATTTCACTTATAGATACTCCATAATCTCCAAATACCTTGTCTCTGTTATTATTTTGGACAAACTGTTACCCGTTAGGTCAATTAAGAATAAGAAAAAGAAAATATTTTATTTTACCTTCATTTATTCTTTTCTTAACACTCTCTCTTCTTTATGTAGGTCTAAGCTTCTAACGTCTATCATTTTCCTTCTCTCTGAAGAATTTATTTTAGCATATCTGACAAAGCAGACCTACTGGCAACAAATTCCCTGAATTTTTGTTTGTCTGAAAAAGTATTTCTCCCTTACTTTTGAAGGATGATTTCACTGGATACAGAATTCTAGCTTGTGGCTGTTTGCTTTTAAATATTTCCTTCACTTCTTGCTTGCATGATTTTTGGAGAGTAGTCTGATTTAATTCTTACTTTATTCCTCTATAAGTGGATGTTTCTTCCACCTTTGACTTCCTGTAAGATTTTCTCTTTGTCTTTGATTTTTTTTGCAGTTTGAATATGATATGCCTGGTTGTAGATTTTCTTTGGTACTTGCCATGGTTGGTGTTTTCTGATCTTCCAAGATCTGTGGTTTGGTGCCTGTTGTTTATTTTAGAAAATTCTTAGCCAGTATTCCTTCAAATATTTCTTCTGTTCCTTTCTTTCTTCTCCTTCTGGTATTCTCATTACACTTTGTAATTGTTCCACAATTCCTGGATTTTCTGTTCCATTTTTTTTGTTTGTTTGTTTGTTTTTGTTTTTTCATTTTTTTTTTCTCTTCGTGTTTTTGAAGTATTGACATATCTTCAAACTCACTGATTCTTTCCTTGGCCTTGCTGATGAACCCATCAAAGGCATTCTTCATTCCTGCTACAGTGTTTTTAATTTCTAGCATTTCCCTTTGATTCTTTCTTAGAGTTCCCATCTCTGCTTACATAACCTACCCGTTCTTGCTATATTATGCTTTGAATCTTATAGGCCTTGGGTTTTCCACATTTAAAGCCAATGAAGTCAAATAATTCATTTTCTATTTCAAATATTTGGTTCCTACAATAAAAGTAATGGCTTTCAAAACTATTTTTCTGCTTTAGATCTATCCAAATCTACATAAGAGGTCGAGAGTAAAGAATTTAACTGGTTGTTTGGTATCAGCCCTACCACCAGGGCAGCATTATAATAATGCAAGTTCTTGATGCTGCTTGAATCATTAGAGGATGTGGAAGATGAGGTAAACAAACCTGAAAATTAAAGTATCCTCTTACTACATTTTTCTCTTAAGGGTTTGTAAAACCTGGAACACAGAGCTCACACTACACTGACCCAACCAAGAATCAAGATAGCCCTGACCAACACTGCGAAGATGAGACAGAAGAAGCCCCTCCACTCCAACACTAGACGTTACACACAGCTCATTTACCTATTTATTTGGCCGATTGATTTACACCCTGGTGGTCATAATAAAAAGAAGGAAACCAGGTATATCCCATTTCTCTCCAAAAAACAGAGAAATTTGACATTGTACTTGGGATTGAGGAAAACTAATTGATTTGACAGCTAATCAAAAACTCCTAAGGGAAAAATCAATATAGAACAAAATAATGTAGTCTGTAAATTCTGTATGCTATTCCCCCTAGTATGTTGATTGTGTAGCATCAGTCTCATCTATTTTAGATGGGAATGTTACCAACTATAATGCTTCTGTTGATATTTCAAAAAGATTCTAATCTCATTTCAGTAATAGCTTCTGTCATTCCCAGTGACACATATGCCATAACATTCTTGGTTAAATTGACAGAAATATTAATGTGCTCAGATTTTATATTATTCGGACCACTGTATGTCTCTTTCTTAGTATTCAATTACCTTTGCCTTATACACAGTATCAGAGCCCAGTTGCCCAATCCCAATGCATTAGGTATTATTCATGAGGGACATCAGTCTTCTCATCTCTTTGTGATTTTGGACTTCTCCAGCAGAAAGCTTTTTACAACTATATGGATTTTCTTCTTTAAATTTTATACTTTTCTATCTTCTGTAACTCAGATGAACTTGTTATATCCCTTGTTCCTCATCTTCATTTTATTTCCTTGGAATTATTGCCTTTCAGAATTGAAATGGATTTATGGCCCACATCTCAATCTGATGTTTGAAACTGTTCTACACCTTCTCTGCCAAATTCCTCCTCTATCCTTGAGTTCATTGCCTTCCAATAGCCAATTCTATCTTTGCTATTACATATCAGAGAGCAGATTTTTTTTCAAAGTATTTTTCACCTATTACTCTAGTTTTATGTTTTAGTGTCATTTAGAACAATCCAAATTTTTCTTTTACTCCATGACCCTTTGGATATTTAAAATAGTTACTAGGAGCATTTGCTTCTCTGGGCTAAATATCCCTACTTCCTTCTATCATTCATAATAGAATATAATTGTGCATTTCCTTACCATCTAGTTGGTAGTTCATTATGTGTTTGAGTTACATATCTAGCAACAATTTGCAAGGAATGTTAGGCAATTTTTCCACTTTGGCATCAGATTTTCAACTGGAATGATTAAGAGTATATGACTATCTTTAACATGATTAAAATGTAAATGGGGCTTTAGGAGAGTAAAAAAAAAATGAAAAAGAAAGAGGTTAAGTGGGATCCACTGATGCATACAATAGGATAAAACTTCATACAATATTCTATAAATTTGATAATGAGCATTTTTAGATGTCATAAAGCAGTGATAATCAGTACCAAGCTCAGTTTCTGGAACTTCGTATTAGTAAATACTCGTTAAATAAATAGTAGCATTTTGAGGTTATTTCAATTTCCCTTCTACTAAATACTGGTACAAAGACATGGGAATGCTGTGGAAGGTTTCGAGAATTGTCTAGGAGATTCTATGATGGTTTCAGAATGTCTTTAGTGGAGATTGGGTGAGGAGGAGGTGATCCTGTTAGAGGAGCTAGAACATTTGTCTTAAAATTCTAACTGCATAGCAAATGACATTTTTACCTCCATTGTGTATGACAGATCAGGAATTGTAGTAAGTTTCTCTAACGATGCTTTTACTCAGCCTTCCCCTAAGATTAAGAAATTATCCATTGTCCATAGTAAAGATTATTATTTTTGTTAAGGTAGCCTTGGAAGGTGATGGAGATTCTGGGAAGGTAAAAGCCATCCTCTCACCGAGACAACTATTGGAGACTTCATTACTCAGATTCCTCATATGTTACTGTTTTTGTCTTAAGTGATTCTGCATTGGGTATCACTGTCACTGATTACAAAAAAAATATGCAAAGCACTATCAGTTTCTGTGATGCGAATGCTTGACATTTACTTGAAATAGCAAGACTTAGTAGAGGTTGTAGAGAAATACTTTTAGTGTGCACTGTGAAGCATCTGCTACTTGTTACTCTTTATTCTGACAGTGATTTGTTCTCCCTAAGTTCTTCTGCATTTTCTTTGAATTCTCCTCTGGGTCTTTGTCTCTTTGCCTCTCCCTCAGATGCCTCTCTGTTCTCTCTGTATTGTGTTTCCAGAAAGAAAGCATATCCTGCTCATTTTAGTCCAGAATTGGTCATTTTCAGGCCAATGTGCTCCCATTAGAGTAACATTTATACCAAGCCCTTTTAAACATTCTCTGTGGCTACAGCTGTTCAAGATTTTACTCTCTGATCATCCCAGGCCCATTAATCCTAAGGCTACACATGTGATGCTTTCAAAGTGTGGCATCTAGGACAGAACCCAATACCAAAGGTGAGATCTGATCCTGGCTTTCTCCTAGCTTGAAAGACACATAAATTCCATTTGGGGGATATATTGGACATGAGCTGATGACAGATTGCCTTTACTAAGTATCCCATGTAAAGAGAACATTACGTTCAGCCTTGAAAGATCAATAAACTTACAGACAGCCTTGTAGAAGGAAGAGAATCTTTCCTCAAAAACTAAGGCAATGTAAGGCAGAGCTGAAAACCAAGCCACCTTCGCTGCTAGTCATAAAGCCATTACCTGGTAAGGTCCCACTTACTGGTGTTTGAGCAGCCGTCAAAACATGGATGATCTAGGCTTATAAAGACATAACTCATGCAACACTACATATTTGTTGCATTTCATATACACACCTCCGGCAGGTTGGGAACTAGAAACATTTGCTCAGTGTCTGTCATGTGTCAACACTACCTCACTGAATTTTCAGAACATCCCTTTAAACTTGGATTACTGTTTTTGTCTTATGGATGGGGAAACTGAGTTTCAAAGAAAAGTTAAGCAGCATGCATTTTCATAACTGACAGGCCAAGATTATAACTCAAATATTTTACCCCAAAACCCAAGCTCTTTCCACTACATCATGCTTTCCAGGGTGTTGCCTGTAGGTAAAGTGAAGATTATGTTCTAGATATAGCATTAGCAAACATATGAAAGAAAAACAGGATATAAGAAAAGTAACTTGCAACTGAAAGAGTTCATAATTCTTCATTGTTACAACGATTCTAGGTTGAAACATATCAGAATTTATCACATTATTACTCAGTCATGTTAGGTAAAAATTATTCTAGGTATATATATATACATATATATATTTTTTATTTTAGGTATATATCGTTCCATCCCACCGTCCTCTGGTATACTCTCTTTGCTCTGCATAAACTGCATAATCTCACATAAACCATGGTGAGTTCACAAGCAGTACTGAGTCATAATGCATGTAAATCCAGTAGGCATTCTTTTTGCCTTAAAACTTCTTATTTCTTGCACTGAAGTGGAGGATTTCCTTTCCCCTTTCCAGTGTTGACACGTTACTGAGGTGGAGTCCTTTTAAAGCAGATAGAAAGTTTTGATGCTAAGGTATCTATAAATACCCAAGCAATCATAGCCATTAGAGCAAGAAGGGGCTTTTAATGTAATTTGCTCAAGCATCCCACTTTTATCAGTAAAGAAATTAAGACCCAGAAAGGCCTATAAATAGAATGTTATCGTAATACCTACCCTATGTAGGGTGACTGTGTCATTCATTTTCCAATTTACGACACTTTCAAGAGTGAAAGAAGTTCTAACTTCTTGGATGGGGTGGAATGCTGGGAAATGGGCACTGGGACTGCCCCAGACAGATCAGGATTTATAGCTGACCCTGAACAACATGGGTTTGAACTGCAGGGTCCACTTATATGCAGATATTTCTCAATGAATACTGTATGATACTGTAAATGTATTTTCCTTATGATTTTCTTAATAACATTTTCTTCTAGCTTATTTTATTGAAAGAATACAGTATAGAATACAAATAACATACAAAATATGTGTTAATCAACTCTTTATTAGTAAGCCTTCTGTCCAATAATAGGCTATTAATAGTTAAGTTTTGGGGGAGTTAACACTTGTACACAGATTTTTGACTGCTTTGGGAGTCGACACCTCTCACCCCCATGTTGTTCAAGAGTCAACAGTACAGTTATTCTAGCCTCTTCAAATTTTTATAATAATGAAATGAAATGGCATATGTCAAAGCTTCCAGATTAATGCCTGGAACATACATCGAAAGAGCAAATAAACTTTGGTTAACTCTGAACCTGCAGTCAAGTTGCCCAGGAAATTAGTGGAAGGACTGTGAATCACACACAGATTTTCTAACTTCCATGGCTAAGAGACAACAGTACCAGGTGAAACAAACCAAAACCATAAAATGACAACTAATCAGCAGGTTTTCTTTTGGTTCATTTTAATTTTGGGTTTTGTTTTATATCTAACACAGAAAAACTTCCTGCCATTCCTTCCCTCATGTTATAGGTTGACCAAACAGTCCAGTGACTCTAAGATAGAAACACATCCACAGACAGTTGTGCAGACTAATAAATCCCACAGGAGGGAGGGGAAGGAAGGAAGGAAATAGGAAGGAAGGAAGGAAGGAAGGAAGGAAGGAAGGAAGGAAGGAAGGAAGGAAGGAAGGAAGGAAGGAAGGAAAAGTTAATAGGAAGAAAGGGAGAGAAGGAGGGGTGAAGGAAGAAAGATGGGAGACCAACTGTTTCCTAAGATACAAGATTCTGTGGAATCTGTACCCAGACAAGATGCTACACATTTTCAGTGGAACTGCTTTAAAAGGAAACTAGATTGAATATAGTTCTGTAACTATGAAACAATGGTTTTACTGATTGTAAAATGAGGTAATTCCTCATTCTACTACCACTTCACTGGTTAAAAGCTGTCCCCATATCTCTGTTTCAGTTGGATATTTATTTAGTGGATTCTGCCTTCAGAGACCTCAAACTCACCCCGTCTCCACTTTGGCCATACAAATAACTCCAATTCATTCCTTAGTTTTTGGATACCACAGAGTGAGTGACCTGGGATTACTTTCTTGCGTTAAGTTAGGAGCACCCAAGAGTAGTTAAACAGTGGTCTCCATAAAAATGCCTTTTCCAGGTCATGCCATTTAGAAGCTCCAGGTTTTATAAGTTTTGACTCTGTCTTCAAAGAGACATAGAACTATTCACTTCTCTGTTTCCAAATCCAAGATGTTGGCTCTCTCCAAGACATTTTTGGTTGAAATCTTATCCCTGGGAAGGCAGCTCATGTACCAATTCTTCTTGTCATTTGTCCGATGGCAAGAAGGAGATGAAATTTCAAATGTTATCAGGGCTGTGAAATCTGGTCCTTATCCTGTTTTGACCTTTTCATTATTCTCTGTTCTGACTGACTGGCTGTCGCCACCCCTCCTGCAGGTTGGTTGTGTTCTAAGGGCTGGAAGAGCAGAATTGCCTGCTAATCAACATACCAACTATTGAAAAGGTCAAAACCAGCTGATCTCTAGCTTCAGTTGAACCACCCCCAGTGTATGCAAGTCAACTTAGACAGAAACTGGCACCACTTTAGGAATGTCCTGTTTCAGTTTTAGTGCATTAAAAAAAAAATAAAGAATTTAAATATTACTGATGATCTCACACTACAAACTCATTTGGGGAAAGGTAACTTCCACTGCCTAATTAGACTATAAAGCTCATGGAAGGCTATGACTATGTTGAATTCATACTCAACTCAATTTTTTTCAAGTAAAACTCTAGGATTTTTTTTCAAGTAAGAATATTCAAATAAGATTCCCCTGAAAATGACTGATTTTTCCTATCTATCTTAAGCTTGGGAATTTTATTCCTAAGTCGAGTTTTTCTTCTTCTTCTGCCTTTGAATTAGATCTTCATCTTTACTCGATGGTGATACATTTTCTCCCCAGTGCAACCAATAATAATGCCAGAAAGTGAGCAGTTAAAATGAAACTGTCTTATATTTTCACAGCACAATATATTTTGCCAAACATATTGTTTTAGTCAGGATAAGATCATTTAAGCTGTAGTAACAAATTAATCCCCAAATCTCAGTGCTTAACACACTAAAGCTTTGTTTTTTGTCATATGCCATATCTAATGTAGGTTTGCTGGGGGCTGGCTTCCACATTAGCTCACAGATCACAGGCTGATGAAGATTCCATTATTCTAACTAAACACATGCCTTTGGAGTTTGCCATGCCAGCCTTAGAAGACACATGTTCTTCTATAGTTTGGCCTAAATAGGAAAAACATCACTTTTGCTTATAACACATTGGCCAGAACTTGTCACATCACCCCACCTGGGCTAGAAATACGGGTGATCACCTGAATATTCCATAAGCAACAGATGTCTCTGCCCACACATTTCTGCCAATGTCTTCATACAAGCACAGTAACCTTGAGATGCTGATAATCTTGTTACTAGTAACAATATAGCAACTGTTTATTGTTTCCCCATTTTGTATTAGGGAATCGACTCTTGCAACATCATTTATTCATCTGGAAACTGAGGCTCAAGGAGAGTGGTGTGTCAGTTCAGGTCATGCCATAATCAGATGCCATGGTGGCGTTAGAAGCAGAAGAGATTTATTGGGGGTCACTCCCATGAAACCTAAAGGGGGCAGGGGGCAGAAGCAGGTACGGAAGTCTTTGGACCACAGTGGAGGTCTGACACCTGCAAAAGCAGAGGGAAGGGAAGAGTCAGCCTCAGACTGGCCAGCAGCTCTGTGGGTCCCAGCCAGTTCAAAGGGAGCTCTAAAGGGAAGATTAGCAGTATCAGAATCTCATGTGGGGCAGAAACGGCCAGGCCCTTGGACCCACGCCATGCTCCTTCCTCAGTTGGGAGCCCATGCTCTTGGCTTTAACACTGAGACAGATCCCAAAGGCACAGCAGCTGGAGGCTGTCAGCTGACTGCTTGCTCCTCATAGCGGGTTTTCTCTGCCCCTGATAGCTACACAGAGAGTAATAGGGTGAGCCCGAAAATGTACTCCAGTGTCCTGGTGTTAAGACTTTCTGCTACTCCAGCAAGCACTGCAAGCCACCGCCAAACCATTAATACAGTTACCTTCCTATGAACTGGAGGAAGAAGAGCATTTTTTAAAAAGAATACAAAAGCAATGGGGAGAACTATTAAAGTCAAGTGATCATGAGATTACAGTTCTAGCCTCATTGCTAACATTAACTAGCTGTGTGACCTCAGGTCAGCCCTTCGACTTCTCTGCGCCTTCATTCTCTGTGAAGTTAGATGATTTCTAGAGCGGTAGTCCTCAAACTTTACTGTGCATCCCAATCACCTGGAAGGCTTGTGAAAACAGAGTTTCTGTCTCGGGAAGTCTTGGGTGAGGATGGACATCTGCATTTCTAACAAGTTCCCAGGCACTGCTGCTGATTGGGAGCCCACACTTTGAGAACTGCCCAACTGGATGCTCTCTCTAAGCTCATTTCAAGCTCATGAATCTCTGTGCCTGAGACCCAGGTCCAGTCCTTTAAAATTATCGTGGCAACAGTTATTTATACCCAACTCCTCACTCTCCATTATAAATACAAATGTTGCCTTTATGACTCTCCATACAATGCCTGTATAGATAACCTATAAATTAATTAAAAATAACTAAGGATTTCTTACCATGTGACACATATTGTGCTACATGCAGAGAAAAGAGCCTTTATGTTTAAGAGACTAATAGAAGAGATATCATCATCATCATCATCATAGTTAACATTTAGTGAATACACACAATGTCCTGGGCTCTGTGCTAGCTCTTTAGATCCTTTACCTCATTAACATAAGCACACGATTAAACCTTGTTATGAGAGTTATAAAGAAGGAATAACAAACGTTGCAGCAGAGAAATAGAAACAAAATAGGCTTCAGAGCAGACAGACAAGGTGGGAGAGGAAGAACCCAGCACAAGGAGTGCTGTGAGCAAAGTTTCATCTTTGGTGATCTATTTGCGGGGCTGGAGAGTAGTTTGGTGAAGTCTTAGCGTATGCTGGAGGTGTTTCGAATGTGAGGAGGGAGTGCTGTTTTTGTGCATGGGGGAAAGGAGCAGAGTTAATTCAGATAGGCAGTTTAATTCAGTGGATCCAACATATTTCACTTAGAGCAGTCTGTACGGTACCGCCTGGTAGGTAAGCAAACACTGGCAAATGTTTTCACTAGAGGGAAATGAGAAGACAGAGTGGAAAGAGTGTAAGACTTGTCTCAGCTCTGCTACAGAGTCAGCCATGTGGCCTTGAACAAGTAACTAAGCTCTCTCAGGATCCTGTTCTTATCCGTAAAATCAATATAGTACTCACTGGGCCTATTTTAAAGGATGGTGAGCAGTATAAAATGAGAGTAGATGTAAAGGAATCCTGGAGATGTTGGACTAGACCAGAGCTGTAACAGATGAAGTAGAAAGGCAAGGGACAGGATGGCCATAACAAAGGTATGATTGACGGGGCTTGGTGCATTGACCTGGACAGAGAGAAAGAGAAAGGAGCTCAAACTACTCATGGGATTTAGAACCTAGGTGATTTGGAAAAATGAGGAAATCCACAGGAAAAACAGAAATGGCAAAAATAAAGCCAACTTGCTGAAGGAGAGGATGTGTTTTGTTTCAGACATAGTAGATTGGCTGTGATGATGGAATATCCAATGGGAGATGTGGGAATGTCTAAATCTTCTATGGGTAAGATTGTGGGACTCGCTCAGGTGTTGTTAACAACAGGTGTTGTTGTTGTGTTTGTGTTGTTAACCACAAAGCTCTGTGCACTGGTACATTATTAATAGGAAGGCTCTCTTGGATTTTGAAAAATTTTCATGCAAAATTCATTCATTTTTCAACATTTCCAGCTTTCTGGTTTAGTAACAAATTTCAGTCTCCTCCAAAAAGTCCAGACCTCCCACAGAGAATGGTCTAGAATTTATCCAGTTGTCTGTGGGATGACTTGCACTCCTGGCAGCTTTAGCAATGTAGAAAGGGAGTCCTCAGCTTCTTGACTTGATATCATAAGAGTTTCTCCAGCCCCATGGGGTAGGGTGTCCTCTCCTGACTAAATGCAAGTAGAAAACTCCCAGAGAGTTAGTCTATGGGATGTTTTGTGGTATAAGACAATAAAAAGACGACATGAACATAACAGAAAACCAAAACATTGTCTGCCAAAACATGTTGTAATTAATTAATAAATCTCAGGAAGTCAATTGGCTTCTTTCTCTGGTTAGAGCCTAAAGGAATAAAGAGAGGAAGGGGAAGATCCAATCCAATTAGAAAAAATGCAGCTCAGGTGAAGGTCAAGGCTGTGCTCTAGGGATCTTTCATTAACCACTTGAAGACAGGTTCAGAATGGGTTAATACAAGCCTGACCTCTGGCATTAGGAATACTCTGTCAAGGGAAAATCAGATTCATAGTCAGTGAAAAGGCAGAAAATCTCATCTACACCTCAAATAACAGATGCATATAGAGCTGGTATTTGGAAAATTGAGTTTGTCTATGAGGAGAGTGCTCTGGAAGCTGGCTAAATTGGGACACCTTGCTTTTATGGGTTATCGTTCCCCTTAAGCAGATGGCTAAATTAAATTTGAAGGCATCCAAAAAGTGGAAATAACTCAAAATTCAGAGGGGACTATTCTCAAAGAGTAGGCAATATCAAATAATTTCTATTTGGCTTTAGAGTTTTAGCTAACTCATTTGCAGCATATTTGCCTATGCATTGGTATTTTGTGGAGATGAATATTAAAACAGACCAACATTCTTGGGGTCCTCAACACCTAGAGTGGGGCACAGGTGGTTGAGAGTTCTGTTTTGGAAGCATAAAATGTGAGATGACTAATAGACATCCAAGTGGAAGTGGGAAGTGTATGAAAAACCTCAAAAGCCACTCCTTCAACACTGGATTATCTCCTGAGTGAGTCCCACAATCTCACCCATAGAAGATTTAGACATTCCCACATCTCCCATTGGATATTCCATCATCACAGCCAATCTATGTCTGAAACAAAACACATCCTCTCCTTCAGCAAGTTGGCTTTATTTTTGCCATTTCTGTTTTTCCTGTGGATTTCCTCATTTTTCCAAATCACCTAGGTTCTAAATCCCATGGGTAGTTTGAGCTCCTTTCTCTTTCTCTCTGTCCAGGTCAATGCACCAAGCCCCGTCAATCATACCTTTGTTATGGCCATCCTGTCCCTTGCCTTTCTACTTCATCTGTTACAGCTCTGGTCTAGTCCAACATCTCCAGGATTCCTTTACATCTAGAAATGAATCATCTTGACTACAGACTCTCCCAACATTCAATTTCATTCTTTTTATTACTTCCATATTTATCTTTCAAAAGCAGTCCTTTGCAGGTGTCCCTTTTCAACTCAGAACTATTTCTTGACACACCATTTGTTGGGAGACTGCTAGATGACTCCCAGTGTGCATTAACCCATTCATTGTTCCTTAGAAACAAAGCCCTAGACAATGTGCTTAGCTCAGAAACCCAGCTTTCCCAGGAACCCTTGCAGTTACATTCAGTCATGTGGTCAAGTTCTGCCCATTGAGATTTAAGCAGCGGTTGCGTGGGGTTTTTTGTTTTTTTGTTTTGTTTTGAATTGCTTGCTTTGAAAGGAGTGATTTCTTCAGCCCTTTTCCCTCCTTTCCAGGGCTGGAATGTGACCATATTGCTGGAACTCCAGCAAATATCTTGAATCTTAAGATAATCTTGAAGGTAGAGGTCAGCTCTGAAGATGGCTGAACCGGAAGATAGGAGGCTGAGTCTCTAATGACTTCAGGGGGCTGTCAGATCAACCCTGGACTGCCGAATTCTGTACTTTTTTTATTTACGTAGAAAAATAAACATTTGTCCATTTAACCCACTATCCTGGGGCTATGTTGTTTACAGGTGAATACAAATGTGAGCTGACATGCCATTATCCCTGAGGTGCAGGAAGTTCTTAACTTGATAGTCACAGTGGAAACCTGGCCTGCCTCTAAGCCTGTTTCTACAACACTTCTCCAGAAACACTTTTTTGTGATCAAGTTAACACACTCCACATGGGCTACGCATTTTCCTGTTTCTAGAATTTACCATATTACCTCAGGAACCCTGACTTCTATTTAGTCCCATAGCATCTAGCAAATACCTTGCATCGGGACTAAAATAAATGATAGACGAATAGACTTTTCAAGCTGGGAAGAATTTAAAATTTCTCTAATCCCAAAGAAAATTCTCTATATCCTTGATACTCAAAGCATATTTGCTGATCCACAACATTTTACAAGAGTACGGGTGGTTCAAATGCACCTTCAAGTTTGAGAAGCATTTCATCCGCAGCATTTCCAATCAAGTGCCATTCAACCGCTGTTTGGGTTGCTCACAAACACACAAAAAACCCTGAACTGTTCTTGGACAGCTGTAATTGTTAGCAAGTCATTCTACATCATAAGCTAAAATTGCCTCCTTGGACCTTTCACTCGTGGTCTCTGGAATAACAATAAAAATTACTATTTCTGGTCTCTGGAATAACAATAAAAAATACTGACCCACCACAATTATTCAAAGATAGGTATCAATGATACTAAGCCTTCTCTTTTCAAAGCTGAAAAACTCATTTGAATTGGCATTCTTCACATAACCTGATTTTTAGACACTTCATCGGCTTTTAATGCACATTTGGTTACTAGTGCCCTAATGAAAATACAAAATCTCGGTTCAATATTATTCTCTAAATGTGTGGGACTAGATGTCACAAGAAACAGTGGACTGTGACTCCCTAAATCTGCAACCTATTGCATGCAAAGTTCAGCTGATCTCTATAGTTTTGATGTTGTTCTTGTGATTAACACATATTTTTACTTATATGAGTATTATAAAAATTATTTTTAAAGTATGCTGAAAAAATATCAGAAATCACATCTTGTTTGTTCACTTATTTGTTTTAATTGGGAAAAACTATATGTGAGTCAAGATCTCTCTTTTCTCTTTCAAGGGTTTCATCTGCTACCCCCAAAAACTTTATATATATTTGTGGGTTTTTTTAGATTTTATTTATTTATTTGACAGAGAGAGACACAGGGAGAGAGGGAACACAAGCAGGGGGAGTGGGAGAGGGAGAAGCAGGCTTCCCACGGAGCAGGAAGCCCAATGTGGGGCTTGATCCCAGGACCCTGGGATCATGACCTGAGCCGAAGGCAGACGTTTAACGACTGAGCCACCCAGGCGCCCCTATATATTAGTTTTTATCTATCTATCTATCTATCTATCTATCTATCTATCTATCTATCTATCTATCATCTATCTATCATGCCCTGAGCTCTCTCCAGTATAATTCTTGGTTTCTAGCTACCTGTAGGACACTTCATCTTCTTCTTTTTTTTTTTTTTAAGATTTATTTGAGAGAGAGAGAGAGAGAGAAAGCTTGTGTGGGGGAGGGGCGGAGGAAGGGAATCTTCAGAGTTCCCACTGAGCGTGGAGCCAGACACGAGCCTCCATCCCCCGACCTACGAGTTCATGACCTGAGTGGAAACCAAGAGCCAGACACCTAACTGACTGAGCCACCCAGGTGCCCCCTTTTTAAAAAAAAAAAAGATTTATTCGTAGGACACTTTGTCTTGAGTAACTTTCCTACAGCTTAGACTCAACAGCTTTATCTAACTCAACTTTCTGCCCTTTTTGTGCATATACATATATATACACATATATATAGTTTTACATATATATAGCTTTACATATAAATATATATAAATATGAATATATATATATGCCTTATTACCCTTTTAGAGGGCAGTTTTGTTGACAGCTGAAGTTCATGTTTCCCATAACACCTAGCACAATGAAGAATTCACATTAGACAACAAAGAAATATTTTTAAATGAATGAGACGTAGAACTTTACTAGATTAGACTTCAGCAGAACGTGTTGGGATAGACAAACCAGGAAAATACCAGAACTCTTCTTGCTATCTTTAGGTGAAATGTATAGCTCCCTCTGGGATTGTCCCAACAAAGGAGCTGACCTAGTTTAATAGAGTATAAATATAGTGTGTTCCCAAAAAGTCCCCAAACACTAGATACACAAAAGTGTGTCTTCAGTGTTTCACGTGGTGCAACTAATACAGATTGACCCACTTAAAGTGAGCCTTTTTACACAAAGTGGCTTCTATTGAAACTCGGACCATCCAGCAGAGTTCCTGCTGGCTACCCTCCGATGAGGTTCCACAACATTCCTCTGAACGACTGTTGAAAAATTTGTGTTTACCAAAAGACACAACCGAAGCAAGCAGATAAACAACAAAGACGCAAACAGCAGCAACACGTTTTACCAAAATCACATGTTTCTCAAAAAGAAACGGAGGTAAATACAGTCACGAAGAAGAACATCTAACTTTAGTATTTTCCATCGTTTTATGGTCTCACAGCAGCGTCACTCAGGACACTATTTATATCTTCTGGATATTTTGTCTGAGGTTAGAAAGCTGTCAGTGGTGAATATTTTGGCCCTGATTATGGTTCCATAAGGTATCCATAAACATTCGTATCTGGGCAAAAAATACCATCATGCATTTCCTCCCAGTTGTATAATTTTTAGAAAAATGGACCACTTTACCAAAATGGCAAGTGTAAATCTTAAGCAGTGTTAGTCGTACCTTGCCCTAATTAAAAGTTAAGCAAGACTTAAAAAAAAAAAAAAATTAGTGGCACATCCTACATCTAGGGAAAGTTCACACATGACTTTTTTTTCTTCCTCTTGACTTACCCCAGCAAAGAAAAGTTCTAATCTGCTAATTCATAGAGGATAGAGTTCTGCATTGCTCCCTCTTCTGTCCATCCCTCTCATGATGCTGATGTGCTCAAGGGGCCTGAGCCCATCTCCCCTTGGGAGGGCTCTGCTACCTTGGAAAGACTAGTAGAACCGAGGGGCAATCCAGGACAAAGAGGAATGGAGATACCTAAGGCCAGCTCGGCTCCAGGCTTACGAAAAGATCTTTATTTTTCCCCCTTCTACTTTGAAGCTGTAAAAGCAAGCTAAAAGAAAAATCAGTCTCAGATTGATGGAAGATTTGGGTCGCTTCCAACCTTTTGCTATTACTAACAATGCTGCAATAGATATTCATGTATATCATTTTGCATGTGACCTAGTATAACTCTAGGATGCATTCCCAGAAGTGGAATAGCTGGGTCAAAGAGTATATGCATTTGTAATTTTAATAGATATTACCAAATTGCCCTCCCTAGGGGCTGTAACAATTTACATTCACATCCCCAATGGATGAAAGTAAATCTTTTCTTATAGCCTCACCAACAGATTGTATCACCCTTTTAGATTTTTGACAATCTGATTGGTGAATAAATAGTATCTCAGTGTAGCTTTTAAATTGCACTTTACTTATGAGTAGTTTCATACATATTTTAAAAATACTTTGTATTTCCTTTTATATTCTTTGCCCATTTTCCCACTGGATTTTATCAAAATTTAGGAGCTCTTTATATATTAGGGAGAGAAGCTCCTTTTCTTGATACTTGTTGTAAGTATTTTAATGCAGTTGAACATTTTTATTCTCCTTTTTTAATGGTATGTTTTCATGCCAAAATTTTCTTTTAATTTTATGTAGTCAAATATAACCATTTTTTTTTAATTTGGAGTTTTGATTTATATTTAGAGAAGCTTTTCCCTATCCAAGCCTATAATGGAATCCTTCCATGTTTTCTTTCAGTATTTTTATGGTTTCATGTTTTATATTTAAATCTTGATCCATTTGGAATTTATCCTTGCTTGAGGTATGGTATTTTTTTAAATGTTGGTAATTTTATGGGGATTATATCAATTTTTAAAATTAGGTTAGATAAGAACGACATCTTTATGATGTTGGGTCTCCCAATCTAAAATTTGCCTATCTTTCCATTTGTTAAACTTCACTATCTTTAATTTTACAAAGTTTTCTTAGTATGGCTTGGACTTCTCATGTGAATTTTCTTCCTAAGTATTTTATCTTTTTGTGTTGCTATTGAAAATGGGATTTTTTTTTCTTCTATCTTCCAGCTCGTTATTGTTTGTATACATGAAAATCATTGATTTATTTGTAGTAATTGTATTTTCCCACTGACTTGGTTTTTTGAATTTCTACTTTTATTGTTTATTTTCTTGGCTTTTCCAGGTTGCTATCAAATGCTTTCACATATTGCATTTTATTCCTTGTTTCCAATTCTGTACCTGTATCTTTTCACTCTGGTCTAATTATGTTCACAAGTGACTTCAGTACAATGTTAAAGAACAGTGATGATTGTGAGCATCGTCTTGATGTTTCTAGTTGGAATTCCTCTGTGATTTTTCAGTTTAAAAAAATTATGCTCATTTTGGGGCTTAGAAATATTTTAACTATGTCAAGAAAGTATTTAGCCTTATTTTATTGAGTTTTTAAAAATCAAGAGTAACAGATGGATTTTTTAAAACCAGGTTTATTGAAATATAATTTTCATAGAGTAAAATTCAGATTTTTAGGTGTCATGCTCAGAGAATTTTTGACAAATGTTTACAGTTCTCTAATTACTAACACATTCAAGGTATAAGATATTTTCATCTCCACAAAAAGTCCCCTTGTGCCACTTTATAGTCAATTTCCTTAACATCCCTCCCCCTGACAACTACTGATTTGATTTTTTTTTACCATGGTTTTGTGTTTTCCTGCATAAATGGAATTATATGGCATACAGCTTTTTTGTATCTTGCTTTTTTCTTTTAACATACCACTTTTGAGATGCATCCATATTGTATTTATTAGTAGTTTGTCTGTTTTATTGTTGAGGAGTACATTGTACGGATGCACAGTTTGTTCATCCATTCACCGGTTGACAGACATTTGGGATGTTTCCAGATTTCAGTTTGCTATAAACAACCTACTGACCTCTGTGTGCTCTTATGCTTCCATTGCTTTGAGGTAAATATTTAGGAGTAAAAAATGTGAGTTGTATGGTAAATATATGTTTAACTTTATAAGAAATTGCCAAACTGTTTTCCCAAGTGCCTCTACCACTTGGCATTTATACCAACATTGTATGAAAATTACAGTTGCTCTGTATTCCTGCCAGTTCTTTGCCTTGTCTTTTTTTTTTTCTTTTTGGTAATTTTGTAGGTGCATGGTAGTATCTCATTGTGACTTTAATTTGCATTTCCTTAATGATTAATGATGCTGAGCATCTTTTCATGTGCTTATTTGCCATCTGTATCTATTCTTTGGTAAAGTATCTGTTCAAATATTTTGCCCATCACTTAATTAGGACTTTTGTCTTCCTCTAATTATTTTTAACAACTTAATGAAGTGTAATTAACAAACAGTAAACTGCACATATTAAAAGTATACAACTTGATAAGTTATGACAGATGTATAAACATCACCAAAATCAAGATAATGAATATATTTATCATCCCTAAAAGTTTTTTCTTGACCCATTGTCATCTCTTTCTCCCACACATCCTGACTCTTGCCACATCCCCAGGTAACTAATGACATGATCTCTGTTGACAACTATTAGATTACTTTTTCTAGAATGTTATATAGGTGGAATCATACAGTATGTACTTTTTTTTTTTTTTTTAGTGTGGCTTCTTTCCCTGGCATAATTATTATGAAATAATTCTATATTGTTCCATGTATCAATAGTTGCTTTTTGTTCCTTTTTGTTGCTGAGTAGTATATCATGTATGGATGAACCATAATTTGTTTATCTGTTCATCTGTTGGTGGACATTTGGTTTATTTCCAGGTTTTGGCTATTACAAATAAAGCTGCTGTGAACATTTGTGTACAAGTCTTTGTGTGGGCATGTACTTTCATTTGTCTTTGGAAAATATCTGGGAGTATAATTGCTGTGTCACGTGGTAGGAGTATATTGAACATTTTAAGAAATGCCAAACTTCTATTTTTTCTTTTTTTAATTTAGATATAATTCATATACCATAAAACTCACCATTTAAAACATGACAATTCAATGGTTTTTAATAAATTCACAAGGTTGCCCCTGTCACCAATATCCAGTTTTAGAACATTTTTATCTCTCCAGAAAGAAATCCTATACTCTTTAGCAGTCACCTCAATTCTTCCATCCACCCACCTCAATATTCTACTTTCTATCCCTATGGGTTTGCCTTTTTTTGTCTGTTCATATACATGCAGTCATATATATATATATATATATATGGTCGTTTGTGTCTGGCTTCTTTCCCTTAGCATAATGTTTTCCAGGCTCATCCATGGTGCAGCATGTGTAATAATATTCCATTTTGTGGATATACCAGATTTGTTTATCTACCTATCAGTTGATAAACATTGAGTTGATTCCACATTTTTTAATTCATGTACAGATTTTTTTTTTAAAAGATTTTATTTATTTAGGGCCGCCTGGGTGACTCAGTCTTTAAGCATCTGCCTTCAGCTCAGGTCATGATCCCAGGATCCTGGGATCCAGCCCCACGTCTCATTGAACATTTATATTGAACATTTTAATATTTGTTTTGAGGTAAATATTTAGGAGTAAAAAATGTGAGTTGTATGGTAAATATATGCTTCCTGCTCCGCAGGAAGCCTGCTTCTCCCTCTCCCACTCTCCCTTCTTGTGTTCCCTCTCTGGCTGTGTCTCCCTGTCAAATGAATAAATAAAATTTTTTTAAAAAATAGATTTTATTTATTTATTTGCCAGAGAGAGAGAGACAGAGAGCACAAGCAGGGGGAGCGGCAGGCAGGGCAGGCAGAGGGAGAAGCAGGCTCCCCATTGAACAAGGAGCCCGATGCTGGACTCAATCCCAGGACCCTGGGATCATGACCTGAACCAAAGGCAGCCACTTAACCAACTGAGCCACCCAGGCGTCCCCACAAACAAATTTTTGTGTGAATATGTTTTCACTTCTCATGATGTGTAGCCAGACGCAAAACTGCTGTCATATAGTAACTGTATGTTTAACTTTTTGAAAAACTGTCAAACTGTTTTCCACAGCAGATGCGCCATGGGACAGTCCCACCAGCAAGGCACAAGATTCCAATTTCTCCATATCCTTGCAAACACTTGTTATTTTCTTTCTTCCTTTCTTTCTTTTAAAAATCACAGCCATTCTATTGAGTATGAAGGATATTTCATTGTGATTTTGATTCGCATTTGCCTAATAATTAATGACACTGAGCCTCTTTTCATGTCCTTAGGGTAAAATCTTTCAGTCTTTCACCATTAAGTATGTGTTAGCTGTATATTCTTCATTGATGTTTTCTATCAGTTTGAGGAAGTTCTCTTATATTTTCAGTTTCTTTAATGTTTTTGTCATGACAAGATGTTCAATTTTTTCAACTATCTTTTCTACATCTATTGAGATTATTATGTGCTACCCTCATTGTTTTATTGATATGATGACATTGATTGACTTTTTTAACTTGAACCAACTTGCATACCAGGGATAAATTCTACTTGGTTATAGTGTATAATCCTTTTTATAGGCTGCTGGATTCGGTTTGCTAATGTTATTGGGGAATTTTTGTCTCTATCTTTATAAGGATATTACTCTCTCTATATATATATTTTTTCTCATGTCTTTTTTCTGCTTTTGGTAAAAAGCAGTAATATCGGATTAATCAAATGGAAAGTGTTCCCCTCTATTATTTTTGGAAGAGTTTAAGGAAGTTTGATTTTAAGTCTTTTTTAAATATTTGGTAGAATTCACTGATAAAGACATCTAGAGCAGCACTTTTCTTTGGGGAAACATTTTTTATTACTAATTCAATCTCTTTCATTGTTATAGCTCTATTCAGATTTTTTAATTTTTTCTTAAGCAAGTATTAAAAGTTTGTGTCTTTCTAGGAATTTTTTCCATATCATGTAGGCTATCTAGGTTTCATCTATGTTGATCTATGATATGAGATATTATTCTCATTTTCTTGTATATATAGACACTAATGTGTAAGTAATATAAATAATTTATATGATATATAAATAATTTATATTATATATAATATATAAATTATAATTTACATAATATATAAATAATATATACTTTACATACTATAATTTATAATATATAATATAAAGATAAAAGATTAGTAGTAATGTCTTATCTTATTTTAGTAATTTAAATCTCTTTTTTTCTTGGTTATTCTATCTAATTTTGCTGATTTGCTAATTTCTCTTTTCAAAGAACCTCCTTTGGTTTCATTTATTTATTTTTTCAATTGTATTTCTATTCTCTATTTTATTAATTTCTGCTATTTTTTAAAATTCCCTTCTTTCTGCTTCTTTGGATTTAATTTGTTCTACTCTTACTAGTTTTTTTATGGTAGAAGTTTTTTATTTGAAATCTTTCTTCTTTTATAATATAGGGTTTGCAACTACAAATTTCCCTCTAATAACTGCTTTAGCTGCATCCCTGGAGTTTTAGTCTTATTGTGTTCTCTCTTTCATTTACTTCAAAATATTTTCCAATTTTATTTGTAATTTCTTCTTTGACACATTGGCTATTTATGCATATGTTCTTTCATTTCCACACATGTGAATTACCAAATTTACTTATGTTATTAATATCTTATTTCTTTCTATTTTGGTCAGTGAATATACATTATATGATATCTTCCTTTTAATTTTTTGAGACTTGTTTTATGGTCTAACATCTGGCTATCCTGGAGAATGTCTCATGTGCTTTGAGAAGAATATATTTTCTGCTATTGTTGGGTGGAGTGTTCTATACATATTTGTCAGGTCTAGTTTGTTTACACGTTGTTCAGTCTTCTATTTCTTTGTTGATCTTCTACCTAATTGTTTTATTTATAATTGAAAGTAGGGTATTAAAGTTGTCAACCATTTTTATTAATTATTTGTTTCTCCCTAAATTATGTCAGTTTTTACGTCTTGTATTTTGGGACTTTGTTATGTATTTATAAGTGTTATATCTTCTTACTGAATTGACACTTTTATCATTATAAAATGTCCTTCCTTGTCTCTAGTAACACTATTTGTCTTAAAGTCTTTTTTTCCTCCTGATATGAGTATAGCCACATGGTTACTGTAAGCGTGGTATATATTTTTCCATTCTTTTATTTCCAACCTGTTTGTGTCTCTGAATCTAAAGTATGTCTCCTTTGTATAACATATAGTTTGATCTTTTTTAATCCATTCAGCCAATCTATGTTTTTTAATTTAAGAGTTTAATCCAGTTACATTTAATGGTATTACTGATACAGTAGAATTTATGTTTGTATTTTGCTATTTGTTTTCTATATGTCTAATGAATTTTATTGTTCCTCTGTTCCTCCATACTGCCACCTTTTGTGTTAAAAACATATTTTGTAGTGTACCATTATAAGTCCTTTATTTTCTTTACTATTTATTTTGAGTTATTTTCTTAGTGGTTGCCCTGAGGATTAACATATTCCTTTGTAACAGCCTTGTTCATATTTATAACAACTTAATTTTAATAGTATATGTTATGACTGAATGAATTCTGTCCCTCCAAAATCCATATGTTGAAGCCCTAAGCCCCATTATGACTCTATTTAAAGAAAGAACTTTTAAGGAGGTAATTAAGGTTAAATGAGGTCATGAAACTGGAGCCCTAATCTGCTAGGACTGGTGTCCTTATAAAAAGAGGAAGAAATACCAGATGACTCTCTCTCTCTCTTTCTCTCTCTCTCTGCATACACACAGAGTAGAGGACATGTGAAGACATGGTAAGATGCTGGCTGTCTACAACCCAGGAAGAGAGGCTTCACCAGAAACCAATTCTTTTTTTTTTCTTTTTTTTCTTTTGTTTTTTGGGTTTTTTTTTTATTCTTATGTTAATCCCCATACATTACATTATTAGTTTTAGATGTAGTGTTCCATGATTCATTGTTTGTGCATAACACCCAGTGCTCCATGCAGAATGTGCCCTCCTCGATACACACCACCAGGCTAACCCATCCTCCCACGCCCCTCCCCTCTAGAACCCTGTTTGCTTTTCAGAGTCCACCGTCTCTCATGGTTTGTCTACCCCTCCGATTTCCCCCGCTTCATTCTTCCCCTCCCGCTACCTTCTTCTTCTTTTTTTTTTCTTAACATATATTGCATTATTTGTTTCAGAGGTACAGATCTGAGATTCAACAGTCTTGCACAATTCACAGCGCTTACCAGAGCACATACCCTCCCCAGTGTCTATCACCCAGTCACCCCATCCCTCCCACCCCACCCCCCACTCCAGCAACCCTCAGTTTGTTTCCTGCGATTAAAAATTCCTCATATCAGTGAGATCATATGATACATGTCTTTCTCTGTTTGACTTATTTCGCTCAACATAATACCCTCCAGTTCCATCCACGTTGTTGCAAATGGCAAGATCTCATTCATTTTGATGGCTGCATAATATTCCATTGTATATATATACCACTTCTTCTTTATCCATTCATCTGTCGATGGACATCTTGGCTCTTTCCACAGTTTGGCTATTGTGGACATTGCTGCTATAAACATCGGGGTGCACGTACCCTTTCGGATCCCTACTTTTGTATCTTTGGGGTAAATACCCAGTAGTGCAATTGCTGGATCATATGGTAGCTCTATCTTCAACTTTTTGAGGAACCTCCATACTGTTTTCCAGAGTGGCTGCACCAGCTTGCATTCCCACCAACAGTGTAGGAGGGTTCCCCTTTCTCCACATCCCCGCCAACATCTGTCCTTTCCTGACTTGTTAATTTTAGCCATTCTGACTGGTATGAGGTGATATCTCATTGAGGTTTTGATTTGGATTTCCCTGATGCCGAGCGATGTTGAGCACTTTTTCATGTGTCTGTTGGCCATTTGGATGTCTTCTTTGGTTGTCTGTTCATGTCTTCCGCCCATTTCTTGATTGGATTCTTTGTTCTTTGGATGTTGAGTTTGATGAGTTCTTTATAGACTTTGGATACTAGCCCTTTACACCAGAAACCATTGGTTTCTGGTGTAAGTCCTTGATCTTGATCTTGGACTTCTAGCCTCTAGAACTATAAGAAAATAAATTTTTGTTATTTAAACCACCCAGTCTATGGAGGTCTGTTATGGAAGCCCAAGCAGACAAATGTACAAAAACTTTGTTTCCATAGAGCTGTATACCCACCTCCTCTTTATGCTGTTATTTTCACAACTTATATGTATATATATTGTATGCCAATAAACACAGATTTATAATTATTGCTTTATACAGTTGTCTTTTCCATCAGAAGGGAGGAAAAAAGGGAATTACAAGCAAAAATACATTTCCACAGTCTTTTACATTTACCTATGTATTTACATGTACTAGTGCCTTTAGAGTACTTTTACAGTACCCTTATGTTGTCCCAAAGATCTCTAAGTCTCTGTGTTTTTCCTTACCTTCCCTCCTGTTACTTCAGATTGAATAATATCAATTGATTTATGTTCAAGTTTACTAATTCTTCTGCTTGCTCAAATCTTCTGCTGAGTGCTTCTATTGAATTTTTTATTTCAGCTATTGTATTTTTCAATTCTAGAATTTCTATTTGGTTCTTTTTCACAATTTCTCTTTATTGATATTCTCTGTTTGAGAAAACAGAATTCTCATACTTTCCTTTAATTCTTTAGACATGATTTCTTTTAGTGCCTTAAACATTTAAAAAATGGTTGATTTGGAATTTGTGTCTGCTAAGTCCAACGTCTAGGCTTCCTCAGGGACAGTTTCTGTTGACTGCTTTTTCCCTTGGATATAAGCCACACTTACTTGTTTCTTTCCAAGTCTCATAAATTTTTACTGAAAACTGAATATTTGAAATAATTAAATATGGCAACTCTGGAAATCAGATTCTCCTCCTACTCCAGGGTTTGTTGTCATTTCTACTTATAGTAGTTGTTTGCTTACTGACTTTTCTGAACTAATTCTATAAAGTATTCATTATTTTTCATGTGTGGCCACTGAAGTCTCTACTTGGCTAGATTAGTGGTCACCTAATGATTGGATAGAGATTTCTGTAAATTCTGTAGCTCTATAAAAATGTACCACAAAGTTGGTGGCTTAAAACAACACACATTTATTCTATTATAGATCTGCATGTCAGAAGTCTGAAATAATTTTTACTGCACTGAAATAAAGGTGTTAGCAGGATTGCAAGCTTTCCATAAGATCAAGGGGAGAATTTGATTCTCTGTCATTTCCAACTTCTAGAGTTGCACGCCCTCGCTCATAGGCCTTTCTTCAATCTTCAAAGCCAGCAGCATAGCATCTTGCTTTAGTCTTCACATTACCTTTTTATTTTGTGTCAAATATCCCTTCACCTCCCTCATAAAGGACACCTTTGGTTGTAAAGTTAGAGTTCATCCAGGTAAGTCAAGATAATACCTACATCCCAGTATACTCAAAACATCAGTAAACCTCTTTTGCCATGTAAGGTAACATTCACAGGGCCCAGAGATTAGGATTTGGACATGTTTGGTGACCATTATTCAGCCTACCATACCCAAGAATCAATAAATCTTCCAGTCTTTGCCAAGAGGCTGTGTATGTATGTGTGTGTATGTGTGTGTTGGGGAACACCTTCAATACTCAGTCAAATAATTGACAACTTTGTCTTAACCTTCACTTTCTGCTTAAGCAAACCTTCTTACCCCAGCTTTTCCTTTTAAGACATTTTTTAAAGATTTTATTTATTATTTATTTGACAGAGAGAGAAAGAACACAAGCAGGGAGAGCAGCAGGCAGAGGGAGAGGGAGAAACAGGTTCCTTGCTGAGCAAGGAGCCTGATGGGGGGGTTCAATCCCAGGACCCCAGGATCATGACCTGAGCTGAAGGCAGACGCTTAACCGACTGAGCCACGCAGGCACCCCTCCTTTTAAGACTTTTGATTCATTTATTTTTTACCCCAGTCATTATCCTCCATCTCAGTCAGCCACAAAGTTAAAACACTTGTCAGTAACTGGTTTTGATAAGGGCACCTTGTGAGGAAGGATTTTCATACTGGTCAAGTTTTGAGTCAGATCAAATGCATGCTTTCTTGTAAGTGAGGTCTTCCAGGGAACCAACAGAAAGGTCAAATAATGCAATTCTTTTTATATGAGCTTTGTACAAGAGCTTTGGCTTTATTCTACTCCTTCCAGTGGTTTCTAGACTGCTTTGAGAATGCAGGCTATTATTTTGCAGAGTTACTATAGGCCTGAACAACAAGAGGTGGGAATAAGGCAAGTTAAAGTGTCATAAAACTCACTGTTCTTACCAAGGTTCAGCATCACCCCTCTCTCTTTTTTTTTTTTTTTTAATAAATGTTCCTTGGGTAGCTGCAGTCCATTGGGTAACTTCTAGTTTTGAAAAAGTGAGTTTGACAAATTTTACCTGTTTTCTCATTGTTTTTATGGAAGAGAAAAATTTTTGAGGTACTTAAGCCATCATTTTTGTTGATATACCTCACCAAACTGTTTTTTTCAAGTAGCTATACTGTTTTATATCCTCATCAATGGTGTATTAGAGTTGAAATGTTTCTGTATCCTCACCAATACTTCGTGTGGTCAGTCTTTTTTGTTTTAGATATTCTTTTTTTTTTTTTTTAAAGATTTTATTTATTTATTTGACAGAGAGAGAGACAGCGAGAGCAGGAACACAAGCAGGGGGAGTGGGAGAGGGAGAAGCAGGCTTCCCACTGAGCAGGGAGCCCAATGTGGGACTTGATCCCAGGACCCTGGGATCATGACCTGAGCCGAAGGCAGACGCTTAACGACTGAGCCACCCAGGCGCCCTGTTTTAGATATTCTAGTAGGTGTGTAGTACTATCTCTTTGAGGTTTTAATTTTGTATTTTCCTAATGAATGATATATTAAATGTCTTTTCATGTATTTATTTGCCATCTGCATATCTTCTTTGGTGAAGTGTTTTTCCAATATCTTGTCCCCTTTTCATTGCATGTTTATTTATTTATTTTTTTATTATTGAGCTTTGCAGTTTCTGTATATACTCTAAGAGCAAGTCCTTAATCAGAAATGTGATTTGTAAATATTATTTTCTAATATGTGACTTGTCTTTTGATTCTCTTAATTGTCCTTTAAAGAGCAGAAGGTCTTAATTTTGATGAAGCCCACTTTATCAATTTTTTATGTATGGATGATGCATTTGGTTCATATGTAAGAAATCAGTGCTTAATCCAGTGTTTTAAAATTTTTCTTTTAGAACTTTTATAGTTAAGGGCTCTTCTCGATTTTTTATAACTTTAGTTTTCATTTTAGGTTATGATCCATTTGAGTTTTTGTATATGCAAGATACGGACTGAAGCTTTGTTTCATTGTTTGCATGCTTATTTGCATGGGGCTATCAGATTCTTCCAAATCATTTGTTGAAAAGTCTGTGATTTCTCCACTGAATTGCCTTTGCCCCTTTGTCAAAAATCAATTGACCATAAATATTTAGGGATTTCAGGACTCTCTCTTTGTTCCATTATCTATTTTTAGGCTATATTTATGGCAATACCACATTATTTTTATTCTTATAGGTTTTTTTTAGAGTGTACTCTCAACAAGGGGCTCCAACTCATGACCCCAAGATCTAGAGTCTCATGCTCTACAAACTGAGCCAGCCAGATGCCCCTATTATAGCTTTAATTAAGTCTTGAAGTTGGTAGTGTAAGTCTTCCAACTTTGTAATGCTTTTTCAAAGTTGTTGTGACTATCCTAAGTCATTTATATTACCATACAAATTTCAGAATCAGTTTGACAGTTTCTACAAAATGCCTCCTCTTTGTCCAGGATCACTTTGTATATATACAGTTCAATTTGGGATAATTCTTAACAATATTGATTGTCCTAATCTATGAAGACATCTATTTCTCCATTTATTCAGGTATTTTTTAAATCTTTTGTACCTTTTAGTTTACAAGGCTTTTACACATTTTGTAATATTTCTCACTCAGTATTTCGTATTTTTGATGCTATTCTACATGTTTTGGTTTTGTTTTCTTTCCATTTCTGATTATTCATTTATTAACAATGAAATACAATTGATTTTTGTACATTGATTTTGTACCTGTAACATTGCTAAATTCATTCATTAGTTCTTATATTTCTTTTGCAGATTCCATAGGGTTTTCTACATACATAATAATGTCATCTAAGAATAAAGACAATTTTACTTCTTCCTTTCCAATTTGGATGTTACTTACGTACTTGTGTATTTATTCTGACTAGAACCTTTAATATAGTGTAGAATAGCAGTAGTCTAATGAACATCTTTGTCTTGTTCCTTGATTTTTTTGGAAAAAAGAAAACATTAATTACCATTAAAGATAATTTTAGCTAAAGGTTTTTTTAGATGTTCTTTGTCAGGTAGTTTGCTGAGAGATGTTTTATTATATATTATAAATAAATATTAAATTTTCTCATTTTTTCTGAATGTATTTTCGATGAATACATTTTTTTTCTTTTTTAATTTGTTGATTTTGTTTTCTTTATTGATTTTCTAATGTTGAGCCAAACTTGCATTCTTGGGATCAGTTCCATATGGTTATAATGCATTATCCTTTTGATATATTCCTTCCAAATTTTGGGGAAGGGATTTTGCATTTACGCTCATGAAAGATTATTCTGTAAGTTTTCTTTTCTTGTAATGTCTATCTAGCTTGGTATCAAGTAATTCTTCATAAAATGAATTGAAAATGTTTCCTTTTTCTTTTATTTTCTGGAATTATTTTTGTAGAGTCAGCTTTATTTTGCCCATAAATGATTGGTCAAATTCACCACTGAAATTATCTGGTCCTGAAGTTTTCTCTGATGGAAGTTTGAAAGATGTGAAATATATATCTGCATATATTATTGTATTGTATTATTCTAATATATATTTTAGATTGTACATACATTATTTATACATATAATATATACAAACTAATGAATATATTAAATTATATATGTATACAGTAATATAATTGTGTCTAATTCTTTTTGATTTTTGTGGTTTATGCCTTTCAAGGAATTAATTAATTAATCCATTTTATAGCCCCACCATTTTCCCCTTCTCCTTCTGCCCCATATCTGAGAGTGTTGATGAGAAAGCCCAGGTGCTCTCTTCTTCTGCACTAGTGGGAATTTTAAATCAAGCAAGCCTTGACCACACACAGGACCTCCCACCCCAGCCCTAGCCCCATCCTCTAAACACCATGATAGATGAACAAGGCTCCTTTCCCTACTCTCTCAAACCAATTCAGATTCAGCTTGGGAGCTCTGTCTGTTCTCCCCAGAGAGCTTCATTATGTGAGTAATAAACTTTATCATACCCTCTTAGCGTGTGTGTGTGTGTGGGGGGGGTGTCATTAGTCTCAACATCCAAACCAAATTTTTGATGTATACTGCTCTATCTCTTGACAATGGGTCACTTTTTCCCTTGATTTTTGTTTGTCTTAATATTTTACTGGATGCCAGACATTTTGTATAGAAGAACAGTAAATGTGGAGGTAAATAACATGTATGTCCCGAAATGGTCATGTCTCCTTCTCTTAGGTCATATGCATGTGTCTATAGAGACATTTTATTCCAATGTTGTCAGTAATTGAACTGGTTTTGGATTTTGTTCAAAATCCATCTCAAATTTATTTTTGTCTATAGTGTAAGGTAAAGTTCTAGTGTCATGTTCATTTTTATTTTTTGCATATATTTATCTAATTGTAATAGTATTATTTGTTGAAAAGACTTTCCATTCCCCATTGAATTGCCTTAGCACCATTGACAAAAATAATTGCGTGTGTGTGTGTGTGTGTGTATCTAGATTCTATTCTGTTACGTTGTCTTCTATGTTCATTATTATGCCAATACCACACTGTCTTGATTACTTTAGCTTGATAGTAAGCCTTAAGTCAAATAGTATAATTCTCCAGCCCTTTTCTTAAGAAAAGGCTTTGGTCTTTTGCATTGCCATACTAATTTTAGAATCAACTTGTTCATTTCTGCAAAAAATACTGCTGGAGTTTTTATTAGGATTGTGTTCCATTAATAGATCCATTTGAGGAGACCAAGAAATTTGAGTTTTGCAATCCATAAACATGGAATATCTCTCCATTTATGTAGATTTGTGTTTTTTATAATAGGTTTATGGCTTCTGTTCTTAAGTTTTGATATATTCCCCACAGATCTTTATTATAAGATCATTCTAAAAATAGTTTTCTATTTGTTCTATTATTATTCATTATTTAATGAGTTGGACTTTTCCTAAACTTGCTTTTTGCAGGATGTTCCTATAGAGGGAGAGATAATAGGGTAACCTTATAACTGATACAGAGGCAGATTGCTTCCTACAGTTATGGTCGCTTGTTTTATTCTTTTTTAAAAATTTATTTATTTACTTTAGAAAGAGAGAGAAAGAGATAGTGCATGCATGTGAAGGTAGGGGCAGAGGAAGAGGAACAGACCCCACGCTGAGCTCAGAGCCTGACTTGGGGCTCCATCTCACGACCCTGAGATCATGACCTGAGCCAAAATCAACAGTTGGACACTCAACTGACTGAGCCACCCAGGCGCCCCATTGTTTTATTCTTTATATAATCTAGGCTTTTCTGTTTTGTTATTTTATTTATATTGGCTTCAATCACCAGTGTGACCCACTCTCATTTCTGATCCCCATTTTGGTAAAGAATGGAGTGGGTACCTCCCCTTTGATAAGTACATTTTTGCTACAATTTTCTGAGGTTTGCCATTCTTGGGCTATTCTTTCTATACTTGTCTTCATGGTTTCATCCCAATATTAGCACCTGCTGACAACTTTTACATGTTTTTTTCCTATTTCTGTATTATATCTTTAGTATACTTTCATTTAGAATGAAATTCTTGGAATTTTCTTTATTGTTTTATATGAATTCTAGGACAGGAAGGGCAAAGATGCTGAGTTATGTAGCCATGTTAATATAAGAGGTCCAAATTTGAATTTTTAAAAGTCACAATTAAAACAGAATATAGTAGACTTCCTAAACAAACTTATAAAGTAAATTCTCCATGTAACAAAACTAGGACTTTATTATAATATTCTCAATGCAGAAGGTGGGAATTCCAGATTCCCATCACTTAACTGAGAAATATCCATTTCCAAAATATAATGTCTTTAGCTAGAAAGGCTTACATTATTATAAAAAATTAAAACTAAATTAGTCTGAGCAATTAGCTAAAGCAAAATTTCAAATAACATTCTTTTATCTCTAGTCTCTTAGACTCATAAAGTTTTAGAATTTTAGTGCTGGAAGAGATACTAGGGTTAATTTTGTATTAAATTGAAGTTTAAGTGCTTTGATCTAGATGCCACTGCTGAGTGGCAGAACCATGGCCCTTGTAAAGCCCAGCTTCTATCCTTTGGTTCTTACACTGGTACCTATAGACCTCTTTTCTATTTATCTCTGATGAATTTCTCTCTTTAAAAATGTATCTCTAATAAATTGTCAAAATAGCTTTCTTTTATGTAGATACGAGAAAATAGATTTGGGTTGGATAAATCTGTGCACTTTTGTGAATAACACAACTAGGACTAGAACATAAGTCTATTAAGGTGACGTGTCTCAATTATTTTTTTAAAGACTATTTATTTATTTATTTATTTTGACAGAGAGAGAGAGAGACAGCGAGAGAGGGAACACAAGCAGGGGAGTGGGAGAGGGAGAAGCAGACTTCCCGCCGAGCAGGGAGCCCGATGCGGGACTCGATCCCAGGACCCTGGGATCATGACCTGAGCTGAAGGCAGACGCTTAATCGACTGAGCCACCCAGGCGCCCTGAAGTGTCTCACTTATTGAGACATCCAAATATTAGGATAATCAATGAAAATGCTTATCTCCTCCCAACATGTACATTTTCTTCTTTGAGAGGGCTGTTTAAGAATAGCTAAAATTGCTTTGGTTTGAAATCCTAGAAAGCAAGGATCTGAGTATACAAAGCATTAAAAATTACCCGACAAACTATCTCATTGGTAGCTGCTAAAAGAATGCTTTCTAATGGTGAAGATCCTGTTGAGAATAGCTTATGCGTTGGTCTTCCAACCTCCCTTCTTCTGTCTTTTCTTCTTTTTTTGATCCACCTTGCCATCTTTCTCAGGTATTCAGCTTCACACCATGACCATGAGCAGGGGGTGATCTTATAGGACAGTTGCAAGCCAAGACTGAAGGAGATAAGACAAGGCTAGAGACATCAAAGTAAAGACAAGGCAGGAGTAGGGAAGACCCGGAGGGTCCTAGGAGTTGGACGTTACAAGAAACCTAGGGATCTAGGAATAAGAGACCCACAGAGTCTGTATTTGTTCCTGGACTGGAAAGGAGATTAGGAATCAAGCAGTTAGCACAGCAAACCCAAAGCTCTAGGAGCGAAGAATGCTTGACCTTGAAGTAGATACCAGTGTCAAGGAGAAAGGGCCTTCGGGTATAGGGTCACCATTTTGCACAACTCTAGAGAGTATCATTCTTATTATCTCCTGTGAAGAGCAGGTCAAAAACACTAGGGAATTGGCCAGTAGTCTTTAAAAGGTTAAAGATGAAAGATGGGAGACAAATCTCTCCTTGTGATGTCTACTATCAAATATGCTCTGGGGAAAAATACTGAAATTCACACTAAGGTTATGTCTCCCCAGGACAGTTTGCATGTTAGCGGAAATCAAAGCAATAAACCAAAGGACTTAACCTTTAAATGAGGGAGATGCTGTGGGCAGGGGGTGATTTGGGGGCATTCCTGGGCTCCCCAGCACCCCTGTGTGGTAGAAGTGCCATCTGGGAGCCTAGGTACCAAATCTGGTAATTGCAGAGTTTTTGGAAGAGCACTCCCACTCAGCTCCTCAGTTCAGTACACATGCCTTTAATTTGGTGTTTTTTAATTCAGCTCCAAGGCTGTCGTCAGCCATTTTTCCCTCTTTCCTTTAACACTGACCACCTTGTTCCCTTTTATACTCTGAACAGAGCCAAGCAGTGTGCATTGAAATCCAACATCCTTTGTGTTGTTTGAGAAATCTGAGGCTGACATCTCCGGGGCTTTTTTGTTTCTCTTGACTCTCTCCGCCGTGACCTGCCAACTCCTTTTGGCTCTCCTGGGCTTTCGTCATGTCCCGTATCGATTGCTACCCTTTTCTTTATTTGCGGGATGCTAAGGATGAACCCTGCAGCACAATGACGCTAGCTTTGGACATGGTTAGGTCAGCCTCTGACCCCAGGCACATAGGTCCAGTGATACTAGACCAAGCTTGTTGCATCAGGCACTCATAAAGGAGACAATTGATTTTTTTTCAGACTGTTATTTTGAATTCACAAGGTCTTTTCTGGGATTTCATTCTGCTTCTTTAAATGTTCTTTTTCCACTTCTTTTCTGTCTTAGACCTTGTGATCCTCAGGTACCTGGTTTACTAATTACCCCCAATGCTGGCAGCTGACAGCACGTGGCCACATTTCTGTTAATTATGTCCCCAGGCTTAGGAATTCTCTTGAAATGACATCCAATCATCTACCTCTGACTCTTGGGCTGAAAGCAGGTTGCAGGCATGGCTTCTCTTCCCCTGAGCTCTTAAAATCTATTCTTCTGGCCTAGCACCTTAAGATTCATATGCTGTGCCTTGAAGGTATATGATAGAATAGCCAAGTATTCCATGCTTTCTAAGCAACTGGTAGAGTTACTGCAGGCTCATATAAGGGGGCATTCGAGACCCAGCCAGCCCAGCATCCATTTCCCAGCAACACAGACCAACTGGGAAAGTGTTTACCAGGGGCATTTTGGGTAGACTTGTAGTTGATGAAGACCCTTGTCTTGTCTCCTTCCATCCCCTTGGCCCCAATGTAAACTGCCCTAGCCCAAAGAGAGATTGCAGTTTTCCACAGAGAGTGAAATAAAGATTAAAAGGAGCCATGATTAATTCCTTCATCTGTGGATGACTGAGAAAGATTATGGCATAGGATATAAGAGGACTGGGTTTCCAGAGAAGTAGGATCTCATCAGTTATAATATTCATCCCATGAGTGACTGAGCCTCTGTTTGCCATCCATAAAATGGGGGAAATAGCTATTCCTTGTTTGAAGTGAAGCCAAGAGAATTAGTTCTGCAATCTTTCCATCAGGCTCAGTGTTGTGTGGAGGCAGGTGCTGTGGGTGTATATATGAACACGCCAAGATATGTAGATACATAGATAATCCTTCATTGATTATTTCAAGATACTGAAAGAAATGAATTATGGGTAAGGAGAACTGTTGAGCAGGGAGTTTTGGTCAATTTGGAGGTACTTTAAAGCAATTGTGATGGATGTGGGAAAAGAAATCAATAGAGAAATATCAGGAGGGATTTCACTGTAAATACAATATCCTGACAGCCTAACCAGTCATCAAAAATACTGCCTCTCTGTAATGTGTGTGAATTAAAAGGGGAAAGGAAGATTTTAACATATAAGTAATAAAAATAAAATAAAACCCACAATTAGCCTCACAAATGATGAAGCAACTATGGGGGGAACAGATAAAATTGGTCCTGGTCAAGGTCAGAGGTGTCTTATCTGATCTACAATTACAATTGCAATTTGCATTCGCTTAAAAGACTTTTAAGTGTCGTTGCAATTGATTCTCATAACATTCATGTAAGAAAGCCAGGGTAGGTTCCCTTTTTATATATATGAAGAAGCTGGCTGGGGTTTATCCAGGATCATAGGATGTACACCCAAGAATGTTTAGGATTAATCCCAGATCATTTTTCTTGAGCTAGGGCACTTGCTACTATTCCATACTTGCTTTGGGAATTAGATAGTTTCTTTGAGGCCTCAGTTCTGCCCTAATACTTTATCCTCTTTCTGCAGAAAATCTCGTTGGTCCCTCTTCAATGACTTGGTAACCTAGGCCCATTTAACGCCAGTTCTCTGTAAATAAGACCTTCCTCTTGAGTCAGCAAACTCCCCAGGGCCACGCTGACAACAATGCATCCTTTGGCCCTGGCGGGACTCCAAACCCTCTCTTCAGCTGATTCTACCTGAACAGCCTCGCCTGGAATTTCTGGTCAGTGCCCAATCAAAGGTAAGCCGACAGAAGCAGAGTGAGAAGAAGGAAGTAATTTGTGAGCGCTTAAACAAATGTATGCGCAGATTCCTGGCAAATGCATGCTTTCCCTTCCAACTGCAAGCCCGCCCTGGGTAGAAATAATTCAGATTTTCTTGCTGAGCTCACGATTATTTGTCCATCATTCATAACTGCACTGATAAAATAACTCTCAAGAGGGATTTTTCCTTTGTACCTGGTTTTGCTGGGTCTCCTCTTTCACGTTTTCCCTCCCTAGTTATGGTGTTCTTTGCATTCTCTCTCTTTCTCTCAGTTGTTTGAAATCTTCTCAATCAATGAGCCCCTCTCCCCCCAGTCTCTCCTCGCCAAGATATTTGGGAGCTTTGGCTCTCACACAGGTCAGGGTGTCTCACTAAGGTTGCTGTTAAATATGCAGGCTAGTAAATATGCCTGCATCATGACCATGGTGTCCATTCTTTGTACTATGTTTACATCTAGGGAAAAATTATTACCATTTTCACTTCTTTCCAGCCCACACTCATCATAATTTTTCCTGACCACTTGGAGATGGAGAAAGGGTAACAGTGGCAGGGATTTATTGCGCTTCCTCGATATGTGTGAATAAATTGCATCATTCCAACGAGATCTGGACTCCCACGACAGACTCCCTGCCTGCTGGCGTGGCTGTGTTCTCTGTTCTGCAGACAACAAAAGATGACAGGTTGTAAGTTCCAGCATCAGAAGAGAGCAACTGGCTTCCGTTGGCAACCTTGCTTGTTAAGCGGCAGCTCCGAGAAACAAGGCTCCCTGGGTCATCTGAGGACAGGCAGGGGTTGATGAGTTTGAAAGGGGAAGCAGCAGCAAAGACAGGGCTGACTTGAATTCTGCAGCGCCCTAGCGCCACGGCCCCTCTCCCCCCGCACCTCCCTACCCCTCCGGAGCTCATCCCCGTCCCTCATCCCCATCTTGGTAGCAGGGTCAGATTGTAAGAAATATAATAAGAAGCACTCCCATTTCAGAAGTTGTCTTCTCACAAAATGTCTTTCTATCCTCTACCACAAACCTAGTGAGGCTGGGAGTCTCTAATGCCAGTAAGAAAAAAATCCACCTATTTGACTTGGTTCTATAGCGGACTCCCAGATGCTTAATTTTTTTCATTATTATGTTAATCACCATACATTACATCATTAGTTTTTGATGTAGTGATCCATGATTCATTGTTTGCGTATAATTTTAACTCAATATTCCAAACCTAGTTAGGTTACAAATAGGGGATCAATTACTTTTAATAAGTGGGGTTTTTTTCAATTTTAGATTTACAGAAAAGTTGCACATACACGGTTCCCGTATATCCTTAACTCAGTTTCTAGGCGATCAATTTTAATACTTAACTGAGTTTAGGCTAACACTTTGAATAGGACCAAAGCAGACATAGGACTTTTTAGGTCCTAATTAGTGGCAGTAGCATCTCGGCTCCTCAGTGCTAGCATCCCACCCAGTGCCTCCCTCGGTCCCTGCTCAGGCTCTAGGTGAAGCCGGACCAGCATAGGAGGAATTAAAGCAGACCCAGCCACACGTTCTGGCCCTCGGCCCCAAGCTTCCTTTATGGACAGCTCAGCCAGCCCTTTGGTCCCAGATCTGAGCAAGTGTACATCAGGCATCTGCCTCATTTCCCAGGAGGAGTGTCCCCGTCAGCATACCTGAGTCAAGAATTATGTGCTTACTTCTCAGCATAGGGAACAACTCAGTCCCTTGACCTTGATTTTTGTCTGCCCTTTCTATGACTCCCAGGGGCTCTGCCTAGCTCCTGCTAGTTGCCTGCATGGATTCCTGATGTCCTCTGTGGGCCTGGGTTACTACTTGCTTGAAATAAGGCCTATCGGTACCACACTTTCCAGATTTTGTATCTTGACTGCTGCACTAAACTTTCTCTTGATCCCTACACTCAAAGAATGAACTAACCTAGGCCCTCATCCACACCCCTCCAGAGTGTCTCCAAGCTGCTGAAAATGACAAGGTCGTGCTTGATTACATCATGAGTTATGATGATACTCACTTTATTCAGTCCTTTTTTTAAAAAAATATTTTATTTATTTATCTGAAAGAGAGAGAGACAGAGAACACAAAGGGAGAGTGAGAAGGAGAAGCAGACTCCCCGCTGAGCGGAGACCCCAACGTGGGACTCGATCCCAGGGCCCCAAGATCATGACCCCAGCCGAAGGCAGATGCTTAACTGACTAAGCAACCCAGGTGTCCCATTCAGTCCTTTTTATACAAACATTTACTGCCTATTACCATTTGGGCTCCACCATTGAGGTTTATGGAGATGAATAATAAAACTTTACTTTCAAAGAGCTCATGATCTAACAGAAGAAACAGGCAAGAACATGGGGCGCCTGGGTGGTGCAATCAGTTAAGCATTTGACTCTGGATTTCCGCTCAGGTCATGATCTCAGAGTCCTGGGATGGAGCCCGGCGTCAGTTTCTGCACTCAGTGGGGAGTCTGCTTGAGATTCTCTCTCCCTCTGCCTCTGCCTCCCCACCTCATGCTCTCTCTCTCTCGAATAAATAAATAAATCTTTAAAAAAAGAAACAGGCAAGAACAGAGTCATACAGCAGAGCCATTGTTATGAGGAAGCTAGCCCAGGATAAGTGAATAGGTAGGATTCAATTCCCTAAGGGGGGCACATAGGAAGAAAAGCAGATTTGCAAAGAACAATAAGCAGCGCCATTTTGGACATAATATATTATATTTGAAATAACTACAGCACCTCCAGATGAAGGTGTCCATTATGCATCAGATATAAAAGCCTGGGAAGAGAAGAGAAACGTGGGCTAAACTGTTGGGGTTATCAGATAAAGAAGCAAATTGAATCCTGAGGCTACCCAGAGATCATAGATAGAAGGAGAAGGGGTTCAAAGGGGGTTTGGAAGAAATCAACACTTACAGGACAAGGGGAACAACACCGAGTAATGTCAAATACATCCTTCCGACTTGGAGTGTACAAGGCCTGGGGGATGAGGTACGTATGCAGATCCTCTCTCCCCTGAGCCTTAGCTATCTTCCTGTAGGGTCACCTGCCCAGGCAGGCAGCAGGTGAGTATCTCTCTATGCTGCAACTGGAACAAGAATCAAGAAAGCCCAGAGTCATGGCCTCTGCTACTAAAAGCACGAGAGGACTCCTTCTCCTCCAAGTTGTTCTGGATATTGGTTGAAGGAGGAGCAGCTAGCCACATCCACAGTCCCTGAATAGATTTCACTCTCCTTAATGTAAGGATGAGGCATGGATCATTAAGTGTCACTCTGAGAAAAGCAATCCGTGCTCCTAAGGCAGAGGCTCCCTGGGAATTGCCAAAGAGTCATTGGAACTGGTAGGAGTGGGTTGGAACTTGTAAATGCCCAGGTCCCCAAAGAGCTTCCAAGACAACAAGGACCCCCAAATAGCCTGGTTAGTAAAGGATAAACTCCAGTCTGTACTTGGAAACCAGAAAAACAGTGTGTGTGTGATCTGTATCCATACAAAAAAAGAGAGAGAGAAGTGTGTAATTGTAATAGTAGCACCCAGAAGTATAACAGACACATTGAAGCCTCCAAATTATTTCTTGTGTTGAATGAACTGAGCTGTGATTAATAACGAACGTTGTTGTAAAGCTCCAGAATATAGAAGAAGTGTATGAATACGGTACGGTGGATCCTTTCAGCTCCCTGTTTTCAAGGCTAGCCTACGATATATATGTGAACATGAGTTGTTCCCTGAGAAATTTGAGAACACAATCTGGGTTGCTCTTGAATGTCCTATCTGAAAACATTTCTTTAAAAACTCTCAAGTCCCCAGCAACAGATCAGATGTTCTCACTGGGCTCTCAAGCCACTTCTGTCCATCTGACCTGGAGGAGGCTCTCATAGAGGTTTTTAAGTAACACAGATGAGTTATTGTCTGGCCCTGGGATATCTAAAGACTGCAAGCAAAGACTGCCTTTATCCCGTTAATAGAGAAGCCCAGAGCCTTGATAAGCCACCCTGTATCTATGTGACTAGATATCCTGGAACGAGCGTACCTAGAGACAAAATACAGGAACGGACCAATCCCTGCTGACAATGAACCCACTGGTGCTGTAGTTGGGGTGGGGGGTGGGGAGAAGCCTGGAAACTGGAAGGAAGTCTGAGAATTTTATGCGAGAATATTGGAGTGCAATTTTTTTCTCACCAGTCTGGAAAGCTTTCACATTATTTGTCCTAAAACATTTCTGCAATCTCGTGCCCTGAGAATATGGAAAGAAGATTCATTATCTCATTTGATTTCCTTAACATTCCTATAAAGAACAGACATCAACGTGCCCAATTTTTAGAAGGAAAAGCAGAAAGTTCATTTATTTATCCAGCAAATAGCTATCCAGCACCTATCAAGTACCAACACCTACTACGTAACGAACATAGATAAGATCTTTGCTCTTACACAGCTTGTAGATCTGAGGGAGGCAGATAATAAGCAAGTAAATGGGCAAACACACTTTCAAATTCTAATAACACCGAAGGGCAACGAATACTGTGGACTGTATTATTTGTTCAAATTGTTTGCTGCTCCTCTCTCATGCCATTAGCTATGGGGCATCTCCCTGAGCATCCCCTGTCCCTGTACTAAGTAAATTGTTATTTCACTGAGATCAAGCTTGTATGTATCACGTGCTCTGACCAATGAACCATGAGTGGAAGTGATCTATGCCACATCTAGGCAAAAGCTTAAAGAACCACTGTGTAGTTTTGCCGTTGCTTTTTTTTCTCCCCTGGCTCAAGAATTGAGTGTCCCAGGGGCACCTGGGTGGTTCAGTCAGTTAAGCATCTGCCTTCTGCTCAGGTCATGACCAGAGTCCTGGGATCGAGGCCCATGTTGGGCTCCCTGCTCAGGAGGGAGTCTGCTTCTCCCTCCCCCTCTGCCCCTCCCCCGCACTTGTGATTTCTCTCTCTCAAATAAATAAATAAAATTAAAAAAAAAAAAGAATTGAGTGTCCCAGATAGGAACTGCCTTTCCTTCCATAAATGAAGACAGCACCTGGAGGAGAACCTCAGCTTTCCCACAGCCAATGTGAATGAGACAAGAATGAGAAAAAATCCTTTGGGGCTGGAAGCCACTAAGATTTGGGGACGGCTTGACCTGGAGGAGGCTCTCATAGAGGTTTTTAAGTAACACAGATGAGTGTTGGGGGATGGCTTGTGATTGCAGCATGACCTAGTGAAATCTGATTAGTACAAAGGGTATGTTTGTGTGTTGGGGTGGGGGATAGAAGGAGGTTTTTGAGATGGTCTCTGACAGCTTGTCTTAGGAGCTGATGTTTTTATTGGCCGTTCACTGTGTACCCAACATGATAACTAAGTTTTCCTGAGCCTGGTTAGGCCATTCCCCTGCAAATGACACCGTATTCACAGAAGGCCTGGATTCTGAGTGAAATTCACAGAGCACATAATGGAAAGATGAATAACTGAATTTCTATGTGGATTCATGAAAATTCCAAATGATTTCTCAAACATTTATGTTTGGATTAAATCTAAAGCATGTTTTGCCGCAAGCTCCTTGTTCCTTAATTTTAAATCTGTATGGATCTTCGGGAAAATAGAATCCATGTGTTTCTCATTCATTTACACTTACCTCATCAAAATACAGTTTGAAAGAACCACTTGATGTTTTAAGCTCTTGAAATCATATTTTCCTTCCCAAACTGGGAAGCCGCCTTTCCTGTGGTCTGCACCTCAAAGGAAGAAAATATGTTCATCCTTTTGGGGTGTGATGAGGTCCCCAGCTCAGACTGCCCCTCCCCCTTGGCCACAATGAAAAGCCCTCTTTTCAATGTGGCATCTTATCATAACGGCATTGCAATCTGCCTAATTAAACCACAATGTCCAGCCATATGGAACAAGACATATTTCTTTCAAGAAAATGAAAGATTCAAAACCCTAATGTCCAACATTTCCCCAGGCACCTACTCTTTTCACAGACACTTAATTCTTTTCTTTGCAACCGGGTCAACTTCAATACTTTAGATCTTGTTTCTAACTGATAAGAAGAGTAAGTTTAGAATCTTGCTTCTTTAATATTTAGGAAAATATAAAAAACATTTTTAGCATGCCATAACTAGCCCTTTGCCCTTTATACTGAATTATGGTTTTACTCTCTCTTCCTCAGTACCAAACCACTTGGAATTCCCCAAATGTAACCTGTTTCTTTTCCTTTGTTCTCACTCGCTGGAATGCCCTTATCCCCTAGACCACCAGGTATCTTCCTGCTTTTCCTTCCACACTCGGCTAAAAGTTTTCTTCCCTTGTGATCTCCACGCAATTACATGCTTCATCTTCAGTGCTCCCACATGGACGTGCGCCTACTTCCATTAACATTTATCTCCTGGCGTTATAATTATTTATACACAGAGCCATCTCCTCCAATAGATTTTGTCCTATTTGAGGGCAGGGAACAGGCCTTATTTGTCCTTGTTTCCATCTCATTGCCGGAATAAGATGCTTAGACCACCATTCACTGGTTGAATAAATGGTTAAATATGTGCTTGGCTAAATGACACTGAATAGTCATTACTAGATCTTTACTGCAGTGAGAAAAATATATATATATTCTGGATTGGGGAAGCAGGGTTCAAAGTTTCACCTATAATAAAAAATATCAGAATTTAGCTTTTTTTTTTTCAAATTAATACAGAAAAAAGAGAGAGAGAGAGAACACCCCTACTGAAGAGAAAGCAGAAAGAGAGGAGGAGAGCCAGCCAATTATCCAGGGAATTCAGACAGTATAACATAGTCTGGATAGGGTGGGGAGTCAGTTCTCAACTGCTCTCCAGGTCTGCAATGTTCCACATAATTATGCTTTTATAACTTTTCTGAGGTAGTTCTTCCCCTCCCTCACCCCTTCTCTAAGCCTTGTTGCTAACCCAGTTTAAATCTCTGAAAGTGCTGAATTTTCAACAATTAAAGTGAAGGCATAGTTTCTGGGGAAGGTAGGGAGAAGAGCAGGCGGGGTTTTTCTTATGACTTTTCACATATAAATTATATACATATATGATTATATTTATATAAAATATATGTCTCACATGTATATCCATACACAAAAATATGCATATATATTTCATATATGTGATTACTCATAAATATGTATATATTATGTGTGTATATATGCATATATATATAGAAAGGTAGTATTACATGTGTGTTTGTGTATATGTGTCCATGTTCATTTAATCTTAGATGTGAGTATATTTTCAGGCCAAATTAAATCCAAATTGCCTAATTACCATGTTGCCTTAAAGGAAAATTCTAGATTTACTTTGTGTGGAAGACCAAAAAAAAATCGATGAATGAAGCATCCACTATTACAATAATAAGAAGCACAATAAAAACTGGTTGGAGTCTAGCCTTAGTGTTTTGAGTAGCAGAAAGAAGATATAGATGATTTTTTTAAAATGAAAAACTAAGCAGATAATTCCAACAAAATATATCTGTCTTCTTTTGAAGCAATGAAACGATCAGTCAAAAGCTCCCTTTCTTTTTTTTTTTTTTAGTTTTATTATGTTATGTTAGAAACTCCCTTTCTACCTCTCCTTGACTCACACCTTTGAGAATCTCACAGAATTTTTTTTTTCTTGTTTTGTTAAACCTATGGATTGAGGAGCAGCGAGGGAGAGCTAGGGGGATAAACTTCCTTGGGTATTTTAGAGTCAGAAAATCTTGACTCACATTAAAACTGTGAGCCCTGAGAAGTATGAAGCAGTGATTCTTATCTCCTGTAGAGTTTTACAGTCATCAGTGCTCAGAGTAAGCTGATGAACTGGGAGTGGGTGACCTTAATAGATATAACTGTGTATGGGTTCATTGTACCATGAAATTAAATTTTAAATCTGAATTGATGAACAAAAATGCTGGTTTGATATTTTTGAACAATAGTTTCAATAGTTTTGTAGCTCTTTCCTTTCCATGAGAATTGACCTGAATTTGGGACTGTGCAAGGAAGCTTCGCACTTCTAAAGGCTGTATCTGAGCCCTAGGACGAATTAGTGAATTTAAAATATTTGGGGGAGAATGGGCTGATGATCCATGGATGAGCATCTCCATTTCTTCATTCCTTTTTTCCTTCTCCTTGTTCCTCTGCAGAGTCCACGTCCTCTCTTCCCTCTGACTTGTGCCACTGACTCCCATCCGGAGCCTATAGAGTCCTGCTCTGTTAACATCCCCAATAATCACAATTGCCTCCACTCTTCCTTGGCTCAGGTGTCTCCCTTTCTGGTCTATGGAAATATCCTATTTCTCCTCTTTTCTTTCATAAGACAGATCACTTAAAAAGGGGTCTAGATTTGCTTCTTCACTCTTCCATCACCCATGTACTCAATTGTTGACACCACATAACTTAGCTTCCATTACAATCACTTAGGTAACTTGCCAAATTCCATGGCCTCCTAGCAGCCCTGTCCTATCTGCTCTCTCCTGGGATTGGGCGTTGTTACTCATGGCCTTCTTCTTGAGTATCTCATCTCTGGCTTCTAGGAAAAGGATTCCTCCTCTTCTTTTGTTGACTACCTTTTCCTCTTTGCTGTGAGTTCCAGCATGCTCCCCAAGTGGCCTTTATCTTACTCTCCTGCCTCCTGCTCTTTGCCCTCACCCTCAGCGGTCTCCTCCTTTCTTCTGGTTTTAATCATCACTGCTTCACATGACTTCCAAATCTGTACTCTCTATTTGGCCTCTCATCTGAGCACTTGCCCCACATTCTTATTTACCTTTTTTTGATACTTCCACATGGATGTCTTCTTAATAATTCAGCATCAGTATGATTCAAAACCAAATCATCACCTATTTCTTCATACCTGCATCTCATCCTGACTTCCCAATAAAGAAGGACTAAGACACATGGAGATATAATTCAGAAACTTCCAAGTTCTGAGCAGTGAAGAGCTGGAGTGGGGGAGGGGGACAATATTGACCAATCTGTGCCAGTCCCTCTATAGGGCATTTTTAGGAGCATCTTTTCATTTGTATCTTCACTCACTTCCTATTCATTCACTCACCCATTTATTCATTCATTTAGTCATCCATCCATCCACCCATCTATCCCTCCCTTCCTTTCCTCACTCATTCAAAAAGCATTAACTATGCCTCTTATTTTGTCAAGAATACAAATATGAGTAAAACTCATTATCTCTGACTTCAAGGAATTCCGTAGGAAGAGACAAGAATTGCATTAAGTGTTTCAGGTAATGATAGAAATACTCAAAATTTGGAACACCAAGTAAGATATGGTCAGTATCATTGAGGAGAGAGAAGTTCAAGAAGTCTTCAATAACAAGTGGTAAAAGACACATCTTAAAAGATGAGTTGATGTTCATCACGTGCACAGGCCCAAGATGCTGCATGAACAACACCAAGGTCTCAAACAGCCTTGTATCCTGAAGATGCAGAGGGCAGAAGATTGGCAGTCAGAATCAAAAAAGTGGGCAAGGTCAAATGGTGAAGATGCTTGTACTTACCATGAGCAAGAGTTTGAGTTTTATCCTGAAGTCCTTGGGGAGTCGCTGAACAACATGGGATGAAAAGTTGCCAACTGGGGAGATGCAGTTTCATCTTCTCCTTGGGCTCCTGCAACCACCACCCTGCCTGGGTTTAGCATTTACTGTTCTGGCTTTAATCTCTGACCCAGGCAAGAACACAGCCTCCTCTCCTTGCCTCTCCTCCTCCCAACTCTCAGGACAGCTGGAATCATTTCCACTTTTCAAATAGAGCTTTACTAAATGCTAAAGGGAAATAAAGGGAAATTGTTGGAGAAATGTCATCTGTAAAACAATAGTCTAGTTTCCTAAGTACAGATGCATGAGTCTACCATTCTGTTAGAAAGAGCTGAGATCTACTTGTTTCCAAATCTCTTTCTACTGTTCATAGCCCCCTGACCACTGGTACCATTTCTTCTACCATCACCACTCTCACTATCTCCCCCAGCAACAGTCCAGCAGCTAGCATATATTAAACACATACCTCATGCCAGTTGCCATGCTGGTTACTTTCTTGATAATGCCTCATTTAATCCCAATTAAAATAAATAAATAAAATCAATGATATATTTATCAATGTTCCATTGACATAAAAGAGCTCCCCCCAAGATCACACAGCAAGCAAGTGACAGAACAAACAGTCCATATCAGTCAGCATTAGTAGGTTCAAGTTGTTTTTTGTCATGCTTGGCAACCAGAACCATTCATACAAAGGTGCCTAGCTCATTGTAGGTCACGCTAAATACTTGCTGGACACACCCAGGCTCTTGTTCTTTCTGCTGTGAAGTGTCTTCTCTTCTTTCTAGCTCCTTTGCCCAACAGAGCACTTTACTGGGATGGGAGAATAACCCTTCTCACCTCAAAGCACTTCCTCAGAGCTAAGATTCTTGTAATTCTCTTGAACAGAGCATTCTATGGTGAAGGATGGAATGGGAGAAGTGTTGATTGGACATGTAGTCACTTGTATGTGCCCCAAAGCAAAAATAATAGATGAGATTCAAACGTGTTTTACTTCTTGTCATTCCTTTGGATTAGGGGCTTTAGGGGAAGAGGGAAGTAGTAAAAAGACAACAGCATCCTTTTCTTGTGTAGTTTTGAGAGGATTCCTCATGAATTGCGGAGGCTTTTGTTTTGCTTATTTCCAGTAATTGAACCAGACAAATCATCTTCAGATGTAAAAGAAAATAATCAATCAGTTCTGGATTCAGTGTAACACTGCCAATACAATGGATTTCCAGAGGCCACATACCTCTCTCCAGAACCGACTCTCAGGGGACTTGCCAACAAGGTCTAGAGGCAGGCTGTCCCTTTCCTCAAAAAATGAAGATTATGATAACAGTTCATTATCATCATCAATGTTTACAAAGCATGTGCCATGTTCTGGGCACATCTTCAACTGTTTTGTATATCTCACAATAACCTTCCAGCATAGGAATAATCATCCCCATTTTTGAGATGAATACACTGGAATTTTGATAGTTGGGTAGCTAAATGTCACAGAGTTGAATTTCAAAACTAGGTGGCACTAATTTCCATGCCTTACTTAGCATCAGCAAGTCAGTCTACAGGGTTACATGAACCTTCCTTGCTATTCAAGACTCAATGCTGCTGTTTCCCATCAAGACACCTGAATGTTGTCTTCTTTTGTATGTTGAGTCCCCATCCAGGACACCTGCACGCCCGCTGCCTCTAGATTAAGACTCTGCCTCTGTCTTTGTATGTGATTGGGGAACTCCCAGGATTGGCTTCAGTCTATTAACAGCCCTTCATCAATATTCTCTGCCTCTTGTCTATCTTTCCAATCTGACCTGAAATTAACGATGTTGACTGCAGTCTCACACTCTGAATTCGTGGAAATGCACAGCCTCTCTTTCTACACAAATCTCAGCAAAGGCTTTCTACACTCTCCAGCAAGGACTCTGCCTTATATTCTGTGCCACCCACTCTACCCACCTTGGAACCACTTCCTATCTCCCTGCCTTATTCAGCAGACACCCCTTACCGGCCCAGACAAACACTAATGAAATGGGTGATGTGGCAATGTTAATGAGAAATCAGAAATCAGATATTCTGAAGAAAAGCGACAGTGATAAAGAACTGTCAACAATTTTGTTCCAGAGGCAATGACTTCACTTGCAGGGATCATAGCCACTCAAATTGGAAGACTCCAAATTCTGCCTTCCCTGCTGTGTGTATGTGTGTAATTATTTACTTGAACATGGAAATGGAATCTTTAGAGAAGCAATTACCATGCAGAACAGACAGCTCTTCCTTCCTAAATTCAAATGGTGTGGTGCAGCTATTGTAAATTGGCCCAATTTCCTACATCTTCTCAATGTCCCAACTCTTCCTTGTTGCTCAAGTGAAAAGCTGCTCAAGGAAGATGAAGTATCTGCCCATCTCTTTGCCGAGGGAATAATTATTTATAGCCTTAAGAGTTTTCTGAAGCATAAGCAATAATAATGACTTATATCTTCATCACCAGAGTCATGGTATCATCTTATTTGGCACCATACGGTGTGATCACAAAATGTTTCCACACCTAATTTATACTCTGATCCTTATTAAAACCACCCCGTGAATTAGGTATTGCTGACCCCAATTTTATATAAGGAAATAGAGGCTCAAAGAGGAAAAGCTACAGAGAATGGAGCTGGTGCTAGCTCCAGGCCTCCTGACTTCTAGGAGAGGCTTATTACATCATATCAGGCTGTGTGGGCGGGGCTTGATGACAGTTACATGAAGAAGCAATGTGGCATAGGGTTCAGACGAAAAATTTTGGAGGTAGATTCCTTGGGGTTCAAATTTTAGCTTTGGTTCTTGCTATTTCCTTGGCCTTGGACAAGTCTCAACTCCATTTTCTCACTTATAACATGGAGTTAAGGGGCACCTGGGTGGCTCAGTCGGTTAAGCATCTGACTCTTGGTTTTGGCTCAGGTTGTGATCTCAGTGTCAAGAGATCGAGTCCCGCGTCATGCTCCATGCTCAGCAAGGAGTCTGCTTGAGATTCTCTCTCTCCTTCTCCCTCTGCCCGTCCCACTTGTATGCACTTTCTCTAGCTCTCCCTAAAAATAAACAAATCTTCAAAATAAAATAAAATGGAGCTAAAATGTCTATTCATGATACTTAATAAATTTTTTTTTTTAAATCATGCCTGTAGAGTACTCAGGCTCAATACAATGCTTGATACAAAGTAGGTGCTCAATAAATGGAATTGTATCACAAGAAGGTCACATTCATCCTTCTATTCAGAAATATAAAAATCTCTGAAAATAAAATAATTTTAAATAATTTATTTCACTGCAAAACCCAACCTAAGTGGATCTGAAATTACTCTTGTATTTCTTTTTTTTTTAAACAAACTTTTTTTTTTTTAAGATTTTATTATTTGAGAGAGAGAGAATGAGAGACAGAGAGCACGAGAGGGAGGAGGGTCAGAGGGAGAAGCAGACTCCCTGCTGAGCAGGGAGCCCAATGCGGGACTCGATCCAGGGACTCCAGGATCATGACCTGAGCCGAAGGCAGTCGCTTAACCAACTGAGCCACCCAGGCGCCCTCTTGTATTTCTTTTTTATCTTTTAAAAAGTGTCTTTAACTCTGGTTTACCCAACTTCATGTGAATATTCATGCATTTTGCTGCAGAAATATTATTGATTTGCTGCCACAGACTCCCTGGGTGTCCTCCACAATATTCAGTCTATAAACCATAGTACCTTTCTAAAATCCAAAACATTCTGTATTCTGAAACACAACCATCCATGAGGGTATTGGCAAATGACTGTGGGTTCACACTTCCACACTAGTGGTACTAGCATTAGTGAAGGCTGCTAGGATCTCTGTTATGCCCAACTCCTCCACTATTTGTTTTTTGTACCTCCTGGGCGTGGATTAGCCTGCTAGTCAATGTGGAGTTCAGAAGTCCTGGAGCTGGGATGAAAATCTTACAAATCTTGCAAATCCTGAAAATCTTCACAGGGATGGTGAAACTGAGGTGGGTTGGAGAGAGGTGAGGCTCAAATTTTGGAGAAAACAAGCAAGGACTCTGAGTGCTGGGGTCAGAAAAAGGACTTGTACAGTGTAGGCTCTCCAAGAGGCAAACACCAAGACACAAGTAAATATGTAGGAGGTTTACTGGAGGAAACACCTATATAGGGTAAGGGTTGGGGAGCACAAGTAAATGGGGGGGCAGTCTTCTGATTGCTGTGCTGGTCTGATGCTTGTAAAGGGAAAAGAGCAGAAAGGAGGGGTAGGGAGGAAGATGTCAGGGGGCAGCACAGCGTGGAGAAGGTGTCAGCCAGGCTGATGGGGAGCCCTGAGTACAAGTTTGTTGGGAAAGAACTGCACTGGGCAGGGACAGCCCCGTTCTAATGCCTCCCCTTACAGACTGTGGCCTTGGCCCCAACGCTATGGAAGACCCAAAAGTGCAGCAGCTGGAGGTTATCAGATGCACTCCTCATGGCAGTTCTCTTGAAGGCAGGTCTGAGGGGCTTAGCTCTATGGCGGCCACGAAAGCCAACTTTTGTCAGAGAAGGCACTCTGAGTCTGGTGGAAATGCATCAAAATCAGAGTAAATTGGAAACAAGTAAAGTGAATTGGGAATATTATAATAATAATACTGAAATTATGGGGCACCTGAGTGACTCAGTCTGTTAAGCATCTGACTCTTGATCTCGGTTCTGGTCTTGATCTCAGGGTCGTGAGTTCAAGTCCGGCGCGGAGCCGGCTTAAAAAAAAAAAAAACTAGAATGATAACACAATCTTTCAAGACCTCAGGGGATATATAGTCACAACTCACCTCTCTGACTAGTGGGTTTGTGCATGGGCCCAGCTAGCTTAGGAGCAGGGCAGAGTTTCTGATGCCTTAGAGATTGTCTCCAGTTCACCCCACCATACGCAGGAAAGAGAAGTAATTACTGACCCAATTCCCTGTGATCCTCCAGAACATTCACACCATACCTCCTCCTTTCAGTCTTTACACATGCTGTTCTTGGAATTCCAACACAATGCCCTAGACACAGGAGGCCCCTGTAATTATGGCCCATGGTCTAGTACAGAGGCTGGAAACCATTGCTTCCAAGGTCTGATGGCTCCACTCAGGATAGAAGGCTATCTTCATCCCTGTCCCTCCTTTGGCCTTTTCTACTATCCTCTGACATCACCAGAATGCTCATTTAAGAACTTAATCTAAATATTTTGGAGCTGTTCTTTATGGAGGGCAAGGAAACTTGCTGGAGTTGGCAGACAATGCAATTCAAGGGACTGGAAATCTGAGTCAATAGGTGTTTTCTTTGAAGATCAATACTAATATATTTAGTGCTATTGAACTTTATTAAATATGTATTGGTTCTTTTTATTCTCAGCCTAAAATCATTCTAAATGTATTCTGCATGCAAACAAGTATTTAGAACTGATGAGCAAGTTGAGAGTCAGACTGCATCGAGGCCCCGTCTCCAAGCACGTGACGTGTACCCAGGCTCAGCTTCAAGAGTCAATGAGATGTACTGAGCTGACTCCATAATGGCTCTTGGAACACCTCTTGATGGAATACTCTCCTGCTGACCAGTTGTCACAAGCCCTCCTAATGCCAGTGCCAGTGGAAATTGAGGATGTGCATTGAGCACAAACTATGGTACTCCATAAGCAACAGAAGTATTTGGACACTGTCATTTTGAAAGCAGAAGGACTTGAAGAAATGAAATGCAGCATGCACTTCTACAAGCGTTCCCATTTGGCTCTCGTCACAGCCCACATCTGGCCCTCAGCTTACCTTTCAGGAGAATGGCTCTTGTCCATTTGAGCTGAAGAAGAAAGATATGACTTTTTAATTACAGAAGTTAGGCTACGTAATAAATGAATCTAAAAACTAAAGAGGTTATATCTCATAAACTTTGAGACCTCTTTTAAGGCAAAAGTTCTAAGAGACTCCTAAGTAAAAATTTAGAAGGTAATTATGCAGGAGTTAAAAAAAAATATACCAAGTTCAAGTTGTTCAGCCCCTGCCAGCTTCCATCCAAGGGTTTAGAGAAGTTTGTGCTCTGACATACAGATGTGACTATTTGAGTTTTCACTGGAATGACTCTTTCTTTTTGGGTATACAGCATATAACAGCTTCTGTCCCTAGAAGAAAAAGGAGATGTATGCCCATCAATCTCTAGATTTCATGATAGAGCATGAAATTTTAAGTCAAGGACTTGTGGTCAAATTCTGCCTACCCAACATCACAGGTGCAATAAACATGGGCCTCGCATGCCTGATATGAAAGTGAAATATGTCCACTGATACAAAATGCTTACTAATAGAATGTGAGAAAAAATGGCAGTTCCCTCCATGACCCAAAGACCAGAATCAGAATGGATTTTGTCATCTCCGTGATTCTCCTTAATTTAAAAGGATGAATGAATTGGGATCTATGGAGTTGTGGGAGATGCAGGTATAACCAAGTGGAAGAGAATGGTGTTCCCTAATCCCAGACAATTATGTACTCAAAGGTAAAAATCATCACCACTCTATTCCCCGTGTGGGGCACCTCTCTAAGAGGGAAGGCAGGCTTCACACACGGAAAGGATAAAAACATTCTCCACATATACCTGGCAGTGGCACTAACAGGTGGTTCCAGGGACAGATTACATAATCCTGGACCCAATAGCCCATAGTGAGTATCAGCTCTGAGAGAGTCACAGAGAAACAATGTTAAATTTTTAAAACCATTATACCGTCTCTGGAAGAATGCCCAGAGAGACCTGTATGACAGCAGAGAAGGAGCTTAAATAGGACACGTTTGTAAAAATGCATTATATCAGTAATCTATTGCTGTGTAAAAAATCATTCCAAACTCTGAGGCTTTAAACAATAAATAGTATTTCACAGTTTATGAGGTGCAGAAATCCAGGAGTAGCTTAGCTGGGTACAACCGACTCAGGGTGTCTCATGCATTAAAGTCAAGGTGAGGGCTGGGGTTGCAGTTATCTCCAAGCTGGACTGGGGAAGGATCCACTTCTAAGATCACTAACATGCTTGTTGCCAGGTTTCACAGTTCTCTATAGGCCACCTGAGTCCTCACACCTTAGCAACTGTCTTCCCTCTCCTCAAGGCTGCTCAGGACATGGCAGCTGGCTCCTTTCAGAGTAAGTGAATAAAAATGGGGTAACTGTGTAAAGAGCCAAGATGTCCATCGACAGATGACTGGATAAAGAAGATGTGGTATATATATACAATGGAATATTATGCAGCCATCAAAAGGAATGGGATCTTACCATTTGCAATGACGTGGATGGAACTGGAGGGTATTACGCTGAGCAAAATAAGTCAAACAGAGAAAGACATGTATCATATGACCTCACTGATATGAGGAATTCTTAATCTCAGGAAAGAAACTGAGGGTTGCTGGAGTGAGGGGTAGGGTGGGAGGGATGGGGTGACTGGGTGATAGACACTGGGGAGTGTATGTGCTCTGATAAGCGCGGTGAATTGTGCAAGACTGTTGAATCTCAGATCTGTACCTCTGAAACAAATAATGCAAAAAAAAAAAAAGAAAGAAAAAAAATGGGGTGAGGGTGAAGATGGGAAATTCTTTTGAGGCAGGATCCACAGTCTTTTTGTAAACTAATATTGGAAGTGACATCGCATGGTTTCTACTCTATTCTACTCACCAGAGTGAGTCAGTAAGTGCAGCCTACACTCAGGGGGAGGGGAATTAAGCTCCACCTCTTGAAGGAAAGTATAGAAAGAAGAAAGTATACCAAAGAAAGTATAGACATATCTTTAAAACCACCACATGCATTGAAAAGAAGAATTCAATTTAAAAAACAGTGAGTCTCTTGGTGGTCATGCTATGAAAGATCTTGAATGGACAGGAGACAATAAAATTAGAAGGGACACTTATTCTTATCATTCTGAATAAGAAATTGGCTGGATCTTAAACTGTTTAGATGAGCCTGTGGTTCTTAGAACACATTTCCTTTTCTTTCTGGGCACAGAACTACATTTCCCAATCTCCTTAAAGGTACCTGGGACTAGGAGACCAAACTCTGGCCTGTGAAAAGTGGGCCTATCCTTTCTAGACCGGCCCCATGAAAACCCCTGCACACCCTCTTTTTTCTCTATTGAATGGAGATATTAACTGTAAATGACTCAGGGGCAGGGCCATAACAGAAAGGAACCCAGTCTTCAAAAGAGAACTTGGAAATTTGCCTGACAAGCCCATCTGATTTGAATTAACATGAACAAAGATAAGCTTTTTTTTTTTAAATCATTGGGGCTTAGAAGGCTGTTTGTTATAGCAGCTAGCCTAATTTATTCTAACTAATTTACTGTCTTTTAAGTGGTTCAAAGTTAGTAGATGAAATAATGCTAAGTCTACAAGATCTTCTGAACATGAATCAATACGATTATATTCATCGAAGGGAGTTTAAAGAAATTCAAGGCCAAACTTGTGAAAGGGTTATTTAAAACATCTGCTGTGCCCTATGACTGACAAATTGCTAGTATTACTCTGATTCTTGGAATGTACTCTGGGAAAAACACCAATAAATTTTGCTTCTATACTGATTATGATATGGAATCCATTATAGAGCCTGATAAGATTGCAGTGAGGATTAACTGAGGTAATCTATGTAAAGTATGTAGAAACTACACATACTAAGTGTTCAGTGAATGCTAGCCACGATTTCTATCATTGCTGGAATTTTTGTTATTTTGGAGAGGGACATTAATGCTTTGCTGGTCTCCAATTGTTTCTCTTTGAGGAGCGATAAATAAGGTAATGGATAAGATAGAAGTGAAGATTGTAATCAGTTGAAGAATTAAAGGGCCACAAGCATCTGAAGGCTTGACAGAGGCTGGAGAATTCCCATCTAAGATGACTCACTCACATGGCTGTTGGCAAGAGGCCTCAGGTTCTCGCTGTTGGCGACATGGGCCTCTCTACAGAGTTGCCTGACTGTCATCACATCAGAGCAGCTGGTTGTGAGAGGAAGTGCAAGCACGCAGGAAACTGCAGTGCCTTTTATGACCTAGTTTATGAAGTGTCACGCTATCACTTCTGCATTAAAGGCGAGACACTAAGTCTAGACACTCAAGGGAAAGGAAACTAAGCTCCACCTCCTGGAAGGAAAAATATTGAAGAATATGTCATCATGGCACCATATCACATACCACCATCGGGTGTGATTCGTAATTCATAGACATAAATCCACACAACATAACCTGCCTAACAAAATACTTTAAAAATATAAGGGGCTTAAAAAGAAAAAGGAGGGCACCTGGGTGGCTCAGTTGGTTAAGCGACTGCCTTCGGCTCAGGTCATGATCCTGGAGTCCCGGGATCGAGTTCCGCATTGGGCTCCCTGCTCGGCAGGGAGCCTGCTTCTCCCTCTGACCCTCCCCCTCTCATGTGCTCTCTCTCATTCTCTCTCTCTCAAATAAATAAATAAATCTTTAAAAAAAAGAAAAAAAAGAAAAAGGAGTTGAAAAATGTACAAACGATATGAGCAATCAATTCATTATAAAAGGAAACCTAGATAGTTAATGAGCATATGAAAAATGCTTAAACTTGCTGGTAATTAGGGAAATTCAAATCAAATGTGATACTCTTTCATATACCCTTTCAGATTAGAAAAATGTTGAAGTTCCACAATATCAGGTGAAAGCTGGGGAGTGGGACATAGGAAACTCTTAAACTCTTAGCTGGTGGGAGTATATCACTTTCAAAACCATTTGACACTATCTGGTAAGTTTGAGGGTAAATTACCCAAAAACCCTTCATTTTCACTCCCAGAGAAACACTCTTGTGTACCAGGCTGAAGAAGAATGTCCCTTGTCTCGGTGTTTTAAATAGGAAAAAAAAAGAAAGAAAAAAGACACCCTAAATGTACACTTCCAGAAGGATGGGTAAATAAATTGTGAACCACTCACTCAACATAATGAATGAACTAGAATTATACATATCAATATGGATGAATTCTCACAAATATATTGAGCGACAAAAGCAAGCTGCAGAATACATTTACGTAAAGTTTAAAAACATACAAAACAATTCCATGTGTTGTTTAAGAATACATACCTATGTAGACAAAGTCAAGAATGCATAGGAATGGTGCACACCAAATGCAGATAATAGTTACTTCTGGAAGGGAATGAGAAGAATGTGGTAGAGAGACATGTATGGGGTTGCAACTTTATTAGTAATGTTTCATTTATTAAACTAAGTGGTGGACACATGGGCAATTGTTTAATCATTGTTTACGGCTTTTAAAATATGGTTTCATAATAAAAAAAAGTTTAAAGAAAATGTAATGGAAGGAAACATCCCATTTAAAGTACAAGGGAAGATGGGGCTCCTGGGTGGCTCAGTCAGTTAAGCATCTGACGCTTGATTTCGGCTCAGCAAAGAGTCTGCTTATCTCCCTCTCCAACTGCCCCTGCCCCTCTAAAATAAATAAATAAATCTTTAAAAAATAAAATAAATACAAGGGAAGAAGCTGAAATACCTAAGAATTTAAAATGATCTCAGAATGGAGAAGTGATACATTTAACTATATTTTTTGGCATGGTAAATTAAATATAAATGAAACGTAAAGGTTAACAAAACTGAGGAAAATAGTCCTATGTTCCCAAGGGCTAATGTCTTTTTTTTTTAATATATTTTTTAAAAGATTTTATTTATTTATTTGACAGAGAGAGAGACAGCGAGAGAGGAACACAAGCAGGGGGAGTGGGAGAGGGAGAAGCAGGCTTCCTGCTGAGCAGGGAGACCCATGCGGGGCTCGATCCCAGGACACTGGGATCATGACCTGAGCCGAAGGCAGACGCTTAATGACTGAGCCACCCAGGCGCCCCTACCCAAGGGCTAATGTCTTTAATGTAGAGAGAGTTCCTTGTTAAAAGTCATAGGACCAATAACCCAGAGCAACAATAGACTAAAGTCATGAACTGACAATCTGCAGAAATATATGAAAATTGCAATATATATGAGAAATGCGAATGGAAACCATGAGTGACTATGTTTGCCAACTAGGTGGTCAGAGATGAAAAGGTTGGTGAGGATGTGAGGAGTCCCTCTCCTGTGTTGTTGCCCAAGTTGTATGGGAGTGTGTGTTGTCAGATTGTTTACCGAGGGGCATCTGTGATAATCTATCAAAATGTAAAGAGCCCACATCCTTTGACCTAGAAATTCCACCTCACTTATGACTTTTTCCTGGTGATATACTTGCATATGTGTGAGATGATTTATTACACTGTTTGTAATTGCAAAAAAAAAAAATGGGAGCAAATTAAATATCCCTTGATAGGGGCTTGGTAAAATAAAATAGGATACATCCATTGAGTTGAGTACTAGGTAGTGGCTTTAAAGTGGGGCCATCTTTATGTGTATATGTGAAGAAAAGAGCTGCAAGATAAATTGTAGTGCAAAGAGGGACATGTGGAATGGTGTGTGTGCTACCATTTGCAGAGGGAAAGAAGAATAGTGTATATATATATATGCTTCCTTATACACAGAAAATTCCTAATGGAGAAGGATGGAACCAATAAACGTGACTGCTTCCAGCCACTCCCATACAGTAGTAGGAGAAGCTTGAATTATGTAAACAAACAACAAACAAAAATAAACAAAAACGAACTCTTAAAAGCTAAAAATTCTGACTTAATTTAATACCGAGGTATACATTTCAGAGTCCACAGTGTAGCCATTGGAAAAGAGAGGAATATTGCTGATGTGCAATCTTGGCCCTAATTACTTTCTTGCTAACCTCTAAACATTTCCCAGGAAAGGTCCTGCTACACAGCCAGTCAGGGGGCTGGTGGGGGGCGGCGGGTAGAAATGTGGCTTGTTATTAACATAGCCCCACAAATCCGATAGGCATCCTAGAACTGCTAGTCATTTCTAATGAAAGATAATGATAGCAAGGTGGGTAGGTCTCCGGTGGGGGGTTGGGAAAGGACACCAATGGAGACCAGGTCAATTTTGATTCATTGCACATTGAACTTTTCACTTTTCCTTCCTTTGCACATTTATAGCCATTAGTGAGGAATCTGGGAGCACCACAAGCACAAGACAGTTGGCAAAACTGGTTTTAGATCCTTTGTGTTGGTAGCTTGGAAATGAAGATTTAGGTGGAAAGAAACAATGTCTATCCTCCAGGAGATG
>NW_023270387.1:17368730-17461230 GCF_011800145.1 Mirounga leonina | reverse complement strand
TCTACTATAATCCTTAATAATCCCAGGAACCTCTCAGAGACAAACAGGAAAACAAAGGGGGAAAAGCAATTGGAAAATCTGTTGGCCTAATGAAGGTAACGAAGATTAAACAATAACAGAACAGGGGCGCCTGGGTGGTGCAGTTGGTTGAGCATCCAACTCTTGGTTTCGGCTCAGGTCCTAATCTCAGGGTCGTGAAATCAGGCTCTGCGCTCAGTGTGGAGTCTGCTTGAGACTGTCTCTCCATCTCCCCTCCTGTGCGCACTCTCTCTCTATAATAACTAAATCTTTAAAAAAAAATAAATAATGGGACAAATAAGTACACTCCTTTGTACCTACCCTGTTCTTTTGGATCCTGCAGCAGGTACCAGGCTCAAGGAATATATCTTGAAACGCAGATACTGAAAGACTACATCATTATGTAATCTTTTCTCAACTCACAATAACAAAACTCCATCTGAACTGCATACATGATACGCCTGTGTTTACACTGAATGTCATTTTCCAACACACTAGTTCTCAACCTCTTTTTTGTTGGGACACACATGACATTAACATAAATTAGCATATATGGCCCACTCTCGGGGGCTCTTCAGAGATTCCCTAATTCCCTGTAGCCACTCCTTTCACTCCCGCTCAAGAAAACATTTTGGAAAGGAGATGATGAGAGTGACATTAGAGGGATAACCTCCATGATTTTTTTCCAATGAAATTTTCTGCAAACTTTAGCAACTTATGCACAAATCCGACACTTGCAACCCACCTGAGACTTTTGTGCAGTGTGATACTGAGGTTGAGAATCAGTCTTCTAAGAGATGTTATTATAGTGACCATTCAGAATGGTTAAAATACTCCAAAGCCACCAAGTAGACAACTCAGATCTAAGTAGACTATTGCAGCCTCCTACATCTTTAGGCACTTAACTATTCTATTCAGCTAATCTACTCTCCCATTTGGTCAAAGCCATTTATTACCAATTGTAAGTAATGTGACTATGGGGGATGCTACCTGGGGCCACTGGAAGTCTGCCATGGTTTACAGCCCTTGGAACAGACTCAGACATTGTAAGTTAACAACAACAAAAAAAAAACAAACCCCAAAAAACAAAAAAACAACTTTTTCAGCCAAACCCAAACCTTTTATAATTGAAATTAAAATAAATCACACCTCCTAAATCTTCCTGGAGGGAGGATACTGGAAAGGTCTCCTCTCTCTCTCTGCCAAATTGCTCCCTAATAAGGGAGAGAGAGTGAGAAAAAGGACAACTGGGCCTCAACCATGTTCAGGGCTAAGGCAGGGAGTCTAAGATTTGGTTAGTTCTTAAGATGTGGAAGTCAGGCGGGGCACCTGGGTGGCTCAGTCGTTAAGCGTCTGCCTTCGGCTCAGGTCATGATCCCAGTGTCCTGGGATCGAGCCCCGCATCGGGCTCCCTGCTCCGCGGGAAGCCTGCTTCTCCCTCTCCCACTCCCCCTGCTTGCGTTCCCTCTCTCACTCTGTCTCTCTCTGTCAAATAAATAAAGAAAATCTTTAAAAAAAAAAAAAGATGTGGAAGTCAGGCATAGGGGTAGAGAGAACAAAAGGGAAAAGCAGATTGGAGCATATTACTGCTCAGCTTGACAATCAATGGCTCCCTATCACCTCTAAGATAATGTGTGCACACAAGAGCATGCTATATCTATAAGACCCTCCAGGATCTGCCCACGTTTGACATGCCCCTCTGCTAGAGCACTCACTTCTCTGCATTGTGACTCTTTGTCTGCCTTCCCTGTTAGACTGTGAGGCCCTTGCGGGCAGGGATCATAACTTAGTAAACTCATCTTTAGTACTTATCAGAAGCCCAGTGAGTGCTTAAGCGATTCTAAATAAATGAGCAAATTGACCCCACACCAAAGCCACCCACAAGCCAGGAGGGCAAAGTCAAGACAAGTGAGCCCGTTTCTGCATTATCTGAAGCATGCATTGGGCATACCCCTCCTTCTAGATGGGCCTAGAAGCCATTACAAGGAAGGACAGTATGCGGTGTGACCGTGAAATGAGGAGTTCCACTTTTTTCCCCCACAAATGAATCAGAAGCTATGATTCCTTCTAAGCACTCTCCTTGGGAGGCTCTCCTTGGGAACAGCTGTATTTGCTCAATGGGCTTCTTTTGGAATTGTGGTCAGATTCCTTTTATATGCCATACAAGAAAACCAGTCTAGTTTCTTTACAGGCACATTATTTCCAAAACAATGTTTCCTCAGCTTGATGGCCCACCATCGTCATTGGATATAACTTTGGGCCAACTTTTAGTAGCTTCCAACAAATCCACCCTCTGAGGATGAATATGTGCCACGTTTGAAGACATTTAGGAGAATGTGTCAGCAGAGTCCTCCCGTAATTCTAAAGAAGAGTTCCAAAAATGCTTCGAGCACTCTTGTGTTATCTTGGAAATAAGTGTAAATCTATCAAAGGGACTACTTTGAAGGCAATAGGACTGCTTTAGGATTATAAACTCTAATGTGCTACAGAACCATAACCAGGACTTACTGTTTACCGTGACTAAGCAGTTTGTGTGGGGGCACAAAGGTGTGTGTGTGTGTGTGTATTCTCTTTGAATCCTCCCAACAACTATATGAAAATAACCACAACAATAATAGCTTTTATTGAGTGCTTACTACAGGTCAGGCACTGAGCTAAGGGTTATTTCATTTTAATTCCCATTTTGCAGACAAGAAAACTGAGGTGCAGAGAGGAGTTAGGTACCGTGCTAAAAGTCACAGAGCCAGTCAAAGAACAGATTCATGTACAAATTCATCTGATTCGTTCTTTTTTTTTTTAAGATTTTATTTATTTATTCATGAGAGAGAGAGAGAGAGAGAAGCAGAGGGAGAAGCAGGCTCCCAAGGAGCAGGGAGCCCGATGTGGGACTCGATCCCAGGACCCTGGGATCATGACCTAAGCCAAAGGCAGATGTCCAACCATCCGAGCCACCCAGGCGCCCTCATCTGATTCATTCTTAATCACTCTGTTATATGCTGTTATAAGCTCTGCTCTTAACCACTAAGATATATGATCTCTGCATTTTTATTAAAATATTAGTGATATATCTAATATATATCATATGTCAGTGTGTGTATGTGTGTGTATTATATATATATATATCTCCATCCTAACTCATACTTCTTTTTAATCAAAACATTGCCTAGTTCAGAGCTCAATAAATATTTGTTGAGTTTCCCAACCTCTGTCAGTGACTGTGGTCCCACCAAGACCAAGAACAAGGACAAATAAGAGCAATAGGCCAAAGTGATACAAGACAGTTCAGCTCATCTAATCCCCAAACTAAAGCCATGCTTGAAGGATAGAGCAGCAGAGAGTGCCTGGAGGGCCTCCTGTAAGCTGTAGCAGGTGGGTGTTGCCTTTTGTTTGCTGTTTCACTCCAAGGAAGCCTCTGCAGGGCCCCTGGGCCTCAGTTGACTCCATCCAGGCACCTGGAATGGGTACGTTCACCTCTCTCCTCCCGCTTTCCCCTATGAATATTTATAGAGGGCCCTAGAATCCTGGTATCCCATAAAAATGCAAAGTACGATTATTATTAATGATACAGTTAGCAAGAAGGACATTTGTTATTTCTACTCAATTGGTTTCCCCCGAGAGCAGAAACAGTTTTTTTTTGACACAGTATTAATGTGCCGGCTTTGCAACCTTGATCATCTGTCATTTTCTTTTTGAGAAAGTTGTGCACCCTGTTTCAGGCAGCACCCTGCCTTTCCCCTTGCAAGACGGGCACTATCTGAGCACAGGTTGCTTCGTGGTTTAGATGAGACTATGGATCTTTATTTGATTTCTGGTATCAGGAAACAATTTATTAGGATCAAGGCAGTTAGGCTACAAGACTTCTTTTCTTGCCTGGGTAGTCACTAGTTGATCAGGCAGCCCTGGCTCATAAATCTAGTTTTATTTCCCCATCTATTCACCTGGAACTAAGTGATTTTTTTTTTTTTTTTAAGGCAAAGAGGAGAACACATTTCCTTCTGTAAGCATTCTTCCTCCAGCTCCTAATCACCTTTGTTTCTTAGACAAGCTAGGGAACAGCCGACGCAGGGAGTCATTTCTATTTCCGGGCATCACACTTGTATTTTCAGAGTTTACAGCAAAATACTGCAACTGATTTGGGATTTCCCTGTAATGATCCACTTCCTCGAAATAAATCAGAATTGATTCGAATGTGAATTTCAGAGACAAAAGGGCTCTCTGCAAATATCTCTTTTCCTATGCCCTTCAGAAACTACCTTGGCTTTCTTTCTGCCCCCATCCCCCGCTCCCACCCTCCCTCAAGCCCCTCACCCCGCCTTCCCCTCCTTCTTAAGAAGACTTTCCCAGGTCCCTCTTGGCTGTGGTTGAACGACGTTGGCTCCTGTCCATGCTGCAACAAAGACCTGGCATTCCAGCTGTCTGCGTCTAATCTCCAGTGTCAGCTCTCGTTAATGTGTGAGCGTGAAATCAGAGGGGGCAGAGCTGTGCGGAATATTAAAACCATGATCAGAATTCCACTGAAATGCTGAGAGTCTGCAAGCACCATTAGAGGAGGCTGTCAAATCACGGCTTCGCATTAAATAAAAGAAAAGATTTCTATCAGAGGAAAGTACAATCAGTGAATCGCTGAGCTAAATTAGCATTTTTTCAATTGGAGATCGAAGTTGATTTATTGTTCTACACGACATTAATGTAACTATGTGCTTGACCTGCTAAGGCAGCTAATTTTTCATTTAAATGGTTTCTTTCCTTCCCGATGCAAAGGCTGCAATCATATTTCAACTTTGCAGAGTGATCAGGAAAGTCATGGAATGCTGCAGAAATGTCTCAGGGCGGCCTTCCCTTCCCCTCCCCTCTCCTTCCTTTCCTTTTTCCAACTCCAGGGCCTGCCTCCTCCCCTCCCCTTCCCCCCTAACCTCATGGCTGGTGGTCAAGGTCACAGAGGAAGAGTAATCTCAAAGCCACCAACTTCAAAGCCGCCATCAAAGAAGCCCCTACGTAGCCACTGAATTAAAAGGGAATGGGGGAGGGAGGGCTCTGGGTACCAGCGTTCCTGTCTACAAGAAAGGGCCCTTTAACTGCCCCATTGGTTCAGCCCAACCTGGGGTGCCCTAGGCCCAGTTCTCCCCTGCCAGCCTCCTCCTCTGTGTTTCTCCTCCCCCTCCCCCCGGCCCCTGCCCCCACGCACACATCGCCCCAAGATAATATACATTTCCAATTAGCGGAGCACATTCTAGTCATGTTCTCTTTTACTGCCCTAACTATCTTCCTTTTGCTAAAAAGCTGGGCTGTCATTAATGAAATCCTGCAGTTCTGTTAATCCGAGATACAATGCTTCTTTTCTCTCTCCGCCTCTCCCTAACATAAAAACTACAGTTACTCAAGCTCCCCTCTTCTGTTTAGATTCCTTGTCATTTGTCTTTCATTACATACCTGATGTAGCACTGTAGCAGCTGAAGTTCCTGGACATCGAGGGAAAGGATGCGATTATAGTCCTTTCCCAATGCCCTGTTTGCAAAGGCAACAGGCATTGTGTGTGTGTGTGTGTGTGTGTGTGTAAAGCACGTTGATTTTAATCTCGGGTAGTTGATGAATATGTTTTAGGGTATTCTGGGAGCCCTAACATTTAGCAAGCTTGTTAGCTTTTAAACTAGTTGGAAGTCCTGGAAGAACGCCGATAAATTAGTTTTCAGCATTTATCTGAAATGCCTCTGATGAATTCATTCATTGTGTGTCCCACAGTGATAACAAGACAGGCAGTGGGAAGCGGGTGGTGGGCAGTAGACTGACATTTGCCACCCTTTACCCGTGTAAGTGCTACTTCTGAAACAAAACAGACATTGAGCCAATAACTAGTATTTATATGTTATCTTTCTTCCTCCCACCCCCAAACATCCAGCTTCTGAAATGACAAACAGTAATTTTCTATATCTGGGGGAGACCTCAGGGCACTGTCAACCCCTTAGATCTGAGGGAGCTGAGGGTGTGAGGCTAAGGGACAGAACCAATCACTGCGCACAGCGCTGCCTGTGGACAGATGAGGTGGAAGCTAGCCCCCCACCTTCCACCCCTATGGCCTCTAAGACAGATGGAGTCACCCCAAGGGTCAGTGGAATAGAGGAAACTTCACCTCCCACTTCCATCACAATTGCACCTAATTGGCCTCCCTCGGTCAGCCAAGAGACATGGAATGAATGGTCAGGAGGCTGCTCTTTGCTCTGACCCAGTGAGAGGGCCCCTCTACAGGTCAGAGGTGAGGGTCTTGGCAAATGACTGCTTAGCTGGATGCTGGAGACAGCAACCACTTATTACTTTATACCTGCCACCATTTTGTCCAAGTTGCTTCCCCTTGGCTCACCTCTTACTCCATTTAGAAAGTAACCCCATGTCTCCCTCGTGTTGATTTTCCCTCAAATCGACCACTCTGAGAAAGAAGTGTGGATTTCATTCTCCAAAGGCAATGAGAAAAAGCCTCACCCTAAGGCACACTGGCTGGCTCTTCTGGATGGTTTCCACAGCGGTTCTGTACCAAGAGTCAACGTCGGTTGATCAGGGTTCCCTCCGTCGCCTGACAATCCATGTTCATTAGTCAAGAGGAGGTGTCATAGCATCACGCTCCCATATTTCCCACCTGCAGGGCAATCCAATTCAAAGCCTCCTGAAGAACCCAGAGGCAAAACTCAATTATTTCCTACATTCTCTATTTCCATGGTCACTTGTTGGCTAAACATAATGCACCTCTCCTTTACATGAGTATCTTCTGAATAATTTTATTCATGAATTAAGGACCTGCAAACGACTTTGGTCACTTCTGGTTCACTAATGCACAAAACAGAACCCCAGCACCTGGACGAGATAATGCAGACATTTAGTCAGCCAACCCCCATGGCCTGCAGCGTGCTGTGAACTCAGCAAGCAACGTGAGCCTCAAAGGCTAGGAGGGACTGGGTCTGGGAAAAGGCATGTTTTTTAGGCCAGAAAACACAGGAGGGAGATTAATTTGGTAGTAGAGGCAGACTCGACAGAAGATCGCCAGACCACCTAAGACACTATAGTCAAAGAGCATGGTTTAAGCAATTCTTAGCACCAGAGCCCCAGCCCTGTGGGCGTTTGGAAGGAGGGGAGGGCAGAGAATGGGGTACTGAGATCAGCCCATTCAACACAAAAGCCCAACACACAGGGTCCACCCCAGAGAAAAGAATGCTGTTGTGAGTGAGGCCTGCCCCCAGCTGGGCTTTGGGGACATGACTTAGTCTTCAGGGACAACAGAGCTGCTGCTGGAATAGATGGACAAAGATGGAGGAGCAGACCCAAAGTAGCAGCCCCAGCCTGAGAAGCTTCCACCTTTTAGGAAAGGAATCATAATAGTACTATTCCATAGAGCTATAGCGAGGATTAAATGATTCTATGTCTAGATCTAGATCTGTGTGTGTGTGTGTGTGTGTGTGTTCACGTGTGATCATGCTTGGCACACTGAAAGCCACCATCAAAGTTACTGTCACCATCTTGGGCACCATCAAAGTGCTCAGGGCTCATCCCAGGTGGATCAGATTCAGTGGCCACAAAGGTCTTTCAAAAAGAAAAAAAGAAAGAAAGAAAAAATAGAACAAACATTGATTAAAATGGTCACACAGGATGCTAGACACTTCCATGTTATTTACTTAACTCAAGTCTCCCCACACTCACGCAAGGCTCACGGCAACCTGGTGAGGGCTATATGATCACCTCTCCCTTTCAAGTTGAGGCAACAGAAAATTAGGGAAGTTGAGTGACTTCTTCCAGGTAAGGTATCCAACAGTGGTCAAAATACTGAAACCCCAGGGCGCCTGGGTGGCTCAGTTGGTTAAGCGACTGCCTTCGGCTCAGGTCATGATCCCGGAGTCCCTGGATCGAGTCCCGCATCGGGCTCCCTGCTCGGCAGGGAGTCTGCTTCTCCCTCTCCCACTCCCCGTTTGTGTTCCCTCTCTCACTGTCAAATAAATAAATAAAATCTTTAAAAAAAAAATATTGAAACCCCAGTTCTAAGTTCTAACTTCAAGTGACTTACTTTTCAAAAATACTAGGAGGACTCAAAGTATCTATTCCAGCAGTAGGTTTTTTGTAAAATAGAACCTCGAGGAATTCAGATAACCTGATATGAAAGTACCAGCAGAGTATAGTACCAGCAAGCTCCAGGTAGGAATTATTTTAGGTGGAGAATAACGAATAAGCAGCGTCCCTTGAGCACGTATTAAGTGCTATACGGTGTTACAAGTAGCAGCACGTATTAACACATTTCATCCTCACACCAACCTTGTAAAACATATTCTCTTACTATACCCATTTGAAAGATGGGAAAACCCAAGCACAAATATATTAAATATTGAATAAATGACCGAGGCGTTTGAAACCAGCCAAATCTGGACTTCAAGTCCCATACTCTAAGCCACCAAACTATGCTACCCTGGAGGAGAATGTAACATGACTCCTTGTCATCATTCCGGTTCGGTAAAAAGTTTTTGAGAAAGGCACATGGGAGCCCTGCAGCTGTACTTGAAGCAGAAGAGATTTTCAATGCAAAAAGTACAAACTTAATTATGACTCCCTTTTATGAGGTTTAGGCCACTAATATGCTTCCTCCTGTTAGAATTTTCCCAGAACGAGGGAAGATGGCGTCCTACACGCTCTGGGGAGACGGGAGAAATAAAGGCACAAGGAATAGGGCCGCAGCAGGGCTTTTATCACAAGTGTACTGGGCAACTTCAGAGCAGAAGCACCCTGGGGAGGAAAGGTAAAGAGGAGAAAGGAAATGCTTCCAGGCTGGCCCTTAAGGAATGGGAAGGATTGCCCTAGGGAGAAAGCAGAGTGAAGTGTAGCCCGGGCTGAGGGACATGCATGAGCAAAAACAGAGAAACTAAGAACTCCTAAAAGACGGGATAAGCATGTGGCTTGTCTCTGTGTCCTCCATGGTGCTGTCTCTAGTGCCTGGCCATGCCTGGGTCCCAGCAGGTGCCCAGTGAATGTTGAGAAGACTGGATGGGTAATGCTTCCTTGCTTCCATGAATGGGCGAAATCAAAGTGCGTGCTGTGTCCACCTAACAGCAAGGACTCCAGGGCAGCTGACCTTGGTGTCCCAGGGCACATGTATTGATCCTGGAGAGTAGTTGAAACAATGAGCAAATTTGGTTCCCGGTGGTCTCTCTCTCCCGTCTCTCGCCATGCCATGGCATCATCACGATGTGTGAGAGATTTGTTTGGAGTGGGGGAAGCATATTTTTGTTTGCATTTGCTTAGCACGTTGCTGTCGCACATTTTGCTATGAGATGTAAAGTCATCTGCATGCACCGGTTGTGCGGTTAGAGAAAAGTCAAAACAAGCGTCAGGCGGGTTGTCAGCCACATGGCCTAGGCAGATTGTCACACTCCTTTGCCCATGATTTGTGCCACCTTATCTCTCCTCTTCCCCCACTCTCTTCCTCATTCCCGAATCCCCACACCTACATATATATCCTTAACTCCCAAGGTCTAATTTCTGATTGGCATAAGTATGTAGAAGACAGCGTCTATGCAGACAGCAGATCCAAATCCACTAGGATGGCTATGCCCACACCATGCATACCTCTGGTCTCACTGAACAAACTTGGCATCAGTCTTGACTGCAAGTAAGTTTGTATGGAGAACTCTCAGGAAACCGTCCTACCCTGCATTATAGTATCTCCTGAAAAATGAATCTGGTAGTGTGCTCAGGCCAAATGGTAATGTCTTCTTTCTTATTACCATCTAGAAATATCCCTATTCTTTCAGATCCATCTCCATCCCAAATTACAATGGGGAAGTCATATCCAGAAGGTCAACATCAAGATTATTAATGTCCCAAAGAGCACAGGCACATCTTACCGGTAGAGACAACTGCGACCCAGAGGGGAAAGAGCCAAACATTTGGAATCGGGAGACATTTTGAATACCCAACCTGTGAATTTGGGGTAAGCCACTTCACTTTAACAAACTTATTGGTAAAGTAAAAACATGAATGTTTATCGGGTGCCTGGGTGGCTCAGTTGGTTAAGCGACTGCCTTCGGCTCAGGTCATGATCCTGGAGTCCCGGGATCGAGTCCCGCATCGGGCTCCCTGCTCCGTGGGGGGTCTGCTTCTCCCTCTGACCCTCTTCCCTCTGTTGCTATCCATCTCTCATTCTCTCTCTCTCAAATAAATAAATAAAATCTTTAAAAAAAAACATGAATGTTTATCTTTTTTTTTTTAAGATTTTATTTATTTGCGAGAGAGAGAATGAGAGACAGAGAGCACGAGAGGGAGGAGGGTCAGAGGGAGAAGCAGACCCCCCGCCGAGCAGGGAGCCCGATGCGGGACTCGATCCCGGGACTCCAGGATCATGACCTGAGCCGAAGGCAGTCGCTTAACCAACTGAGCCACCCAGGCGCCCAACATGAATGCCTATCTTATCACAGGGTTGAAGTGAAGACCGTCCATACCCATTCGTATACTCAATAAATCTTCAGTTAGTGCCCATTTCGTGCCTGTGGATTTAGGACGCTCGCTGCATTAGTTTGCCAGGGCTGCCATAACAAAGTTCCACAGGTTGGGAGGTTTACACAAAAAATATTTATTTTCTCACAATTCTGGAAAACGGGAGTCCAAGTTCATGGTGTCAGCAGGGTTGTTTCTTCTGAGACACCTCTTGTTGGCTTGTAGATACTGTCTTCTCCCTGCGTCTTCCTACGTCTTTCTTCCCTCTGTGTGTGTCTATGTCTTAGTCTCCTCTTCTTAGAAGGACATCGGTCATACTGGATTAGGGCCCACCAGAATGACATCATTTGACGTAATTACTTCTTTCAAGACCCTATTTCCAAATACAGTCATGTTCTGAAGTACTGGGAGTTAAGATGGTTTCCTGAGAGTTCTCAACACAAACTTACTTGCAGTCAAGACTGATGCCAAGTTTGTTCAGTGAGACCAGAGGTATGTATGGGGGGGGAGCATTGCCGTCCTAATGGCAGGGAGGACACAATTCAGCCCATAACTGTCTTTTCCTCACACAACCCTTCAAATATTTAAAAATATACCTTATATCCTCCCGCTAAGATTTTTCTTCTCCAGGGTAAACATTCTCAATATCTTTGGCTTTGTATCCTATTATGTGGCTTCCAGACCCATCACTATCTTTGCTATTCTCCCATAGAAACATTTAAGTTTATGAATGTCTCCACTAAAATGTGGGGTCTGGTAGGGCACATAGCAATTGGATTATTATCTCCCTTGATCTGATAACGCTAAATAACTATCAGTGTAGTTTTTGGTTAGGTATATGTTCTGGTAACTACCTTGTACATTAATTCATAATAAATTTGGGGACAACTAAAATCCTTGAACATTACAGACTATTGTTTGTCATTTGAGCCTCTATTTTTAGCATTTGTTTTTTGAAGCAATGTGTAAAATGTTGTGTTTATGAATGAGTTGACCAGGATAGGGACATGAACAGCCTGAAGGCCAATGAATAGAAACAATTTGCCCAGCTTGCCAGTCTTCTATTAATCAAACCCTTTGAAGACAGTGGTTTAATCAGGCAAGAACCCACCTAATTACATTGTCATTAGGTCCATGTTACTCCATATTACATGGAACCAGTTGTCAAATGCCTTGATAAAATTCAAATACATATCTCTATGGCAACATTCCCCAAAATGTGCCCTAAGGAACACTTACTATTATGGAATTCTTTAACTGCAGGTGATCAAAAAGCTTTTCAAAGTGGTATGATTATTCCTCCTTGAAGATATTTAAGCTACATTGTCATATAAAAGGCTACTAGGTGTTCTAGGGTATGAAAACTTGTTTAACTTTATGTAACATGCTGCCTCACAAACTCATTTAAACTTGGATCACTTTTTAAAGTCGATATCTATTGGGGCACATGGGTGGCTCAGTTGGTTAAGCATCTGCCTTTGGCTCAGGTCATGATCTCAGGGTCCTGGGATCAAGCCCCGCGTCGGGTTCCCTGCTCCGCAGGGAGTCTGCTTCTCCCTCTCCCCCTGCCTGCTGCTCTGCCTACTTGTGCTCTCTATCTCTCTGTCAAATAAATAAATAAAATCTTTTAAAAAAATAAAGTTGATACCTATTAATATCAATAGAGCTAGTTTCTCTGTAAGGTACTTTGGGAAACACTTGGCTATATGCTGAGCTAAATTCTACCAGTAGAGTTTTTGTTTTTGTAGATTTCATTTAGCCTTCTTATTGCTGAGCAAATGAACAAACATTCCCTCTAAAACTCTCCCACTGTTGTCTGGGCCTATCTTTTTTATTTTATTTTTTTTCTTTTATTTTTTTCCTTCCTCCTTTTTTCACAGGTGTAACACTTCTACCATTTTCCTCAAAAATGCCCAAAGAGCAGAACATACAGGCTATTAGAACTCACCATCAAAAGTATGTACTCCAGGGACACCTGGGTGGCTCAGTCGGTTAAGCGTCTGCCTTCAACTCAGGTCATGATCCCAGGATTCTGGGATCAAGCCCCACGTCGGGCCCCCCGCTGAGCAGGCCCCCCTCTGTAGCTTCCCCTGCTTGTTCTCTCTCTCTCCCCACCTCTCTGTGAAATAAATAAATAAATAAAATCTTAAAAAAAAAAAAAAAGAGTATGTACTCCAACAAATGTTGGCAAGGATGTGGAGAAAAGGGAACCCTCCCACACTGGTGGTGGGAATGCAAACTGGTGCAGCCACTCTGGAAAACAGTATGGAGGTTCCTCAAAAAGTTAAAAATGGAACTACCCTATGACCCAGCACTTGCACTACTAGGCATTTATCCAAAGGATACAAAAATAGTGATTTGAGGGGGCACATGCACCTCAGTGTTTATAGCAGCAATGTCCACAATAGCCAAAATTTGGAAAGAGCCCAGACGTCCATCTATAGATGAATGGATAAAGATATGGTGTATGTACACAATGGAATATTACTCAGCCAGCAAAAAGAATGAAATTTCGCCATTTGCAATGATGTGGGTGGAACTAGAGGGTATCATGCTGAGCGAAATAAGTCAGAGAAAAACAAATACCATACGCTTTCACTCATATGTGGGATTTAAGAAACAAAACAGATGAACATAGGGGAAGGGAAGGAAAAATAAAATAAGATAAAAACAGAAAGGGAGGCAAACCATAAGAGACTCTTACCTATAGGGAACAAACTGAGGGTCCCTGGAGGGGAGGAGGGGAGGAGGATGGCGTAACTGGTGATGGGCATTAAGGAGAGCACGTTATGTAATGAGCACTGGGTGTTATATGCCACTGATTAATCACTAAATTCTACCCCTGAAACTAATAATGCACTGTATGTTAACTAAATTGAATTTAAATAAAAGGGAAAAAAAAGGGGCGCCTGGGTGGCTCAGTCGGTTAAGCGACTGCCTTCAGCTCCGGTCATGATCTCAGGGTCCTGGGATCGAGCCCCGCATCGGGCTCCCTGCTCGGTGGGAAGCCTGCTTCTCTCTTTCCTACTCCCCCTGCTTGTGTTCCCTCTCTCGCTGTGCCTCTACCTCTCTCTGTCAAATAAATAAATAAAATCTTTAAAAAAAAAAAAAAAGGGAAAAAAAAGAGTTTGTACTCCATGTGGGATCTGGAGCAGTGTTAGGTAAGAGGTTGATTAAGGTTTGGAGCATAATCGGATTTATGGGAGCAGCTGGGGTTTGAACTCAGAATAGAAGGCATGACCACATTGCCTGTCTGGACAGGGTGTTTGTGGGTAACGAGTAAGAGAGGGAGAGAGAAAATTCTAGTAGCAATGCTTCATTTAGTAATGGACATCTACTCCACACTGGACACTGTGCTAAGCTCTGGACGTTACAAGGGAATAGTCTATATGCCCTTAGAAGAGTTCATTGTCCAATGGGAGAGATGAACAGGTAAACAAGTAATTATAAGTCAGTGTCATAAATGTTTTTACAAAGGCAGGCTTAAGATGTTATCGAGGCAAAGGAGAAAAATTAACTCTGCCCTGAGAGTCTCAGTTTTGACAGAGACTCCATCAGAAAGGGTGAGGGACTGACATTATGGGGCATCTCCAGCTTCCCACCTGAGGCCATGTCTGAGTCAGGGAGAGTCAGAAAACACAGAATCAAGGGGGCAACAAAAATGATTTAATAAAGCCAATTAAAATAGGACTTCCTAGTTTAATGGCTCCGAATGGAAATTTTGGTCAGTTAACTGCCAATTGTTGGTACCTGGCATTTGAGTGGCCCTTTACACACTTCATTCACACCTATTTCTTTCAACAATTCTGAAGGTTCTTTACATTGCCCCAACTTATAGATGAGAAAAGAGAAGCTCAATGAGATGAAGTCACACAGATTAAGCCCTTTGGTAAGTGGAAGAAAAGAGAAATTAACTCCCTACATCATCAGACATCCAGTCTGTGTTTTGCTTAATGACAAAATTCCCGAGAATGTAAGAGAAATATCAGAGGAAAACCCTATTTAGTAATATTCCCAATGGTAGAGGATAAAGAAAATAGGATGAAAATAATCCATAAACTGGATAGTGAAGAAAGAACTGCATGAGGGCTTTTTCTTCCATAAAGCTCAAAGTAATTTAAGGATAGACATATCCCAATAATAACCCCAGAAGTAAAATTAAAGCATCACTGCCTTATTTTATAGGTGACAAAATTGAGGCATAAAAAGAAAAAGTGAATTGTCCAAAGATATTTCCCTGGCTGGAGATAAAGCTCCATCTGCCCCCTGTCAGACAGGGGTCCAGCTCCTGTGCAGCCTCATCCTTCAGGAGCCACCCAGTCCCACGCACCAGCTGGGACTCACTGGGTGATGTCCTCTCCCACCCAGAGCTGGGTGCTCAGTGGAAGAGAAGAAAAGGCATTTCTTCAAGAGAAGTCATCCTGTACGCCATGCTACTTTTGAAAGCAGGGAGAAACCAGGATGAGGATGACTGTCCCTGGCATCTCCACCTCAATCAAATTCTTTATATCTTATCATCAAGAAGGATCTAAGAAGAAAAGAGAACACACTATAAGGGCTTTAAACTGAATTTTCACGGCCTCTTGCCTCCCTATCTTCCTCTTGCCTCCCTATCTTCCTCCTTCCTCTCACACTCTCTGGGTCTAGCCATACTTCCTTCCCAACAGCGCCCTTGAGCACCTTTCTGCTCATTACTTTATTCTATGTGCCTAGATAAATCTCCACATAGTTCACTCCCTCTAAGCCCACCTACTCTGACATATTAGGAGATTTCTACCAGGGAACGATTAAGAGGACTAGTGGACTAGATTTCTCCTGTTGTTATAACATGAAAGAAGGAGCTTAATATACACCAAGGGCACTGGGAATCCCACTCAAGAGACTGTGCATCAGGGGAACTTTCCAAAGACTGCTTTGGAGGATGTTTTCCATCCTACCGGATTATTCTTTGATCAACTAACAAATTGCTAATGTCTATTTCATGTCTTAATGGCTTCTTGTTGTTGACCTGGGTTTATTCTTTCTTTCAGCTTATTGAACACTTCCTGTGAGACAAGTCGTTATCAAAAGCTGTGCTACTATGTAACTTGCTCCCATCAGAGGTCAGCAGGCTGCAACTAGGAAGGGCATATACAACTGATCTATTTTTGTTAGTCCACAATACTTGTGGGCAATTGCTCAGAAAGGTCCATGGGAGGTCTTGCTCTAAGGATGTGGCCAGAACAGGGAAAATAAAAGAAAATCAAGTTTCCTCCTCTTTAAATAGGGTCCAGTGTCATCCAATTCTTTGGCTTCACAATTCACTGAATACAGGAAAAGGTGCTTTCTGTAGACAGCCCGTGGAGATGTAAATAGACTGAGTAGAGTGGCCTCTAGAAAGACACAATGTAATCCTATAAAGCAGTATTTCTTCAACTTAAATAATGTATGGATGGATGTCTTTTTAGAGAAAAACAACTCCCATGGAGATCCAGGTTGACTTCAATTCTTTTTCTTTTAAAATTTTATTTAATGTTTTATTTAATTGCACAGGCCTATGCAAAATTAATTTGCAAATTAAATGCAAACGAAATTTAAAAATTAATAATGGAATTATCACCATTAATTCCGTATGATATATGACAGTTTGATAAAAATGAATTGTTGCTCATGATGTGAGTATGGTTCCAAGGGCTGTGGGGCACCTGCTTTTGAGTTTGGTCTGCTTCTGCTGTCATGTGCTGTGCAGAGACTCTATCCCCTAGCACTGCTCTTGATGCAAATTCTGAGAAGCCACAGTTTCCTGAGCATGTTTTGATGTCCCCTAGGGCATGGTGAATTCTAGCTCCCTAGGTTGCAAGTGAATTCTACCTCATCGATTTTCTCATTGGTGAGACAAGGTGGTACTACTTGGCCCTAATGCAAATGTAGTTGGGGCACTGGAATTACATGGCACTGTTCAGTTAAAAGAAGGTCTTCCAGGTGCTCCACAATATGCTCCCATGTGTTTTTGAAATCATCAAAATAAAAATAGAACACTGAAAACTTCTCATAAAGAACTCCGACTTTCTAAGAACATGCCTCCAGTCCCCCACCAATGATCCACACATTCTTGCTTGAAAAATACAACCAGGGAAACATTCTAGTCTCTTCTATCAGAGCCTGTAACGACATGGGTCCTAGATGCACTGGCCAGGCAGAGCTGACTGGGCTGGCATCACAGAGATGTGGGGGATGAAGCAAAATGTCTGGTTGCTCAGACTGAGCAATTTCAAGAGTCTTCCAGATGGGAATCAGGCAAAAATACAGTTAATTTGGAATAGTTTGCACTTGCCACAAATGGCCAAGAGATTATTATGATCTAACCCTGTGTAGGATGCTTTTATGGGATGTTATAAAAGAAAAATATACACACACTGCTAGCAAGGGAAGCTGGATGACATAATGGCCTATTTCATCTGTAATTTCAGTGATTATATAAATGATGAATAAAATCCAACTACAAGTGCTTTTTTATTATCTTCTCGATGGGGTAAGATCTGAAAGCTTGACCCCTGGAACATAATATCCTCCTTTAGATGTACCCAGAGCCAGAATAAAGCTGGGAATCTGGACTTTGACCTGAAGCTCTTAAAGAGAATATTGCTTATCACTCCCCTGGGGACAGAGAGATTTTTACAATGAGATCATCTTACACTGGAGGAGTTGTATAGATGACTCTTAAAAATCAAAGGAACCTATCCCAAAATGGCTTCTATTGGGGGCAGTTGGGATATTTGATTGGCAGTACTGAGCTATTCACCAAAGGCCTCCTACCTTGAGTAGGATAGAGAAGGAGTGCAGAGGTCAAGTTGCTGATGTTCATGACAAGGAAGCAGGGGGTCCTGTCTCTATATTGAGGTCATTAGATAGGGCCAGAACCTAAATCATTCTCCCCCAAAATGTTTTAACTCAAATCAAGTCCCTAAAAGCCAGCACACCACCTGCTGAGCAAACCGTCTAACTATCCTTTAGCCAGAGTGACCAAAATCTGGGCTCTTTCCAATAGAGTGAAACCTCTAGGTAATACCCTTCATGATCCAGCATCCCAGGGCAGTATTTTGTCATGCTTGGCTCAGGTTGTTTATGCCTGTTGCCCTGTCAGGCATTTGTAGTTGAAACCAACCTCACTTCTAATGCTATCTGCTCGAATCAAGAAGGCTTCTCTCTCTCAAGGTATGATCTAGAAATCAGTAAGTCACCAGCACTTCAGATCATTTGGGGCACTGTTCCCTATCAGTGAATTCAGCCTTCGTGCACTGAAAGGGGTAGGCCGATTTAAGTAGCCTCGGTAGAAATGGCCAACCAAGAGAAGGGGTTTGCAGATCTTTCACCCCTCCGATGGTAATACACAGTATCCATTAGAGAGACACATAATCATCTGCAGCTGTCAAATCCAAACTGCCCTCTTTTAGGAACCAATTTGTTTTCTTGCCAGATCGATGCTCTTATCTGTAATTGTGTGGACCACCAGCGACAGCCAATAACCAGTTAACATGCAATTCAATTTCAGAAGAAAAGAAATGTCTTAATTCAAACATTTATCGCACAAGTGTAAAAATGCCATAAGTGAAATTACTTGAGGCTCGGAGGTTATAACTTATAAATCAGTTTGCCTGACTGGAGCGAAATGATAGACGGAAATAATACAGGTTTTGGAACAGACAAATGCAACTTTGCTCGGGCTTTCAATTTTTAACCCCAGGGCTGCCATCATTATTATACTATGGTGATGACAGTTGTCAACATCCTAGATCTTCGCTGAAACAACAGCTGGAAAAATATGCCAGGTTTCTAGTGCTCCCGCAGGTGGTAACTTCTTGCAGAATGATGCTTCTCTGCCTACTCCTGACATCATCTTCCTCTCTTCAGCTTCAGAGTCTTGGTTTCCAAACAGGTATCTCCAGATGTCCATTCATCTATCATTAGAACCTCCCTAGATTTTTTTTTTATTTGAAATGGATGCAAAGACAAATTTCTACTTATTGAGACACTCTTGAGTTGCACAGGGGCTGTGCTCTGATTCACAGGTTTGTAAATAGCTGAATCTTATCTCCCTACCATGTTCCAGTACATTTGCTCCTGAAGCCAGACATCGGTGAAAATGTTCTAAGCAAGTAGGATTTTTCAGCTAAGAAAACAGAGAAGGACTAGCTGTTCCTTAAGCCTATATCCTATTTTTCCTTGTCACAGAGCTAGACTATATGCCCCACTTGCCTTTTCCACTGGGCGTGGCCATATGACTGCGCTCTAGCTAGTGGAATTTGAACCTAAGAGATGGGCTTCACTTTGAGACCTAGCCCTAAAACATCTCTCCTATACCACTCATCATCTTCTTTCCTCTTCCGTTCGCTTGACAGTTTGAGAATGACGTTTTGGAAGCCAAGTGTTGATGATGGAAGAAATCTGTGTTCCTGGAGTCATGATTTGGAAGAGAGCTGTGCATCAATCAGGATCACTCATTTCATCTTTTTATCTGAGAGAAAAATAAACTTCTTCCATGTTTGAGTCTTTATGTAATTCTGGGTTTGTTACAGTGGCAAGCATTAACAACAATAATATTAATAGAGTCTGTTCCACTGAATGTAAAGGAACTGGAAGGTGGCATTTCAAGATTCCTAACAGTTTTAGGATGTTTTCTCCTATACTGAGTGTCTAAAAAAGAGCACAGCATTTTCATTTGTTTTGAGATTCAAGTTTCTTGTCTGAAGTTTAAAAAAAGGGAGAGGGAGGGAGAGAAAATTTGGGATTAAATCTTCATGAACCCGTATAGTGCTACTATGTTTTGCTGGTGCAATTAAAAATCCTCCTTTTTTAAGAGAAAATATGAAAAATATAGGGCCATATAATGAAAAATCTCCTTTTTGTAAGTAAATGGGAGAAAAGTCAGGAGGCCCAGTCAAGCAGAAAGTGAAATAAACACAAGATCTGTCAGAATTAAACCAACTAGTTACACAGCTGGCTTTAACATTGCTTTTGAGCTTTTTACTGCTCTAGAACTATGTAACAAAACAGTATATATTATAAAGACAGGGAAGGACAGAGGGAAAAAGGGAGAGGGAGGGAGGAGGGCAGATGCAGCGCTGAGACTGGAGTAGGAAAGAAAGCAACACTTAGTGTTCAATCCATGATTCTAACCAGTCAACTCTGCTAGCATGTGACTCCACCTGTTAACGAAAAGCACTAAGGCTTGCTTCCTGCTTGCTCAATTACCCCTCCTCCAACAACAAATGACTATCACAGGCACATGGACACATACCTAGTCCCACACAAGCACACTTAGAGGCAACAGGTTCTAATTCTCCTTCAGCATTAGTTCCAAGAATTGCTACACTGTTAAATTCTGTCTTACACACACACAGACTAATAAACAACAACAACAAAAACTTTCAACACCCAGTTTCTCCTTAATCCCCAGGACTAAATGTAATTTACATCAATTTTTAAAACATTCCCAGACACACCTTAATCCGCTAGCCCATTCTCTAATCAAGAAGGGTCTTAATAAAAATTGACTGCTCTTTATCAACGCAATAGAGCTGAGACCCACAATTCAATAATACGCTTTTTTCATGAGTGGCCCCCCTGGTTGGTAGGACATCACAAAGTCCTGTGGAATGCCAAACACCCAACTCCTTGGATTAAAAGCATTGTAATTCCATGAAGTTTTTTGTTCTGAGTTGAGAGAATGGTTCTGTACTGACTCACATTTCTTCGGGCTTATCAGAGTAGCATTATGTCAAGTATAAATGACCTTTCTTTCTTTCTTTTTTTTTTTTTTCTCATGACGAAAAGGGACATTTAAGGTAGTTTTGTGGATCTCCCCTTTAAACTTTCATAACTGAAATGTAGTTTTAATGTCAAAAATGGAAATGATTAAAACAAAAACAGTAACTAATCTTTATAGAGAAAGAATCTGGCTTCATAGCTAGAAGAATGTCAGGGAATAAGAAAGGCCCTCTTATTTAGTCCATTAAACATTGAGCATGTTCAAGATTCCAAGCAAAGTTTTAGACATAGTAAGCGGAGAATGAAGATGTAGTCAGATTTGCCCATCCCTCCTCTCTCAAGTGTCACTGCTCTGTACCCAGCATTGACGTATGGCTAAGAAGGACTACAGGTCCCAGGAGCTCTGAGTCACTGAGTCACTGAGTCACCAGTCACTGAGTCCTGAGCATTCTCTGTTGAACTGTTTAATCAGACACATAAGAACAAGTCCAACTTCAGAAGAGAAGGCTCCAGGGCCAGGCTCTGGACATGGTCTGCACTCAAACCAAAGAAAATTGAGTATGGAAATCACTGGGACATACAATTCACCTTTTCTCCCATTCCCCTTGTTTCACTCCACAAAGTACTGAAACAGATCCTGGAATAGGGAAGCAGAAAAACTATACATTTTAAACTATAAAATAGGAGTTGAAAATCAGAGGGAAAGAAAAAGGCAATACAACTGTACCAGCCATGATGTAGGAGACAGGGTCCTGTCCAGTCCTGCAAAAAGAAAATATACTCAGGAATGGTGTTCTCTTTATCCTTGCTTTCTGTGGGACTGGGGTTCTTGAAGTTTTAGAAAATGAAGAAAGATGGAAAAATAATTTCAAAATAATCTGTAATCCCACCACAAAGAGATTTACAACTATTAATATTTTGGTGTGTTTCCTCCCAGTTTTTGTCTCTCTCTCTCTCTCTCTAGAAATGATAGATGATAGATAGATAGATAGATAGATGAATAGCTAGATAGATAGATAAATAGATGATTGATAGATAGATATAGATGATAGGTAGATAGGTAGATAGATAGATGATAGATGAATAGCTAGATAGATAGATAAATAGATGATTGATAGATAGATGATAGATGATAGGTAGATAGATAGATAGATAGATAGATAGATAGATAGATAGATAGATGATAGGTAGATAGATAGATGAATAGCTAGATAGATAGATAAATAAATGATTGATAGATAGATATAGATGATAGGTAGGTAGGTAGATAGATGATAGATGATAGATAAAGAGATGATAGGTAGATAGGTAGATAGACAGATAGATAGATAGATGATAGATAGATAGATACCCTGAGTATTCTCTCATGTCATTAACTACTTTATGCAAACATGATTTGTAATGGTCTTAAAATATTACCTCATGTGGACATACCATAATTATTCCAGACTCCTCCTTATTATTAGACATGTTCATTGCTTCTAATATTTTGCTATTATAATTACACTGATGATGAATAGCCTTATAATCTATTCAGACATCCTTCATAATTTTCTGAGGATGTATTCTTACAAGTGAAATTACCAGGACCAATGGCAGAAACTTCTCTGTGATTCTTGATAACTATTGCCAAACCACTTTCTAGAATGTTAGTGCCCGTTTCCATTTTAACAAATGATTTCACGATACTCATTTCTCAATATTCTTTTCAAAATTAAGTATTATTATTTTCAAAACTCTTGCTAATTTGATAGGTGTGAGATAATATTTCATATTTTCATTTTGTTTTCTTTGACTTCTGATCAAATGGAATTTTTTTTCTTATATTCATTAAGGTTTTGATTTATTCTTTGGAGGATAACCTTTCATGTGCTTTGTCAGTTTGTGTTTAATTTTTATTATGTTTTTATTGATTTATATTTTTCTGTTTTTTAATGTAGGCTTCTTGTATATTTTATTATGTGTATTTATATTTATATTATTGCTATGTTTTAAATGGGTTTTTTTACCCATTACATTTTCTAAATATTTATAGTAGATTGAATACCATATATGTACTTTGTAACCCTCCATCTGATTCAACACTAATTAATTCTAATATTTTTCCAATTCATTGTCTAGGGATTTCAAATAGACAATAAAGTATTCTAAAAATTATGAGTATTTAGTTTCTTTCTTTCAAATAATTTTACTTCTTTTTTCTGTAAGCATCTTCCTCTTCACCTCCTGCCAATTTTAATAAGCTTGATATTTGTCATTGGTTTAAGATAAAGACTCTTTTTCATTCTAAGAAAGAATACTGTTTGTCCTACTTCGCTATGATTTTCTTTTTCAACAATGGATACTAAATTTTATCAGATGTGCTTGATATGATCACGTGACCTTTCTTGTTTTGACTTACTGAGAGGCACAGAATTTTAATAAACTTGGATTCTTACATTCAGGAATATAGTCTCCTATGTAAAAAAAAATTTTTTTTTAACCATACTGCTTAACTTTATTTTTTAGTTTATTTAGTTTGTTATCTACTTATCAGTGTTTTATTTTGAATTTTTCATATTCACTTTCATAAATTCAAAACAGACTTTTATGGTTTTATTGTATGTGTTATAGGTAAGATTTTTGATTAGATGTATTCATTTTATTATTAGGTGTGTTCATTTTATTTATTAAATGTATTTAGGTTATTATTTCGTTAGTTTATTTACTTTATTAAATGAATTAAGAACGTTCAATATTTTCTCTGTTCTTAAACTTTTGTCATTTTATATTATTTTTGGCATGTTTTAAAGAACTCATCAGTGGGGGCTCCTGGGTGGCTCAGTTGGTTAAGCAACTGCCTTCGGCTCAGGTCATGATCCCAGGGTCCTGGGATCGAGCCCTGCATCAGTCTCCTTGCCCAGTGGAGAGCCTGCTTCTCCCTCTCCCTCTACCTGCTACTCCACTTGCTTGTGTTCTCTCTCTCTGTCAAATCAATAAATAAAAAATCTTTTAAAAAATCTTAAAAAAAAAAAAAAACTCATCAGTGGCCCTATCTGTTCAATATCAAGGTTTATCTGATAGAATAATTCCATGATAATTCTTTGAAAATTTTTCCATATTACTTCATGTTCAAGATTTCCTAGTAAGTTAACAGGTGAATCACTCTTTGCTATAGGGACAATGGCCAGGCTCTACCCCAAGGCTTCTGGGAACTCTGCAACTTGTCCCATCTGTTAGTAATGGGTTTGCCCTTGTCCGTTATTTTTCCCAATGGCAGTTTTCAGCAACACACTCTTGTTAAGTGGAGTCTCTTCAGATTTCAAGATCAGGTTCACATTCCGGCTCCTCCTTAGAGGCTGCCCTGACCACAGTGTGGGAGTGACTCCCTCCATCTCTGAACTTCTTCCTCACATAATGACCATACTGGCCATTTGGCTTCTTTTTTTTTTTTTTTTTAAAGATTTATTTATTTATTTGAGAGAGAGAGAATGAGAGACAGAGAGCACGAGAGGGAAGAGGGTCAGAGGGAGAAGCAGGCTCCCTGCCGAGCGGGGAGCCCGATGCGGGACTCGATCCCGGGACTCCAGGATCATGACCTGAGCCGAAGGCAGTTGCTTAACCAACTGAGCCACCCAGGCGCCCCGCCATTTGGCTTCTAACACTTAAGGCTTTCCACTGATTTTCTTCATCAACAGAGTTTGAGGTCTTTAGAATGGATGGAAAGCTACTTCTCCATCCCCCAAAGTTTCTAGAAAAACACCTTGCATCTTGTATGTACTGAGTATGCATGCTAATGCATGAATGTGTACATATGGGCATATGGGAGTGTGTGTGTAAAACGACACACCATACAAATATGCATTTCAAAGGCTTCCTTTCAAAACAAAATCAGAAGGAGGGGGGGTGTGGGGAATTTGTGCAGGGAGGGTGAAGTGATTCCAACTCAAAAATTTCTCCAAACACCTTCAACCTCACTTCCTTCCACTCTGCCCTAATATTCAGAAACAATGTTTGCCTCCTTTCTCTCAGGAAAGATAAACACAATCCATTATTATTTACCAGAATATTTCTGTGCTTCCTCACATTGAGATTGGAACATTTCTGTTTCCTTGAGAGAGTTGAAAACACTCTCCTAAAATCATCATCAGTAGTGAAGAGAAAGTCTCCGAGATGAGCATGTGCCCCCCTCCCGTCCCCAATATACACATAAATATGCAGATCACTGCCTGGAATCAAGAGGTGCTTACATAAACCCAGGCACACGTATGTGCCCGCACACATGCAAACATAGATGCGCATTCCTCCCATTGACTTAGGACACAATGAGGACAGAACTTGAGGGCTCTGGGAGCACGGTAGGTTTCTAATACCAGCTGCCATTGAGCACTGGTCCAGACAGGCAGAAGGACCATGTGGATGCATTTCAGGGTAATTAAGAATGTAAAGGGGAGCCCTGAGTGCCACTGGGCACTTAGCAGCATGTGCAAAATTCTCCCAGCAGGTACCCAGGTGGGCATGAGGCCAACAATCTTCCCACCCCCTGCCTCTTTTGGCAAGCGAAGCTGAGCCTGCTCTGGGGAACATAAATGTACGCAGAGTGGTAGCGAGGAAGATTCACATAAGGCGGCCAACATGTTTGCTTTCCACACTACGGTATCCGTTGCCCACCTCTCTCCGCTTAATCTGTCAGCTCTTCTTAACAGTCTACTGGGAAAGTTCCCTTCCTACCCAGCCAGACGGTCCGCACAAACAGTTGTGAGGGAGATGTGCTCAGCAGCAGTCGTTCTCGGCCTTAGCATCTCCCCAATACCTGCTGCTGTGGCCGGCAGCTTGTTGCTCCAGTTAGCCCATTTCCATCCAGGTCTACCCCTTCTGTCCCTCAATTTCTTTTTTTTTAAGATTTTATTTATTTGTTTGAGAGAGAGAGAGAGAGCATGAGTTGGGGGGCACTGGGAGAGAGGGAGAAGCAGACTCCCTGCTGAGCAGGGAGCCCGACACGGGGCTCGATCCCAGGAAGAAAGAGAGAGAGAGAGCACGAGCAGGGGAAGAGGGAGAAGCAGGCTTCCTGCCGAGCAGGGAGCCCGATGCAGGGCTTGATCCCAGGACTCTGGAATCATGACCCGAGCCGAAGGCAGACGCTTAAGCAACTGAGCCACCCAGGTACCCCTGTTCCTTAATTTCTGTTTGCTCTCCACTGTCACAGGACCCTTCCCCAACAGAGAAACTGTTAATATTCTTACCTCCTCCTTACCGTTGCTTCTCATCCTAACTCAGAAACACTTCCGTTAAGAATTAATAGATATGTCACTCGTGGTAGAATTTGAGGTATGTGATCACCGGACAGGAGAACAATTTTCGGAATGTGATCTTCCTGGTGTTGTTTGATTATTTGCAGGGTTGACTCTGATACATTTATCCATTTTTTTTCTAACCCCACCTCTTTTTTTTTAAGATTTTATTTATTTATTTATTTATTTATTTGAGACAGAGAGCATGAGAGGGAGGAGGGTCAGAGGGAGAAGCAGACTCCCTGCCGAGCAGGGAGCCCGATGCGGGACTCGATCCTGGGACTCCAGGATCATGACCTGAGCTGAAGGCAGTCGCTTAACCAACTGAGCCACCCAGGCGCCCCTAACCCCACCTCTTTAACATTGCTCTGGTCCTCCATTTGCCCAGTATGTACCAGTCAGTGTATGAGGCTGCTTTAACTTCCATGCCTATACTGGTAAGTAGGTTGCCAAAAAAACTCTCTTCTTCTTATTCTTTGGAAAGAGCATTCTAAGGGAGAATGAGAGAGTAGAGATCCTTAGCACAATAGAAGAGACCTTTCAGGATCAGGCCCCTGTCTCCCTCTTTAGCTTCAACCTCAGCTGCCCATGTTATACGCCAGTCATGCCAAACTCCTTGCAATTCACTGCCTCTGTGGCTTTCTAGGTGCTATTTCTATCACCCAGAATGGTCTTTGTCCAGTCTCTTACTATTTAGATGTCCCCATGTCAGAGCTCCCATAGCATCTCATGCATAAATTTCTCATAGCCTTGGACTTCAGGAATACAAAGACAATTAAGTGATTTTGTAGTGTTTTAAGACTTCTCTTTGGGCAAGAGTATGAATAAACATGTTCATAGGAAGAGTGAAGGAAGTGGGAAGTGGCAGGAAATGGGTGAGCACTAACACTGTTGTCTATCAGTTAGGATCATATTGACAGAAAGTGGAAAAAGAAAGAATAGTTTGTCTCAGTCTCTTGTAGAAGTCATCTCAAGCTGACAGTCCAAGGACTGACTCTGTTTCAACAAAGCTCCCAAGCTCGTTTCAGTTCATATTTCTACCCTTTCCCTCCCTCATATACTATGGTCCAAGATGGCAGCATCCTCATTCTAGGAGGCAGAGAGGGGGAAAAAGACAAAGAATTGAGGGAGAAGGGGTGCCTGGGTGGCTCAGTCAGTTAAGCGTCTGCCTTCGGCTCAGTCAAGATCCCAGGGTCCTGGGATTGAGCCCCGCATCGGGCTCCCTGCTCGGCAGGGAGCCTGCTTCTCCGTCTTCCCCTGCTCGTGCTCTCTCTCGCTATCTCTCTCTCAAATAAATAAATAAAATCTTTAGAAAAAAAAAAGAATTGAGGGACAAGCATGGGCTAGCCACCTCTGCGAAAAATCCCTAGACTCTGCCTCACATTTTGGCTTATAGTTCAATGTCTAGTCACCTGCACATACCTATAAGGGAACTAAGAAAAGTAGTCATTATTCTGGGAGAGCATATACTCAGCTGAAATCCTATTGGAAGGGGATGAAATCAGCTGCTATGATATTTTCCCATTTCAAGGCTACCTCATGAGCCAATTGTGTCAACTTATGCTAGCACGTTCTATAGTTATATACCAATATTTCCTTTAAAACCACACATACATCCTCACTCACTTCTCCTATTCAACATCATACTGGAAGCCCTAGCTAGGGCAATCAACATAACAAGAAAAAGAAATAAAAGTTATTTAAAACAAGAAAACAAACACACATACATTTGCTTAAGCATTTGTTGAGAGCACTGTACTAGTTTTTATGAGAATTGCAGAAGTCTAAGAGAGTCCTTTTATGTAAATAATTGAAGCTATTTTTCTGATGAAAACTGTACCCAAAGATCCATAGCTAGTCAAGAGAAGAACTAATGAATATTATAAGGCCAGTTTTTCAACATATCTCTCTCCAGAAGCACAGATTTATACACCCACCTGCCTGCAGAATGCATCCTTCTGGATTCTCATAGATAATCATGTGCAACACAGAACTAGCTGATCTTCTCCCAAGACTAGTTCTGTAGAACTCCCTATCTACAGCTACCAGAATCACCATCCATTAGATTGTCCTTCTATGCACGGGTTTATCTCTGGCTCCCTATTCTGTTCCATTGGTCTATGTGTCTGTTTTTATGCCAATACCATACGGCTTTGATTACCGTAGCTTTATAATATAAACTGAAATCAGGACATGTAATGTCTCCAGCTGCATTTGGCTTTCTCAGTATCACTTTGACTATTTGGTTCTTTTGTGGTTCCATATGAATCCTGGGATTATTTTTTCCATTTCTGTGAAAAATGACAATGCAATTTTGATAAGGTTTACACTGAATTTTCAGATAGCTTTGGTTAGGATGGACATTTTCATGGTATTAAATCTTCTAGTCAATGAATACAAAATATCTTCCCATTTATTTGTGTCTTTTTCAATTTCTTTTGTCATTATCATAGTTTTCAGTAAGTAGATCTTTCACTTCCTTGGCAAAATTTATCCCTAAGTATTTTATTTGTTTTGATGCTATTGTAAATGGGATTATTTTCTTAATTTCTTTTTTGGATAGTTCATTGTTAGTGCATCTAATCTCCTCTCTTACGAGGACCCCAGTCTATTAGATTAGGACCCTAATGACCTCATTTTTAACTTAATTACCTCTTTAAAGACCCTATTTCCGAGTATAGTCACATCCCAGGTGTTACAATTTCAACATGTGAATTGGCAGTTGGGAGACACAATTCATCCCCTAATAAGCTATTATATTTCAGAGTCTTGGAGGAAGTAGGCTGGAAAGATAGGTAGAAGTCAGATTGTAAAGAATTTTGAAGGTTCAACTAAGGAGTTTGGACTTTTTCCTGTACTAATGGACAATAGTTTTCAGCAAGGGTGTGCCTTGATCAGATGCATGTTGAACATAATAGACAGTATGAGGTTTGCAGTCCAGACTGAGGAGAAAAGAGATATTAAGGTCAGTCAGGAGTCTGTTGTAGCAAGGTGAGTAAAGTTGATAAAGGTCAGAGCGAAAATCCCATCGGTGGGGTTGGAAAAGCGATGACAAATTTGAGAGACATTTAGTCCATAGAACTGAGAGGACTTGAATGAGAAGCTTATAAGCTCCCAGGTTTCTAACATGGTGAATGGAAGAGGATAGTGTCATGAACTAAGATCAACAGCACCAACTGAGTATGAAGCATTACAGAATATCCAAGGGGAAACATTCAGAAGGTATGGATCTACAGTTTGAGTGGAAAGTATAATGCAGACATGATTGTTCAGGCAGAGTTGAGATCAGTCTGGGAGTATGCACAGGCCAAGAGACAACAATATCCGAAAGAGGAACCATGGAGAACTGCAACACTTAAGGGGCACGTGGGGGGTGCCTGGGTGGCTCAGTTGTTTAAGCATCTGCCTTCAGCTCAGGTCATGATCTCAGGGTCCTGGGATCAAGCCCTGTGTTAGGCTCCCTGCACAGCAGGGAGTCTGCTTCTCCCCTTCCCTCTGCCCCTCTCCACCACTCGTGCACTCTCTCTCTCTCTCTTTCTGTCTCTTAAATAAATAAATAAAGTCTTTAAAAAGGGATCGGGGGCAGGTGGACAGGAAGAGAAATGAGAAAGGGAGGAGGGAACAGAAAAGAACAGTGTCCCAGGAATCAACCAGGAGAGTTGCAGGAAAAAGAAATCAAAAAGTCAAACAAAAACAGTAGAGTAAGAGGATTTTAAAAAGACCCTTGAAGTTGGCCTCCAGAAGAGACGTTTTAGTGGAGGAGTGGAAATAGAAACTTGACTACAAGAGATGTGGGGATGAAGGGAAATCTGGTGGTGGGAAGATAGAATGCAGGCCATTTCTAGAAGCCTGGCTCTGAAGAGAGGAAGGAGTTAGGAGGTAATTGAGGGGCGGTTACCAGTTGCTGTCCCAGCCTGGTTTCCTTACCCATAGAGGACGCCCTTGCTTGTGGGGAGCTCTATCTTACACTTACATCAGAATGACAAGCGATGCAGGACATTTGACTATTTACCACATGGATTTTCTCTATGCCCCAGAGTGGACTTATGGACTTCTGTTTCAAATTCTATATACATGGTTCTGTTCATAAGCTTGTCTTCCCATATTATATCATGAACCCCTCAAGGGCAGACATTATGTCTTATACTCCCTGTCTTGTGTGTATTTTATAAATTTACAGAGAAGGAAGAAAGAAGGGAAGGAGGGATAAAAGAGTTACCAATGGCCATGTACTATGCTAAGTATCTTTCCTGAATGAACTTTACACCAACTGGGTGACGTAGATCCTATGATTACCCCCATTTTACAGTTGAAGAAACTGAGGCACTAACATAATAAGTAGCCTGTCCAAGGCCACAGAGTCAGCAAACAGCTGAGCACGCATCTGAACTCAGGCATTTTGGAATCAAAGGCCCATATTCTTTACTGTGTGAAAATCAAGTATAGTATTTTAAAAACTTGACCGATATAAGGGGAGGTCTTGGAAATAATCTAAAGTATTTATTTTCTAAAAGAGGAAGAGCAAAAGCTAACAAGAGTCATACCTGATCTGTCGAATTGCATCTCAATTGCCTTGCATGGTACAAAAGAGAACATACGATCACCCCATCACTCCTGTAGTGTTGCGTTATGTTCAGCTGTCAGGTTTGTTGGTTTCTTAAATCAACCAGTCACAGACCATCACCTAAAATATTCTTCACTGTCAGGTTCTAGAGCATAAAATTAGTCTTTATTGCTTTGACTATTACTGATTTCGAAGGCCAAGGCATGATCATGTAGCAAAGGCAGCAGAGCCTGGACCAGAAGGGCTCCCCAGATGAAATACATTTTTGCTGATGGCTTTCATTTGAGCACTGATGTGAAGGAATTGTCAGGGCTCCGGGCTGCTTCCTTAGGGCTGGGAAGGCCAGGCACACGATGCTGGTCACGTGGTCACTTTTCATAGTCAGCCCTTCTTCCTACGGGCTGGGCAATGTCACGGACTCTGAGCCCAAGCACTAGTACATAAAAGAAGTCTTGGCACAGTCAGACCTCTGTTCAGGGCCTCAGGTGCTGAAATCCTGGGGGTCTTCAGGACAAGAGTCAAGTCACATGGAGAATCTTCCAGTGTAGTCTCTCCTGTGAATCATGCAAGAGGAGAAGGTCAAGCTTGTGGCTTCTCCTTTAAATATACCTGTTTTTTGAATAAGGGGACCTATCAGTTCCATGTAGAAAATCAAACTTGGATTAGCCATGGTTTGAGATGAAAAAAAGGGTCAGACCGTGCCTCAACTTCTCTTCTTTGAAAGCCACTTGTTCTTTGTGATTATTTACTTAATTAACACTGTCCCCACCACCCAGGCCTTAGAAGGACTTCGGTAACATATGGCAGTTGCAGTGGATTTAGTGAGAAAACTCTCATGATGAAGGTGCATTTTGGAGCCTAGGCATAGTGAATGCAGAGCTGACTTGCTCTTCACCATGTAGATGTTTTCCTTAGTAAAGGTCACCTTTTATTGAGAGCTATTTGCAAAGCATCATGTCTAACACTTCAGGTGTGTCTCCCCAAATAACCCTCCCCCAATATCTCTTTGTCTTTGATGCTGTTGTAATGCTTTACTTCTCAGATAAAAAAACTAAAGCTGAGAAAGGTTAGCCGCTATGATGGATTGAATTGCATCCCCCCAAAAGATATGTTGAAGTCTTAACCTTCAGCACCTGTGAACATGACCTTATGTAGAAATAGGGTCTTTAGAGATGTAATCAATTCTGGATGAGCTCATTAGAGTGAACCCTAATCCAGTACAATCAGTGTCCTTACAAGAAGAGGTAATTTAGACACAGAGACAGATGTACACAGGGAAGACAGTGTAGACACGCAGCAAGAAGACACCCGTGTGATAATGGAGGCAGAGATTGGAGTGATGCATCTACAAGTCAAGCCAAGAATACACCAGAAGCTAGAAGAGACAAGATCCTTCAGAGGGATCATGGCCTACGACCATCTTGATTTTGACTTCCTAGCTTCTAGACCCATAGGATGATACATTTCTGTTGTTTTAAACCATCCCAGTTTGTGGTACTTTGTTCCAAGAACCCTAGTAAACAAGTACAACTGTCTTCCTCCAAATCACAGAATTAGTCATCTTCTGAGTCAGGATTTGAATCCATGTCTATCTGACCCCCAAAATCCATTTTCACAGCTTTTTTGCTTTACTGCCAATGGGCTAAGGTAGTATCTAGTAGAAGCAATCAACTTCATCTCTTTTAGAGAGGAAGTGCCATTGAAGTCTGGTTCTGAGGATGAGAATGAGGGTGTTGGATGAGGAAGGGAGGGAGGAGAAATCCAGACAGAAATACAGGACTCCTATGAGAGACATAAACGTATATGCTCTGCTTCAAGAATAAATAAGGCTCACGCATGGGGTTAAGAGGAAATGGGATCCTGCCCAATGCCTCCATTTTCTGGGAGAGTCCCGGAGGCATGTTTGTAGATATGTTTCCAAAAACGAGAAGCATCCCAAAAGAGTGGATGGCTACAGTCCTTGCCCGCATCATGAGGGCTCCTGCCCTGCAATTTAACGTTAGAGCTTTCATGGCAATGAATCTTTCCAGCGCAGTCAATCAACCTAGCCACGGTGAGCTGGAAGATTCCATTGGCAGAGGAATCCACAAGATAAGAAAACATTTTCTTTCCTTGTTATTAAGCACTGTCTCTTAATTAAGTTGTCTTCCGCACTCTTGATCAGAAGAGAATACCAAGAAGTCCTTTTCCAGGAAAATGCTTATTTCTCCTCCCATCTCCTCCCCACCCACCTCAGCTTCCCACCCCCAACATGTCACTTAGTCATGGGCTAGTGCCCAGAGGTAAATAACCCAAGGGACTGGGCAGTGCGTCTCTTTTATCTCAGAATGAGTGCAGGTGTGCGCACCACTGGAGGAGCATGGCCCGAACCCCTGGCAGGTGCACAGAGGGTGCTCGGAGCATGAATCACAGACCCAGTCACATCACACCTCGAGGTCACAGCCGTGAATCCTTCAATCCCACATAGAGAGGGGAGGTCACATGCTAGTTATTACAGGATGTCACTATTACACCTCTAGATTCCAGGCTTTGCCCTGTTTCCACCCATAAAGACTCTTACTGAACACTATACGTTCTGATCCAGTTCAGGTAAAGTTAATGTAAAAGAGACGAAAGAGGCTCTGTAGGCAGTGGCCACTGGGACCAGATCATCTTTAAATGAGTAAGAGAAAGCGAGTAAGACCTCAAGGCCATTTATATCCTCTCTCTTCCTCAGGGTCCCTGCCCCATATCCAGGTGGTCTCAAAATGCTATCAGCCCCTTCTTTTTTCTCCTTTTATGCCTGTCTCTTTCTCTCCATTTCCAGTCCTAGTTGATACACATCTACTCATCAGTACGTTGCCACTCATCCGTTGTCTCTCCTGTAGACACCTCCCCTCCTACACTGTGCGGGCAGAACCAGGCACTTCCTTCCTTCCTTTGCTAGCACAGTGTTAGCACAGCTATTATGAGATTTATCACATGTACTGTAATTATTTATTTACCCTCCTTTAGGACCGCCTAACAAGCCATCTCAAAACTTAGGGGCTTAAAACAACAGGCATATTTATTCTTAGTGTTCTCTTGCACAGATCCCGAGTTTTATGGGGTGCAGGGAGGCCGTTCTCCCCCTCTACAAGGTCTCTCCACAATTACTGTCTGGAGGCTGAGGCTGGGATCATCCCCAGGGTTTCATCACACTCATAGCTGGTGACGAAGCCGAGAAAACTCAAGCCGCTGGGGCCTTTTGAGGCTCTCTCCATCCCTGTGTGGTCTGTCCTCTCAGTCTGTCCCTCACGGCAGCCTCAGGGTCCTTGCATATCTCACATGCCCACTCAGGGTGAGCCTCCTCTGCCACCACCCTGGGCCACCCCGATTCAGGGGGAGGAAATATGAGCCATCTCTCAACCCCATGGAGGAGGGTCAAATCACACTGCAAGAAGCAGGTAGGGGGGGTTTTTCTGTGCAGCCATCTTTGGAAAGTACAACCTGCCGATTATAAACCCAGGGTCTGGTAAAATCCCTGTCACCTAATGATCTCTGTCTAAATATAATGGCTGATTGGGGCGCCTGGGTGGCTCAGTCGTTAAGCGTCTGCCTTCGGCTCAGGTCATGATCCCAGGATCCTGGGATCGAGCCCCACATGGGGCTCCCTGCTCCGCAGGAAGCCCGCTTCTCCCTTTCCCACTCCCCCTGCTTGTGTTCCCTCTGTCGCTATCTCTCTCTTGTCAAATAAATAAATTTAAAAAATTAAAAAAAATAAATTTTAAATATAATGGCTGATTGAATGAATGACCTCATCCCCCATGTAGACCTTGTTATCTTAGACTAAAGTTCTCTTCTTGCCTCTCTCGTTAGCCTTCCCTATATCTGGTTTATCCTTCAGCCCATTTTCTGAAGATCCACCTTCCCAATCCCTGCTTATCAATGCCTCAGCTCCAGAAGGCTTCAGCAGCTCCCAATGGCATGCAGCAATATGAGGATGTTGCCCCAGCCCGTGATGCTCTGGCATTACTTCAGATACAGTGCAAGTATACAGATCCATGTATGGACCTAGACTTACCTCCACATTGCAGGAAGGGCGAGCCGGGCACAGGTACGTGTTACTAGCTTTCAAGTGTGTGGCTTGTGTGACTTATCCAAGTTGTCCTGAATTCTGGTTCAGAGTGATGGATTAAAACATTACATTTACTTCTGCTCCCTCCTGTAGTTCTACAAAAACAACAGCAGAAGAATAGAAAGGACACAAATCCTTAAGAGACTAGAAAAAGAGATACAACCTCCAAATTGGGAAGCTGAAAAGCCAACAGAGAACAGTAGCTGACTTAGCTTCTTTTTTTTCCAAAGAACTTCACTAGGGCTCAGTAACTGGGAACATGAGATCCCTCTGAAACCAAGGGAGAAGGTGGGGTTGAAAAATTAAAGAATTAAAGTCTGCATAACACACAGTAGCTCTCCCTCCTCGACCCTGGCCAAAGACTAAAGATTTATTCTCTTTGAGAGGATGAACCAGGAGGACTTTGGACACAGAACATCAGGCAAGCTGATGATGGGATGTATTACTGAAAAAAAGACGGAATAAAATAAAATCTCCACATGGAACAGTGAGATCCCTTGGGCACCATTTCCTATTAGGTCATGAATACTAACAGATGGGTGTTGGTCCATGTACCCCTTCCTCAAACCAGTCAGGAATTTGGAGGCTTTCTCTCTGAAAAATAAAACAAAAAGAAACAAGTTACCATTCCATAAAAAGTAAAAGACCTAGAGATTTGACCACTGGGGTTTCCCACAGGTGTTAACCTACCATGAAGCTTACCAATGGACAAATAGTTCCCAAATAAAAAGAGCTTCCAATAAGTTTTCTTTTTAAGATTTTATTTATTTATTTGACAGAGAGACACAGCCAGAGAGGAAATATAAGCAGGGGGAGTGGGAGAGGGAGAAGCAGACTTCCCCGCAGAGCAGGGAGCCCGATGAGGGGCTCGATCCCAGGACCCTGGGATCATGACCTGAGCCGAAGGCAGACGCTTAATGACTGAGCCACCCAGGCGCCCCTCCAATAGGTTTTTTGATGCTGATCTTCTCAGTAGGAAGAGAGAGTCAAAGATCACCATATACTTGAGGAAAACCTCCAACTGAACAGAGACTAAAAGTTAGTGGGACAAAAAAACTCAGAGGAAATAGAAACAGTGCCAGAAGCAATAATATTTTTTTTTGGTGGGAGGAGGAGGAGAAAGAAAGCTCTAATTAAGGCCCTTAGAGGATTAGAGAGGGTAGAAGAGATAAGAGATTTAATGTAATAATTGGAAAACAAGGTTGTGCTGAAGATATATCACAGAAAGTGGGACAAAAAGACAGTGAGATAGAAAATAGAAAACAAAAGGAAATTAGAGGATTCATAGCATCTGAATTAGAAGAGTTCCAGAAAGAATGGAGAAAACAGAGGAGAGAGAGTTTTCAAAGGGATAGTTGAAGAAAAATTTCTGTAACTGAAAGACTTGAGTTTCCAGATAGAAAGGGCTATAAGTGTCCAGCAAAATTGATCACCACAGTCAGAGAGAACATCCTGCAAAAGAGGTAAAACCAGGAAGCAACCAAGGAAGAGAGATCCAAATAGCATAGACCTTCTCACAGCCACATGGGAAGCTGGAAGACAGAAAAATAGCTTCAAAATTCCAAGGGAAAACTATTTCCAATCTAGAATTCTATACTGAACCATCAATAAAGAGTCAAAGTAGAGTGAAGATGTTTTCAGACAAACAAATTCTCCAGAAAGCAGTTTCTCTGCATTCTTCAGATACCAGAGGATGTGCTCTACCAACATGAGAAAATAAACAAGCAAACAAAAAATGGGGTAATGCAAGATCCAAGAAACAGAATATCCAACTCAGGAGAAGGGTGCAAGGAATATCCAGAAGGATTGAGGCGAAATGCCAGAGAGACACTGTGTAGCAAGTCTGGAAAGCATCTAGTCCAAACTGAAGTAGGAACCAGGAGGACTCCAGAGGTGCCTCCAGATAAACTTAGAACAGAGGGTGGTACGTGATATGCTTGAACAGAAGTCCTGAGCCCTTATGTCTAGGGGTAAATTACTGGGAAGCACATTGAAAATGAATGTTTAAATAGTATAATTATTAATTGCAGAGAGGAAACTGTTGTAATCCCAGTATACTACATGGCTGCACCATGAATGAAATGTACACAGTCATGATTGGGTAAAACCTAAAAATCAAATTTAGACAAATAAAAAGAAGGAAGGAAGAGAGAGAAGGAAGGGAAAGAAGGGGAAAGAGAAAGGGAGGAGGTAAAAGGAAAACTTTGTAAAGTGTTGCTTCCATAAAACGTTTTAAAGGCTCTCGCCTACAAGATAAAATCAAAACCCTTTGCATGACGTTCAAGGTCATTCACAATAGCTTCCTGCTAGCTCACTATTGATTGAGAATACCTGATACTTTCATACACTACGACGCTGCTCATCTTTTCCCTCCCAACCGGGAAATCCCCCCCATCAGCCATCCTTCCCAAATATTATCCACCTTCTAAAGTCACTTACATTCTTACCACCTCCAAAAAGCCTTCCTTGACCATCCCCCATAGAAGGATCTTTCCCTTCTCTAAATTCCCAGACGGTTACTGTCTGTACCCAGTTAGTTAATTGGGCTGTTTGCACTTCAGCTTTCAAAGTATTACGGTTCTTGTAAGTGGCTTTACAAGATCCTTGAGGACAGATTCTCCCACAGTGGGCTCATGTGGTGCTGCAGAGCTATCTACATGGTAAGAACATTAACATTTTTTGAACAAATTAATTAATTAATAATTAAGTCACTCCACCTCCCGTCTCTCTCATGCTAGGCTTTTGTTGTTTCTCCCACTGAGCAACAGGGGTCTGTTGTAACTTTCCACTGATCTTCTCCGCCTGCGGTTGCTGATTCTGTCACTGCCTGGGCACCCTTCCCCCTCGACAGTCAGACCCGGAAGCCCAGAAGGTGAGGAAGGTTTGGATACAGCTGGAGTAACCACACTGTGATGCCTTATCGATGTTGATTTTGTTCTGAAGATCTGTTCCTGCCAAAGCCAAGTTCGACCAGAGGTGGCAGGTGGAAGACTATAGCCAAGTCAATTCTTAGCTTCATTTAACGAAAAGAAAAGGAAAGGCAACAACTTCAATTAACTCTTTAAAAGCAGTTTTCTGGAGACACCAACAAACTCACAGACAGCAGGCATTTCCCTGCACGGGGATGTCACACCAGGGGCACCCACATTTCCTAAGAGCATCTGCTTTGCCCCTTGGACGTTTCATCTATCCACATCCCCTGGCCCGGAGACCCCTCAGCCTCCGCCGATAGACAACACACCCCATCTCCCACTCTGCTGGTCAGATGCAGTCCTGCAAAGAGCAGGAAGGCAAGGAGGATGAACAGTTTCCATTAAAAGAAAAGCCGGAATAAAATGCCTATTATGTGGCCCCAAATTCCTATTTCTGGGCCACAGTTCACTGAGTCCTGGAATCTTGGGAAGGGAAGAGACCCTAGAGAGATCGTCTATAATCTTTTGCCTGGGCTGCATCTGATGACAAATTCCCCTATCTTGCCTGATGCACAAGGATGCTGCTTCGGCTTGGATATTACCATCAAGAGGAGGGGCCGGGTGCCTGGGTGGCTCAGTCGCTAAGCGTCTGCCTTCGGCTCAGGTCATGATCCCAGGGTCCTGGGATCGAGTCCCACATCGGGCTCCCTGCTCGGCGGGAAGCCTGCTTCTCCCTCTCCCACTCCCCCTGCTTGTGTTCTGCTCTCGCTGTGTCTCTCTCTGTCAAATAAATAAATAAAATCTTTAAAAAAAAAAAAAATCCCCTAAGTTGAGCTTTGTCAAACAACTTTTCTTTCAATAATACTTACAACCATTTGAGTATATCATCATTTGTGTTTGGATTAAATAACTCTTCTACCCAGATTTAACTACATTAATCAGAAAGTTCTTTGAGTAAAGAAACCTAAAGAATTAGGTTTCTGGGGTGCCTGGGTGGGTCAGTCGTTAAGCGTCTGCCTTCGGCTCGGGTCATGATCCCAGAGTCCTGGGATCGAGCCCCGCATCGGGCTCCCTGCTCGGAGGGAAGCCTGCTTCCCCCTCTCCCACTCCCCCTGCTTGTGTTCCTGCTCTCGCTGTGTCTCTCTCTGTCAAATAAATAAATAAAATCTTAAAAAAAAAAAAAAAAGAGGAGGGGCCTCCCCTCACAAATCATTGACAAGACATTAACACCTATGTGGCGTATGCCAGGGAAGCTCTGATGGGGGGGGGGGGCGACTGAAGAGAAGGTGGCCTTAAATGCAGTGGTTCTTTGTATTTTACAATCACAAATCCCCCAAGAGAATTGAAAAAAGCTCTGGACTGCCTTCTCTAGAAAAGGGCTTATAAACATGATATTTTGGACATAACTTTAATAGGTTCAGAGACTCCCGAAACCCATCCACAGACGGCAAATTAAGATCCTTGCTTTAATGGTGTTTTTGAGGACTGAGCAAATGGTACAGCTCCCTGGACTAAAACAACAATTAAATTAGTCTGGCCTTGGGGGAAAAAAAAAATCGAGCCTTGGAAACTGAACATTTTATTTTAAGCAGTCACACCAGACATGGCTCTCATCACCCACCTGGACCTACTGTGTCTCAGAGACACTGAGAAGTTTTAAAACGTCGAAAAACAAAAAATAAGGCAATTCTGCAAGTTCCTGGGAGTGGGAGGGGGGGCTGTGCATTTCCTTGATGTGCTTGCCACATTGTGGGGAGAAATGCCACACTCTTCACCATTGTGTTGGCAGTTCCTAGGATTCTGAAGGAGTTAATGATTTTATGGGCCCAGAGCTCACACATGTTCCACCTTTCAAAAGCTTCATTTCTCTTTTGTTTGGAGCATTTCCCAATGACTTTTAATTAAGTGTATTCTCTGTTGGCAGGAATGAGACAATAAAGGGAAAGAGTTTTGTGCATTCTTGCTCACAAAACCAATGCTGTGTGTTTGTTGGTTGCTGATTGATTGGTGGGAAGCTTCCAGCTGTAGCTGCAAAGGAAAACCCACAGTTAAGTGCAACCTATAAAAACACGTTTGGGAAGGTGGTTCTTGCTGCACTCGTGTGGTGCATTGCACGGTGCATCTGGACTCGGGAAACTTGCTTAGATGTCAGGATCTGGCTCCTGGGAGCATGTGCTTGCTGGAGAATTCTGTGGACAAGGAATCAGCCCCACCCCCACCCCTGTATGCCGCAACATTGATAGTTGGACCAGATGTTTGGGGAAAGGGGAGAAGTGTGGGGATGATTATCAGGGTCTAGTACATGTGTCCCTTCTTACAAGCACTGAAAAGAAGTTTTCTATTATGTAAGGTGAGACAGACAAGAAGCAGATCTCTTTTCTCAATATTAACTCTTTGGTCTGAAAGGAACTAATCCATTCTTCTGCCTCCAGGCAATACAACAGTCAAATAGATTGTTTTTTTGTTCTCCTTTTTCTTTTTTTTTTTCCAGCGTTTCCAAAGAAGGACATTCCAGCCTTCCTTAACCTTGCATTCCAGAGTCTCACAGTGCCTATACTCAGGAAATATTTCCTCAGGTTTAACTTAAATCCCTCTCCCTGCCATGGGAGACCATTGCTATCCTCCAAGGACTCAAAGAACAGCTGTCTGGCCCCTTGCCAGTCACACCATTCCATGTTCCCATTGTTCAGGGGAGGAAACGGCTCTGGGCTTTTGTTGATGGGCTCCCCACCACCCAGCAGGAACCCAGGCCTGAACCCCAGGCTTCTCTGAGGAGTGACTTTGTATACTTGGGGCACTGTTCTCCCAGGAGGAGAAAATGATCACAGTGACTTATCACCCTCTGAAAACAAAAGTCCTGCAAGAGGCTTTGAGAGATGACATAAAAGAATTCTCCACATCTTTATGGTGTTTTACCTAACATTTGTGGATACACAAGTTCTACTATAGATATAAAAACCATCATTTTAGGGCGCCTGGGTGGCTCAGTCGGTTAAGTGACTGCCTTCGGCTCAGGTCATGATCCTGGAGTCCCGGGATCGAGTCCCACATTGGGTTCCCTGCTCAGCGGGGAGTCTGCTTCTCCCTCTGACCCTCCTCCCTCTCGTGCTCTCTGTCTCTCATTCTCTCTCGCAAATAAATAAAATCTAAAAAAAAAAAAACCAAAAAAACAAACCATCATTTTATATACATATATGTGTATATATATATATATACATTTTTTTTTTTAGAAAGAGAGCATGTGCGCATGTGTGAGCAGCTTGGGTGGGAGGGTCCAGAGGGAAAGAGAGAGAGAGAGAGAGAATCTTAAGCAGGGGGCTCAATCTCATGACCCTGAGATCATGACCTGAGCTGAGTTGGACACTTACCCGACTCAGCCACCCAGGTGCCCCAATAACCTTCATTTTAAAGATAAGAACATGGATTCAGCAAGACTGGCTGATAAGATTGCACAGATAAGAAGAGGGGATGCCAAAAGTTTGCTCCCAAATCGTGATGTGTCCAGTTCAACACTTTCCACCACAGCAGAGGTGCTTCCTGGGGAGTAAATAAAGCTCTGGACCACCAATCATCTATTTCCTGTTTTTTCAATTCCTAGTCTCAGGAACAGAGAGATAGGTACACAAGGAAATGGGCATTAAGACTCATTGAAAAGCACGAACACATATAAAGTCTTCGGTCCCAGGGACTGTGAAATTGGTGGCAGGAGGGATAGCAGAAAGCCTCATAGTGCGGGCGGCTTTGCCGGGTCCTCACAGGACTGGTTCACTCACCTCCCAGCTTCAGTTTCATTATATATGAAATGAGAAGAAGAATACCTTTTTCACCGGGTTATTTTGAGAAATAAATGAGATAATGAATATAAAGTGCTTAGCGCAGGGTCTGACAGGGAGGAAAAGCTAAATAAATGTCGAAATGGTAACTATTCATATTATGGAGTGAATAAAGCAATGGAGCCAAATGGAGCTAAATTAGGAAAGGTTTCATGGAGGAAGTAAAAGTGCAATAAGAATTTGAAAGCAGGATTGGGGTTTGGTGAAGAAGACAAGAGGGGGCATGATTTTTCTGCCCTCAGCCTCCCGTAAGCAGAGACATGTCAGTCTTTGGATGTGGATGCCCATCTCTGTCTCCACAGACTTTCAGATTTTTAAGCACTGTCTGGAAGAGTAAAATAACAGAATGCCATAGGAGAGGCTGTGGATGGACGGCTTGCAAGAGACATGGGGAGATGTCAGCATTAAAGCAAATTCTGCCCTTGAATGAAGAATAGCTTCAGTATAACTCCATTAAAAATTGGATGTACTGCAATGCTGAGCTCTTCTTAGGGTGGATAACTTCTAAAAAGGTTAAGTCTAATAACTTGGCTTGCTTGCCATAGATCTGTTGCTTCTGCTATAGATGAGCGTGAATACCTCTCCAAGACTCTACACATTATTGGAAATAGAATTGCAATTCTTGGAAATTTCCTATTGATTGGTTAAGTAAATCATCTGCTAAATGGAAATCTAATCTGAAAGGAATACATTTAACAGAATTAATAAGTGAACTGTTTAGGCAAAACGTTAGAAGTAACCCAAAAATGCCTTCATTGATTGGAGATGTATAAACAGGTCCCAAAGAGTAAGGACAATTAGAGGGAAGTTACTGGATGTGCTCAGGGAATGCTTTTGACATCTCCCCAGCTCAGTGTGGATTTGTCGAAAAGAAACCACACCACCACAAATATCTCCAAGGGCGTGTAAATCAGGACGCATTTCTATCCATGTATGACAAGCCACTCAAGGTGCCCAGACTAGAAATTGTAGGAGGTCTGCCCTGTGCATTGGTGCCACCAACTCAAGCAGTGACTCCTATTTGGCCGGCTGGCAATGCCGGGGGGAGCGTTGGTTTGGCTTCGGAACGACACTCCTCACAGGTCCTGAAATAAGATACTTGAGAGGAATATGAGAGAGAGAGAAAAAGCAAGCCACATTCACTTAAAATCTACTCTGTGCCAGTCACTTTACCTACATTGTTTATTTAATCTTCCTAGCAATTCTGCTAGGTAAGAATTACTAAGCTCATTCTACAAATGAGACAGCCTAGTGGCAAGAGCTGGGATTTGAACCCAGGTCTGGCTGAGTGCAAAGTCTACAAGTCCAAGACCTTTCCACCTCACATGGTGGCCTTGAGAAAATAGAATCTAGTTTAATTTTCACTCAGACAGTAGGCTGTGTGTCTTGGACTAGAATGAGCTCGGGCTGTTAAGTTGTATCCAGATCACGAAGTACATGGAATCACTGAGCATCATGTGAAGAGACTGAAGTGTATTCCACAGGCAATGGGGAGTCAAAGAAGATTTTAGAGTGGGGATGAAGGTGGAGAATAATCAGAATTTTCCTTCCTACATTTAAGAGTGGAATTCAATATGGAAGAAAGTAAGAAGTGGGGCTGCCTGGGTGGCTCAGTCAGTTAAGCGTCTGCCTTCGGCTTGGGTCATGATCCCAGGGTCCCCGGATCGAGTCCCGTGTCGGGTTCCTTGCTCAGCAGGGAGTCTGCTTCTCCCTCTGTCCCTACCCCCTCTCCTGCTCTGTCTCTCCCTCTCAAATAAATAAATAAAATCTTTAAAAAAAAAAAAAGAAGAGAGTAAGAAGAGATCAAATGGAAAAGCAAATAGAAAGGAGGGGAAAGGTCTTAGTTCCAGTGGGTTTAATAATAAAAGTTTGAACCAAGGTGGATCTAGAGGGTATAACGCTAGAGAAATAAGTCAGTCAGAGAAAGATTAATACCATATGATTTCATATGGGGAATTTAAGAAACAAAGCAAATGAACAAAGGGGATAGGGAAATAGAGGTAAACAAAGAAACAGACTCTTAACTATAGAGAACAAACTGGTGGTGACCAGAGGGGAGATGGGTGAGAGATGGGGGAAATAGGTGATGGAGATGAAGGAGGGCAATTGTGATGAGCACCGGGTGTTGTATGGAAGTGTTAAAACACTATATTGTACACCTGAAACTAATATTACACTGTATGTTAACTAACTGGAATTTAAGTAATAATGTAAAAAAATAAAATAAAACAAAACAAAACAAAAATGAACCAAGATGGTAATCAAAAGACCAGGAAAAAATAATTGTGAGAGATTATATTTTTCAAAAATGGCCATAACAGTATTTCCCATTCCACATGCCCTGTCCCTCCCCATCGAGAGGTAGAGTCTAGGACCGCTCCCCAGGAACCTGGACAGGCCTCTATGCCTGCTTCAACTAACACTGACACTATTGACTTCCAAGGCGAGGTCACAAAAAGTGACATTGCTTCCACCTGGTTCTGTTTCTCTCAAGATGCTTGTCTTTGGAAGCCAGCCATTGTTCTATGAGAAAGACCAGGCCAGGCAGAGAGGCCCACGTGGAGAGAAACTGAGGCCCCCAGCATTGGTGCCACCTGAGCTCCCTGCCAACATTGAGCACCAACTAACTAGCCGTATGATGAGTCATCGTGGAAACAGATCCTTCAGCCCCCATTGAGCTGCCTCAGGTGATGCCACATGGAGCAGAGTCAGGCCTAAATGGCAAATTTGTGAGCAAAATTAATGACTGTTGTTGTTTCAAGTTACAGAGGGTTTTTTGGGGGGGGAGGGGAGTTGTATACAGCAATAGATAACCAGAATAAAAAGGGTCAGGGTCAATAGAAGATGAATCCCAGGCAAATGGTAACAAAGGTCAATTTTATTTATTTGATTGTGTCTTCATTGCTTTGAGGAGTGAACATTGTAGACCTGGCAAATATTTCTGCCTCCACTGATAACCACATAACAAAGCACTAACTATAGCTTTTCTATAGTATCCACTCTAGTAGATGGATGTGAGGTTACAGATAATCGTTCACAGCAATGAATGATCCATGGAAAACCAACCTGCATTGGGAGTCTACTATATTTTAGGCAAAATTTTAATTGTACTATATCTCACATTCCTTTTCTCATCTGATCCTGGTAAAACTCCCACAAAATCTTTTACTTCTATTTTATGGGATCAGAAAAAAGGGATAGAGAATTGTTGTTGTTGCTGTTGTTTTTAAATGTCACACTAATGAGTGGTAGGAGCAAAATTCAATCTCAAGTCTGATTTCAGAACTCGGCCTTTTTCTGCTACACCATCCTCCATATTTGCCAAAGATGATTTCTCGTTGAGTTTTGCACATATGTGCTATTAATGCTTTTGGGGTTGTTTGGATCAGATTCCTTTTTTCTTCAGCAGCAGCATATTTACCTTTCTTGGCTACTATTAAAAAAAAAAAGAATTTGCATTCCTGAAGCATACACAATTCAACGGTGTTGAAAGCAGATGGTTCACAAGTATGCTGTGAGACATGGGGAATCCAAATTAAAAGACATTTTTGCCACAGTTACAGAGTGCCATGGTGCATTTCATATATGTACACATTATGCAGTGTATGTCATTAGTAGAAGTGGCTTTTTCTTGTTTGTGAAGTTGGCCCTCATCCTTAAAGGTGTTTTTAATCAAAGCTAAGACATTTTGCCCCAGTGCATGACTATCTTGTAAGTTGAAGTACAGAGCACAGCATTCGTTGTGCAAAACATGCAGATGTCCGCCCTCATCAGTCGGCTCTCAGTGGGCTTTAGAATTCTGTTGGAGGCTTGCAATTGTGTGAATGGGACAGAGTTCCCTCAATCATCTCTTAGGGGGAGAAGTTGTGTGGGGGGCAAGAGGTGCGAGTCTCTCCATCCAAGTGTCAGGGAATTCACTGATTGGGGAAAATCGGCCATCCAAGCTCTTCCATTCCATCCTGGCACTGCCACTGGGCACCGTGACCTTGCTGAAGTTATTAACCCCTTGTTCTTCTTATTGGTTCCAGGAGGACAATAATGCCATGCCAACCTTGCTGAAAACAAGTCCGTTCTTAAAAAAAAAAAAAAATCATCAGTATTTGTGCAAATCCCAAAGCCCTTTATTATAAACAAGACTCTCTTTTTCCTTCCCCTCCCCTGGCAGCAGTGCGTTTCTTTTCCTCAGCATGCCATTTTCAAAACCTTTGACATTTCACTGCGCCTCATGATTGCCTTCATCGTGGATCATGCCAATTTGTCAGTTTTAATCTGTCTAAAAACCTGCATCTGCCAGCAGAAACCTTTTCATTTCTTATATGTTGATACAAAGATTTCACACATTGATTTTTGCGTAGCCCTGATTTCATGCAAGCCAAGCAACAGTGACAGGTTGGTACTTGGGATAATGAATGCTCAATCAGATTAATACAAATCAATAGCATTGGCAAGTTTCGGATGAGGTGCAGCGGGTGGGGTTTGGACAGCATGAGCTGCCAGAACAAGACAGATGGTCAGAAGCTGACACTCTTACCTCTTTATCTTGATGGGCTCATTAGCAGATTTCTCTCCTTTGGGTCTCATTTGAGTTTCTTGGCTTTAAATGGCACCCCATAGGTTGCCTACCATCCTGGAAAGCAACTGACATACCCTTTTCACGACCTGGCAGAGAGAGTATTCTAATGCCCAGAGTCCGTTTAGCAGCCCCCAGGGCTAAGACTTAGGTAAATGGGTGCCGGAGTCACCGTTTATCCAATAGGACCACTGGGGGTCAAAGAGTTAATATGTTGTTGTTAAGTACCTACTTTTCTAAAAACTACTCCTTATTAATGTCAAGCCCTGTACTAGGCACATTATTTTTATTTAATCCTCCCAAGATCGCTAAGAGGTAGATTCTGTTATGTTATTGTCATGTATTATTTTATAGGTGAGAAACTGAGGATTAGGTCATTTGTTCCCGAGTGGGAAAGGCAGAATTTGTCCCTGGGTCTCTAGGACTCTGAAGCCCTGATGCTAACTACTGCTATAACCTCACCTTGGCTTTACCACTGGTCTCACATGCAGGGGCAGGTGGCGGAGGCTTTGGCAACTTTTTTAGTTCTGCATTGGCTCCTACACATCCTTCTTTCCTTCCTTCCTATAGGCTTCAACAGCTCTTGGCTATCTCTTCTCTTCCTTTTCTGAAGCATACCTCTATCCTCACATTCTTTCCCCTCTAAGGCTGGCAATGAAGCAGGGGGAGTCTCCTTGCCCCCTCTTTCCTCCTCTTGCTCCAAATGACCACCATCACCACCATTGCAGGGAAGAAACAATAAGAAACCAAAAGGTGTCAGAAGTACTTCAGGGTTTTGATAGTCATTGATCCACCAAATAGAAGTCCTGACTCTTTTTAATCATTGTTTTTTAGTGATTTCCTCTCTAGATGGTGTCTCAAGTCCTCTCTTAACTGATTTGGCTACTTATACTGGAGGCAAGAAGTTTATCCTGACAAAGCTGCCGAGTGGGAGAGTCTTAGGACTGGTTGAAGCCTAGTTCATAATCTTCACCGCAAATATGAGTTAATTCTGCATTCCTTCATCCCTTTGCTCCTGATCGGCTTCTCTGATTGAGAAAAACGTTACCATCTCCAGCCCCAAAAGATCACGTAGGAGCCTTCAAACCTCAGCTTTGCCAACACTTTCCCCTCCTCGGAGCAATCTCCTTGGCCCCAGCTGCCTGTCCTCTCTCTGTACCCTAGAGCTTTGCCAACAGAACACTCCCAGCCAGGTCCCAACATTGCTTCCACCTGCTGACTGTCGTGTCCTTGGTTGTCTAAAGAACAAGCCCACTCTCAACCCACATGTCTCTGAGTTCTGCCGCCTTCTCACAGCCACCATCCCCACTTCTTAAAAAAAAAAAATGTTTCTCTCTTGGATCCTTTGACACCACTTCTCTGGTTCTCCAAAGCCCACAGTTTCTCCTTCATCCTCTTTTTCTACCACTGCGTAAGGTGTAAACCCCACTGCTCAGTCCTTGCCTTCTGCTTTCCAGCTTTTACACTAAGTGTCCTCAAGAGCGTATCTAGACTCGTGGTTTCAATTACCATTATTACTCCTCACAGATCTCCACCCCTAGACACACTCGCGTCTTAATTTCAAATGGCTTCCTATGGGAAATTTCCACTGGAAGATTCTACCATTATCTTTAACTTACCATGTCTAAACGTCTCATCCCCATCAATAGCATCACCATCCTTCTAGGCTCATTGGCTTCAACTTGACTACTTTCTCTCCCATCAAATTAATTTTTTATCTACGTATTCATTTATCCACTCACTTATTCACTCACTCACTCAACAGACACTTACTAGATACCTGTTCAGTGTCTGCTTCCAGGTGAGGCATGAAAGATACAGAATTAAAAGACATATCCTGAATCTAACATTGAAGATTCCCCGTCCATCAAGAGCACCCTCTATTTGACCTTTGCTCTCGTGGTTTCCAACAACACTAAGTGTTTCAATCAAACTGGTTTTCTGTCCTCACACTAACATGTTCTTTCTTACCTCCATGCCTTTGTTTCTGTGGTTCTTCCTGCCTGAAATAACCTCCGCCAGTCATTCTGCTATCTCAAGTCAACATTTCCTTCAAGTTCCACGTATTTTCAAAGTCTCAACATAATACTTTTTGCCTTCTCTGAATTCCTATAGGATTTTGTGACTCAATGGCTCCTTTCTCCCACCGTGATCATAGGAAGTAAAAAGGCATGGCAGAGAACGGTTGAGTAAGAAAAAGGTCTTAGAATCCTTTAGTGAAGTTGTCATAAGCAAAGGCATATTTTCTGGGCAAGGACAAGATTAATATGTTCCTTTACTAATCCATTTATTTATTCATTTCTGAGTTCTGCAAAAGGGCATGAGCTCCCACAAAGCATGGAGACAGTGCCAGGGTGGCTGTTTATGCTGCTGCTTACCCTGGGTCCTGGACTGCTTAACCTGGCCCTGTTGCTCCTAGCCTGGTGGTACTTGCTGAAAAGGATCAGGCCTGGCTCCAGAAGTTGGGTATGGAACATTTGTTTACAGTGAAGGAGCTGTGTCATGGAAGACTCACCCTCATGCCCACTCAACTTCTCAACAGACCTCTTCCAGAAGGACCAACCCAACAGGGTAAACAGTAACTCCAACACCTTCAGAGACAATATGTTTTGATGTTTTAAGAAGAGTCATGTCTATTACCTCTATTTCAACATCTCTTCAGGGCAATCACAAGACAGTCTTGAAAGTTGAGCTCCATGTGTTCAAACTCTGGCATTTGCCCAGGATCCTGCTCATGACAAGGCTTATCATTAACACAGGACAGAAGTCAATTAGGTTCTGCACCCATGCCAGAATTAGAGAGAGGGAGCCTACTTTCCACTGAGGATCTTCCTCTGGCCTCTGAAGTCTAGCCCAGATGGTGAGTAACTGGATTCTGGGAAACACCTCAGCCCAGAGCTTTCTGGGACAGACTATGAAGCCACCAAATTACAGTTACCACAAGACCCAGTGGAAAGGGATCACAATGATAACAGAAACTTCCTACTGGGGTTCTCTACCACCAAAAAGGGCAAGACTTTGTTGTTGCTGAAGGGGCTACCTATCCTTGTCCATCATGCCACACTCACTCTGAGAGATGAAGAGTCTGTCCCAGGAAGAAGTGCCTACCGGCCATATCTCAGGTATCACAGACAGTGGTTCCAGAGTGCCAAGCACAGCTTGAAATGATTTGTGTTGGCCAGAAGTATCTGTTCTACATAGACTTCCAGGGATATCAGCTGTAAGGACAGGGATATCCCATCCCAAGGCTTTCAAGTCAATAACTGCAAATCAATGACTCTACCCACTGGACAATAGGTCAATACCAAAAACCTTTGTTCACACCCTGGCACACAGCTCCACTTACCTGGGGACATAGAGTGGGAGGGAATGAGGAGGAGAGAGGTGATATCTATCAGGGAACCTGCAACTAGAGGTCCCATTCTGATAGACTGTTTAACTGCCGATGGCAACTGAAGAAGTCAATAATTCTCTCTAAGCCTCAGTATACCTATCTGTAAACTAGAATCACCTTTAGGATGTTCAAGGTTCCAGAGAAGGCACTGGGAAGGGGAATATCACAGAAGTTTGAGGGAGGGGTGGTTCTTGCCTGTGTTATAGCTTATTCTGCAGTGATTACTCACCACAGTATCCCCAGGACCCAGCAGAGTGAATGGCACATATTAGGCCATTGTTATGCATCAAATGAAAAAAATGAATGGATTGAGGGTTCTGCAGTCATTCATTCTCTCAAGGGCCAGGTAGGAGTTGTTCAAAGTTGGGAGGATAGCTATATTTCTTTTCTGTCTCCCTACTTCCTTCCCCGGTTCTTAGTTTACACACATCTTAGCTTGGACCAAAGACTGTGATTCACTCTCTGCCCCTCCAACCCATGCAGTAGGCCATGTCATGGGAGTTGTGAGTGGTTGTCTTGGGACAGTGGTAATTCAGGGAAGTTAAATGAAGACTCTTAACATCATCCCTGCCTTGAGATTTGGAGCATTGGACCGGGGTGGAAGAGGAGGATCAAGAAGTTGGAGTCAGAAATCTGGGGCCTACTAGACTCCTCTGAGAGCCCTGTGCCTTGTTCAAGCTCAGGCCTAGATTACTCTCTTGAGGCCTGTCTCAGGAGGCCTGGGAGTAGGAAGGCGAGGTTAGGACAGTAGAGATGGAAGAAATCTAAACATGTTTACTGGAGCTAGGTCCTCGAGCTCTCCAGGGCTGTGCTTTTCACCACCCTTCCTATGCCATGGACAACCATAACTGACATGGAAGACCCAGAGCCCATTTTTACAGAACTAAGTAACAGGGCACCTGCTTCCCCCATGGCTTATGGCTGGGTATAGATGGTCAAAGACCTTTTAGATGGTTACTCTCCCTGCCTTGCAATTCCTGCCAGAGTTCCAGGTGAGACTGCCAGGGCTCTGATCCAATCACAACCAAAGCTCTTGGGTTGTCACAAAGCCTCCTCTGTGTCACCGAGTGGTAGAAAGATAATGATGTCTTTCTCATGGGTTAGCTATTTATCTGCTGTCTGTCATCCTCATCCTCATCCTCCCATACTCCGCTCAGACTTCTATTCCAACTACCTTCCTAAGGTTCTGCATATTAGGGGTTACTGGTGGGAAATCAGAAATTACTAGTGGAGGGGCACCTAGGTGGCTCAGTTGGCTAAGCATCTGACTGCAGCTCTGGTCATGATCAGATCAAGCCCCACATCAGGCTCCCTGCTCAGTGGAGAGCCTGCTTTTCCCTCTCCTGCTCTTCTCCCCGCCCCCCACCATGCTCTCTTGCTCACTGGTACACTCTCTCTCAAATAAATAAATAAAATCTTGGAAAAAAAAAGAAATTACAAGTGGAAAGAAGTTATTATTCCTCCTTTTGCTTTTTTTTTTCCTCTTCGTTTGCTTCTGGTAGCAACTGTGGAAGTGGCTATATTGCCTTGATGATCCCAGCTTTGGTGGCAGCAGTCCTTCCTTGGTGGTCCTAGTAGCGACCATGTGCTCCCCTCTCTATGGGGTCAGCCCTGCTGGGTGGCCCATCCCGTGGCTCCAGTATCTGCTAAGTGTCTCATCTTTAACCATAACTGCATGGTGCACAACACACTCACAAACCAGAACAGCAGTATTTTCTGAACTCTGGAAATACCAATCCCTTCCTTTTGTTCTCTAGTCATATTTCCTTCCTATAGTAAATAATTCCTGGGTTACTTCTCCACCTTTGGCCTGGCTTCATCTCTTCAAGTCCTTTATAACTAGTTCCCTGTATTAAATGATTTCTGTTTGTTTTTCTAGTTGTATCCTGTCTGCTACACAAAAATTAAGGAAGATGGCTATTCATAGGTAGAAAACAATTTTCTCATTTTTCCGCAAAAGATATAGAAGAAGAATATATAAGAAATGAAATTAACACATTAATACATTATTTTCTATTACAGTTATCTAAGCACTATCTTGTTGATCATAAAATTAGATCATTGTTGTAATATTATTTTTCTTGTGTAAAAACACATGTTCATATATGATATGTCATCCCCATTGGAACTGAATTTATGCATAGGTCAAATTAATTATGAATAATGTTTGACATCTGAAATCATTGTACTCTCTGAACCATTAGATACATCTTCTTGCCATAATGTATCAAATTAAATGTGATATTTCCACACACACAAAAATGCTGTGTTCTTCTGTGGAAGTATCCACTGGGGAGGTGTAGCATGGCTCAGATCTAAGGGAAGCTAACTTGCACACTGAAGGACTCCTCACTCTGCACAAGTGACATCATCAAGAAACAATTTATCTGAAAAAGTTTTAAGAGAGTTGTGATCTAAGTGTTAATCTGCAGAGAAGTAGGTGATGAATGATGATCCAGCCACCCATCCGTCCAGCACAGACAAAGCTATGGAGTCATTGTTGAAGGTGATGTTTTTCTATAATTATTGACATTGCAAGATGTACACAATATATTGTTGAGTGAAACATTGGTTATAAAATTTACATAGTATGATTGCATTTTTTTTGTTTAAAAAATATTCGTGTGTAACAAAAACACTGGAAAGTACAGCAGAACTAATAGTGATTATCTCCTGTTTGTGGGATGATGTGTGTTTTTTTAATTTTCTTTCTACCAAGTTTTTTTTACATTTTCTGCAATGAAGATATATTAATTTTGTTTAAAGGGAAAAATATAAGTTGGTTAAAAGACAAACAGGTGTGCTCCCTGATTTGTACAGAATGGGAAGCTGGTCAGAAGAGCTGCGTGGGAGTTGTGGGAGAAGCAAGGAGAGCTGGGGAGAGATATTTCCGGGACCCACCCCCTCTAGGTTGTCAGAGGAGTTGCTCCCTTATCACACTATATGATACCATGAAACTATTTTAACAAGGTTCTGGATGACCTCTGAGGCTCTCCCAAATCAGGGTTCCAAATCCAAGCTAATTCAATTCAAAGAAATTGAATTAGTGATCACCCTGTGCCAAGACCTATACCAGGTCCTAAAGAGACAGAGATAAAGTCCCAAGTACTTGTCCCCCAGGTACCTACTGCTTTTTCAAGGGACTGATGTTGGCGTTGGAGCAGAAAGTTTTCTCTTTGAACCCTGCCTCTGCTTCTCACTAGCTGTGTGACCTTGGGGAAATTTCTTTTCCTCTTTGAGTTTCAGATTCTTAATCTTTAAAGGGAAGGTAATAATTCTTCCTTTTTTTTTTATTGTTTAGAGAGTTAAATGGAATGATAAAAATAATCCAAGAAGAAAAGAGGGAGAAAGAGGGGGAAAGAGAAAGGAAGAAAAAGAGAGTGGGGGGGCAGTCATTTTTTTCTTGGCCTTTAGGCTTTTTAAGAATGAGAATAATCAATAGGAATGAAGAAGAAAATACAACAAAAAATCCTTACCCAAGGAGGGGTAGCCAAACTTTAAGAGTGAAGCCTTGGATACAACAATTGGGCTAAAAGTTAATTACATAGAAGTTTCATAATTTTATTTATTTATTTTTTTAAAGATTTTATTTATTTATTTGATAGAGACACAGCGAGAGAGGGAATACAAGCAGGCAGTGGGAGAGGGAGAAACAGGCCTCCTGCTGAGCAGGAAACCCAATGTGGGGCTCGATCCCAGGACCCTGGGATCATGTCCTGAGCCGAAGGCAGACTCTTAATGACTGAGACACCCAGGCGCCCCTTGAAGTTTCATAATTTTATAGTACCTCCTATTAGCCTTTGCCCTTTGGGAACACATACAGCTTCACAACCAGAATTTCCAGGTAATCTGCCTAGTCACTGAAGGACAAAGGATCTGTTTGGTCCCTGTTTCCCAGAGACCCCAGATAAATGGGAAATTGGAGTGCCTTGGACAATGGTGGAAGAAGGAAGAGCCAGAGCCTGCTGAGTCTACCTCATAGATATAGAGTGGACAACAGTGTGTGGGTGGCAAAGGAGGCTGGGAGGGGGAATATTACGTGGCCATGGTAAATTATTTCTACCTTATAAAAAATTTGTAGTTTCTATATTGAAACAAGTATGAAGAATATATAGAAATACTTTATACAAATAGCTTTTCTGTTTATTTTAGTTTATTATGTCCCAATGGTTACAACTGGAGGACCTAGTCCTATCCCTACCCTCAACCCCCTTTAACCAAATGCTCTGTAGAAGAGAAAAATGTAATGACCTTGAGACAGTATCAAACACTGACCAACATCCCAATATGCAACCTGACATCCTTTTGTTTTTCAGAGTCTTACCTCCCCAACTATGCTGTAAGCACCTTGAAATCAAGAGTCATGTCTTCATCTCTATTTGTAGGAATTCTTAGCATAGTGCTGGTCTCAATAAATCATTACTTGGAAGGCTCACCAGTCTTCATCTCTCACCAAAATTATTCCATTATTTACATTTACATTGTATGATTAACAACCAACCATGGTAAATCAAAATAATCAGCTTTCAATTGGCTAAATAGATTTGTTAGCATAGTAAATAATTATTCACCAGTAAATGAATTAGCCTAATTTGTTTAAGTGTAGGTCATAGATAAAACATCATGTTCCCATCATTTTAAGATATTGATTTGAACAGGAGATAAAGTCAGACAAAGGCCATGACTTTAGCACTGGATGAAGACAAGTTAATTTAAAGGAAACCAATCAGTCCAGCACCAGCCCAGCTGCCATGAGAGATAATGAAAGTACCATTGCCCTGTCCTCAAGGAGTTCTGAATCAAATTGAATAGTCAAGACATGCATGGCAATTAGGAAATAATAAAGACACCGTATATCCAAAACAAAAAGATGTAGAATAAATCAGCACTTTCAGGTAGAAGGACTCCTTTTAAAAATAACATTCATTTATTAAATCAGAAAAAATATATAACCAAATATTAAAAATCATAGGTAATATGTCCTTCTAAGATTAGGACTATTAACACTTGGTATATCCCCAGAATCATTTCTGAACAAATGAAAGGTATTTTATTTTTTTTTTAAAGATTTATTTGTTTATTTGAGAGAGAGAAAAAGAGAGAGCAAGTGGGGGGAGGGACAGAAGGCAAGAATCTCAAGCAGACTCCCCACTGAGCATGGAGCCTGATGCGGGCTCAATCTCATGACCCTGAGACCATGACCTGAGCTGAAACCAAGATTCGGACACTTAACAGATTGAGCCCCCCAATGCCCCCAAATAAAAGGTATTTTAAAGAACAGATCATATCATAAAACAAATTTTAAGTTAATTATTTATAGTCAATAACATATTATGAACAAAATTGAAGATACTCTTTTTGTTTTTTAGAGAGAGAGATAGAGCATATGGGCACATGCACGTGAGTGGAGGGGGAAGGACAGAGAGAGAGGGAGAGAATCTTAAGATCCTGAGATTGTGACCTGAGATGAAATCAAGAGTCGGACACCAACCGATATAAACCAGGTGCCCCCAAAATTGAAAATATTCCTACCAAATTGCAGATTACACAAGGCTAAGGAGGAGAGCCACTGAAGAAAGGATCACAGTCTAGAAAGATCTTGCCAGAAGAGAACAAGGGCCAGACTAACAAGATTAAATTTAACAGAAATACTTCTAAAATCCTTACCTTAGATTGAAAGCACATGAATCAACAGTCTCATTGACTATCGAATGCTGATGTAACCTACGCTGTCTCAAGGAAAGCAAAATGCTCCATAATAAGAAGGGAAAGTCTTTCTCTAGGTTGTGCTGATCTGACCATTACTTTGAGCTTTATACTTAATTTTATGGCAAGGTTGGTCAAGAGGACAAGAAGCAAGATGCAAATTATATCATGTGAGTCATCATTGCAAGAGCTAGTGGTGCTTAGCTGGAAAAGAGGAGACTTTACCACTCGGTGTGTGCGTGTGCATGTGTGTGTAGGTGTGTGTGCGTGTGTGTGCATGTGGATGTGGGGAAATTCTTGGCAACACACACACACAAAGAGTTATCCTGAGAAAGAATGATTTGGTGTATTTTGTGTAAATTCAGAGGGCAAAAATAGTTGGACAACTCTGAAATCATTCCCACAAGCACCCTAGGAGGGATAATTATATAATCATCTGAGCCATCCAACAATGGAACAGACTGTCTTTGTGGTAGCAAGTTCCCCTGTCTCTGAAACGACTTAAACAAAGGGAGAATAAGGAATGTGGGAGAGAAATTCCTGCCATTGGACTACAAGAATCCTGCGGCCCCTTCCAACTCCAAGATTATGAAATAAAGTGAAAGAATATTACTGAACTAAATAAATAATTTTTACTCTTGATTTGTGTATACGTGTGTGGGTATATGGGTGTGTCAAATCAAAATTGTCAAATATTTAGGTCTTGGAAACTTTCTTTTAAAAACTACATCTTGAGGGGCACATGGGTGGCTCAGTGGGTTAGGCGTCTCCCTTCTGCTCAGGTCATGATCCTGGGGTCCTGGATAGAGCCCTGCATCGGGCTCCCTGCTCGGCGGGGAGTCTTCTTCTCCCTCTCCTGCTGCCTATCCTTCCCATTTGTGCACTCATTCTCTCTCTCTCTCTCCATCTCAAATAAATAAATAAAATCTTTTTTAAAAAGACTCCTTGAGCTTAAACCTTAAAAAAGAGTACCTGCTTACTTCTCCATGAGGTAGTAGGGCAAGACAGACTAAGTCTGAGTTCCAACTGTGCCTCATACTAGCAGTATGACCTTGAGAAATATGTGTAAACTCTTGGGAGTCTTATTATCCCCATTTCCCATTTTATAAATTAAGAAATAACCTACAGTCAAAGGAGCATTGTGAGGATAATGCTATCACATTGCCTGACACACATTAAACAGTTAATACACAGAAGTTGTTGTTTTTGTTATTATACTGGTCTTTCCCATCCCTTTCTTGGCAGCCCTCCCTTTCTCTTCCTCTCCTGTTTCTCTTCTTCCTCCCTAACTTTATCTTTCAAGGCACCATCAGTTTATCTCTATGTCAATATACACCTGTCTCATCTCTCCTGTGATTCTGAGTGGTGTTTAAGGAAGATTGGACAGGCAAGGGTGTGCAAGGTATGGAATGTAAGCAGAATGGTACGAGAGTGCAAAGTCAAAGGAGAGCGTGCCGGAGAAGCATGGGAAACCAGCTCTTTCCCTTCCTTATTTCCTCCCTCTGCCCTCCTCCCCTCCCCCCACCAAAAAAGAATAGAAACAGGAAGGAAGACCAATGGAGGAAAAAATACGTCAAAAGGATAGGAGTGGGAACATCAGAAAAGGCAGGATCTCACCCAGGAGAGGCTCAGGAAGAAGTAAGAAGCAAGAGACACACCACCGGGCCCTGAGTGAGTGGAATGAAAAAGATAGATGATTTTAGAAAAGATAACTAACGAGTCTCTGATAACTCTAATTTTCTGGGCCTTGGTGAGCTTTGCTTAAGATTCGACTAAATGGAAATATAAGTAGCTGAGAAAGAAGCCAGTGGATAAGAACTGACATAATGGACTATATTGACTCTCGGAGATATAAGGGACCTTCTTAAAAGCATAATATTTTACATGATCATTTGTCAGGCTTCCTCTGGGTGAGTGAGCCCCTTGGGGGAAGGTAAAGGGGTTGGCTAATCTTAGTGTTTTGTTTAAAGTGCACCCTGCATTGTGCTAGAAATCTCGCAGCTTTACTGAGCAGACAGGGAGGGGGAAAGGACATAGGTGCCCACCACCATCTTCCTTTCTTCCAGGGGCCTCAGCAGAAGAGCACCTTCTCTGGCAGGGCCCTTGTTTGAAAGAATTAAACCGCTCTTAACCTTCTTAACCTTCCTGCTCTCACAGGGTAGAACTGATCTACAAGCTCTCCGGACATTTACCCAGTGGATCTACCAAGTTCCACCCTCTCTCCACCCCAATTGCCTAACCCTCAGCTCTTGCATCTTCCTCCTCTGCACTCAGTGCTGGGAAATCTCCTTACATTCCAACCTGTGATGATCTTCCCCTCCTGTTATCCTCTTTGCCAGTAGTCCTTTTGTGGATTTGGACCTTGTTAAAAGACCCGGATGCAAAAGACCAAACTCAGAAGTTCCAGGAATAAAGCCTGGGAATCTATACTTTCACAAATCCACAGGTGACACACATTATTTGAGAACCCTTGGATTCTGTGTGATTGTTTAGGACTTCACTCTACATCACCCTATATTCTGTATTAATTTTTTTTTATTCTTATGTTAATCCCCATACATTACATCATTAATTTTAGATGAAGTGTTCCATGATTCATTGTTTGTGCATAACACCCAGTGCTCCATGCAGAATGTGTATTCTGTATTAATTTTTAATGAGCTAGGTCAAGCGTCCAAAGTAAGTCGTGATCATACTCCTATCCTGGGCCCATCATTTATTTTTCTTGATATTTCCCTTCCCTGGCACAGGAAGAAGTGCTCAGAAAATGTCTGCAGATGATGCTGGGATCATTTGGGTTTTGTCAAGTTTATAGAATGACAGGTTGAGATCATGCTGGTTTTCCATGATTCCGTCTTAGGAAAGTCACAAAGCCTACCAATCTGTAAGCACTCAGCCCTTGAAGATTTCCCCCAGGGACTGGAATTTTGAGAATTTCCCAGTCAGCTCTTGCTCTCTAGGCTGTCCACATGTCCCGCCCATATCCAGTCAATGCTAGTGCTCTCTCATTGCCAAGTCAACTTACTCCTGATCCTTTTTTTTTTTTTAATTTTATTATGTTATGTTAATCACCATACATTACATCATTAGTTTTTGATGTAGTGTTCCATGTTTCATTGTTTGCGTATAACACCCAGTGCTCCATGCAATACATGCCCTCCTTAATACCCATCACCAAGCTAACCCATTCCCCCACCCCCCTCCCCTATAGAACCCTCAGTTTGTTTCTCAGAGTCCATAGTCTCTCATGGTTCGTCTCCCCCTCCAATTCCCTCCCTTCATTTTTGCCTTCCTACTACCTTCCTTTTTTTTTTTTTTTTTAACATATGATGTATTATTTGTTTCAGAGGTACAGGTCTGTGATTCATCAGTCTTACACAATTCACAGTGCTCAGCATAGCACATACCCTCCCCAGTGTCCATCACCCAGCCACCCCATCCCTCCCTGATCCTTCTGTTACCACTTCAGTGAGACAGTTTCTGTTCAGAATGACCGTATGACAAACGTTCTCACTAAAGTCCTCCATTCTCTTCTGATACTTCATCTCCTAAGGGAAGAGAAACCTAGAGCAGAGGAAAAAGACAACATGACCATTGGATTTACATAAAAGATCTGGGAACATAAAAGAAGCTGCCTTTGGTTAGAAACACAGAGCTATATTCAGTGACATGACTGAGCAGTTGATCATGTAAACCCATGAGAAAGCAGACAGTGTGTTGGAAAATAATTAATCCTGAGGTCATCTTCATATACATCTCATTTGGTGAACAGGAGCTAAATGACTTCAAGGTAATTCAGCATATGTAATAGTAGTCTCAAAGTCTGAGCTGACAATCTTAAACAAGTTTTTTAGTGAGGACATCATATGGTTGATTGTGTAGAAAGTTTTTGTTTTTTTGTTTTTTTCTGGCTCAAAGAAAGCATTGAACTGTGACTTACACTTTCACTCAGACTGTGGCCCGCCCCTGTAAATAAGAACAATTCCATACAAGTCCATCTGCACCCAAAAGAGGGCAAAGCTACAAAAATGTCAAGAGTTGTTTTTTTTCTTTTTCTCCCCTGACATATAGTTATTATTTTCAGTAGGGAGAAGGGCTGGTGGCTATTTGCTATTCAAATAATTTCAATAGACAATATTCAATATTCCCACCAGTTGGAGAGCTCATTGCCAGGATTCAGGTGAACCGTCCATGAAAATGTACTAGTTCCAAATCCTACCTCTTCTGAGATGCAACTCAAGCTTGCTCCCCACACTTCAAGACTGAGTCCAGGGCCGATCCTGACAAACATGAACACATCCCCCCTCTTTATTCATTTGCAGGCCTGCCCATCTTCCTGCTTTTGATTTCTCATTTCCACCTCCAGTTCTGCAGACGTTCTTTCCCAACCTCTGTACCCACCTAAATTCAACCTATTATTCAAGGCTTGGTTCAGGTACTATCTCTTCTGCAGAGCTTTCTCCAGCAGCTTCCCCTCAAACCGATCACTCCATTCTTTCTTAGGCCACAGCACTGAGTCCGTGACATAGGTTAGCACTCTGTTTTTCATTTCTAGGTGTTTGGGGATTGTCTCTTCAGATGGACTACAAATGCGTCTTACATCAAAGAGATACCCCTTCCCCACCTAGTAGTTGTGGGACCTTGAGCAAACCATGCCTCAGTTTTCTCTCTATAAAATGGGGATCATACAATACTTAGAATCACAGTTTCTATTAATAAATAGAAACATTTATTAAATGTTAGATATTACTGTTACACGGTGCCGAATGCAGAAATGCCTGTTTCACTGAAGGATAACATGACTTCTCAGTCCACAACTTAGCTCAGAACTATGAGCATTCTGATCTAATTTGTGAGTTCTCTGTACCCTTCTCAAAGCTCATAGTGAAAGAAAATCTTTCCACACACACACACATTTATAAATAATATACATATCGATATACATCTTCATACTTTCTAAAATAAAATATTTAAAATGAAATTTAAGTTGGTCAAAAAAAATGGCTGCCCTGCTCCTGAGGAATGTGGGCACATCACCTTGGTAATTCCCTCCCCCTACTGAAGGTGCCACCTGTGAAGCTCCTGGAGTCATAATCCTGGGATTTTATTCCCCTGCTTACCCATCACATGGAGATTGGAAACACAAATCTTAAGCTGTTCAGATCTAGCTTTATTTGTCAGCAGGCTAGGAGGTTATGTATTGAGGAGTAGAAGTCTTTGTCCAAAACATTGTTGCTCCTGGAGGGTTCTGCCCTGGAGTAAAGCTGCATAGCTCTTTATCAGAGAGGAACAACCTACAGTGTTGTTAGGAACTGACTTGTATCACCCCAAAATTCATATGTGGAAGTCTTAACCCTCGATGTGACTGCATTTGGAAACAGGGCCCCTAGAGAAGTAATTAAGGTTAAATGAAGTCATAAGGGTGGGGCCCTCATCCAATCTGGCTGGTGTCCTTATAAGAAGAGACAGATCTCAGGGATGCCTGTGCACAGAGAAAATTTAGCCATGTTGAGGACACTGCCAGAAAGCAGGCTTCTGAAAGCCAAGGAGAAAGGCCTCCGGAGAAACGCACCCTGCCAGCACCTTGATCTTGGACCTCCAGCCTCCAGAACTATGAGAAAACAAATCTGTTGTTGATGCCATCTCGTCTGTGTTATTTTGTTACAACAGTCCTAACTGACTAACACACGTGCAAGTGCCACAAGATATAAATTCTCCATATTAATGATAATATCCTCAACAGACCAATGCATGAGACCCTGATAATCACAAAGGAAAGCAGAAGATAGTGCTAGAACTCAAAACAGGCCAGTTTAGCTGGAAGAAGGGGTACTGAGAACAGATAGGGAAGAACATTTCAGCGTACTGAGTGCTGCCAAGGGAAGGCCCATGGAAAGAACATGCTGGAGTGGGGCAGCCCCGGGTAGCTTCTGCTTGGAGGTACCATGAGGCTTCTGCGATGACAGGGTCTGAGGTGGTCGGTTCCAGATGCCCACTTCGCTTCCTGCTTGCCCTGGCTGTGGCCAGGTGGTACCAAGGGCCCGGAACCCCACTGCACTGCTCTCCCCGCTCCCCCCGCTCACTGTGACTCTTGCCTCCCAAAACTCTCATTATCAAAGCCCAACTTCCAGAAACCGGTCCTGGTCCGAACCATGAGCCACACTTAAGCTGCACATTTGAAGTAATTAACTATGGTGACCAGAAGCGTTGTGCTGAAATATCTATTCAGTGGGCTGTATCAGAACACTCTGAGCCATGTTCTCTGTGATCTCTTGCCATTTTTAAGAAAAATACAGCCAGCAGTCTTCTTGGGGATGATGGGGTCAGGGCTTGAAGGTGTCAGGAATTACAGAGCATGAGACTCAGAGAATTTTTTTTAACTGTTTCCATTTCACTCCTGCATTTTAAGCACCTCGAAACAGCACCCCGATACTTCTGCCATAGAATCATTCTTGTCGGGGTGTCTAGAGACCTGAGTTCGAGACACTTCTATGCAGATAACTTCTAAGTCCATTTTTTCACACTATAGGTGACAAATCTTGCAAATCTATGTTTCTCTGGGCATAAAGTATGAGCACTTTACGTGGTGAGGTGTCCAGAGAGCCCCCAGACGATAGTCTGGAAATCCGTATCATCATTCCTGCTCTCCCTAACCAGACCCTGTGGCCTTTGGCATCCATGCCCCTTTCCCGTCTAGGTCTCAACTTCCTTGTCTATAAAGAACAGGGATAAACTTTACCGTCCATAAAATCCCTTCCAGTTGCAGAATTTTAAGACACTATGGAAAAAAAAAAACTGTCCAGGGCAAAAACAGATTGTGTGTGTACGTGTGTGTCTGGGCACACATCCCCCCTCGCTCTGCGACTGGTGAATGGGCAATGCAGGGTGTTCACTAAAACAGTACGAGCATTCTTGCTTAACTTGTTTGGCTATGGGCAGCGCTCACTTCTATGGTACCTCTGCCCACACGCTAACTAATGCCAACCAACCAAATGTGTAACGTTAGGTTAACAGTGAAAATATACATGTGGCATGGAGAAAAGCCCACTCAGAGAGGCTCCTTGGAGGAGGTAGGCTTTGAGCTGTGTACGCCAGAAAAAAGAAGAGAAATCCACCCCTTTCACCCCTCCGGCTGCACTGAAATACCAGGGCACCGCATGGTCAGCCTGAGAACTCCGAGCCACACAACGGGCTGCATTCACTGCCTCGTGGCCATCATCCTCCCGCATGCTTTGGCGTGAAGATACAATGCACACGCCAACCTCGAATTAGAGTCAACCTGACACGGCATCCGCTGCAGATTAAATAAAAATTTACCAGGTAAAAGCCAAATGTGATAAACTTTGCAACAAATAAGAGGATTTGGAAAAGTATATTAAAATGGGGGGGGGGGGGGCTTAGCCAAAACAAGGCAGCCATTGAAGTTTAGCAAGTGGCTCCTTTAATTAAGAACCGTCTTCTTGAATTACATTCATTTCTCTTACCCCTTTCAGGGCAGTCCAGGGTGAATAATATGTTTGTTTCTGGCTAAAGAAGTGCCAAGTTTAAAGGTAGTTTTTGGTTAATAAAACTGGTCCCAACTATCAGCCAGAAATCTGTCTACTTTTATAGACTGAGAGAAACTGGTTTAACCCTGATCTTCAAGAATAAAAGTATATACTAATCCATAGCACCTCTCATTTTAAAGCATGTTCAGGGCCAGTGAGAAATAAGAGTAAATGACATTTAGATCTACTTGTCTGTTCCTTGAACCTTCTCCCACCTGTCCCAACATAGCACTAAGACGTGCCTCTGACTGCTAGGCTGTGTAGCTTATGTACCTTGGCCGGGCAAAGCATTCTAGAAATTGTTTTTCCTTCCAGCACAAGAACTAGCAAGGGCTTCTCATTATGTGTCAGAAAAACAAAGTTCTCACTCTTGATACTGATATTCAGAACCTGCCCCACAGCTCAGCCCATTACTCTCAACATGGGTCTCGGACACCAACCAGACCAGCCTCTTCAGTACCACCCACTTCCACAGACTCTCCCACTCCTGTGCCCTTGCTCATGCTTGTTTCCATTTTATTTGCCCAGTTCACTGCACCCATCTCTATTCCTGCCAGAAAACCAGGCATATAGAAGGAAAACAGTAAGTATATACTGAAAAAAAAAGAAAGAATGTAAAAGGAATGGACATATTTGAAACCCATTCCATTGCTCCCACAGGGCTAGAATCCTAGTGATTCCTTTAAGGTCACATTGAGTATAGGTTGCCCCATGAACTCTTCAGCTCTTCACCCTCCATGAAGTTCTACTTTCCCCTAAAGTTATGAGGGGCCTGATTCGCCCTTTGGGGAACAAGTTGACTATTTTTTTCAGTGCCTAACCTAGAGTTAAACACTCAACACGTAATTCCCCCAACTGTCCATAGGAAGAAAAATATTGAAGTTGGGATTTAGAAGACCTGCGTGCTATATTTAGCTTTCAGTGTGATCTAATTTGATTTAATTATGTGATCTTCCCTCTTTTTTTCCTGAATCGTGTGATGTGGCCCTCACCTGATCTCCCTCAACCATCTCTAAAGTCTGGAGTTGCATTCGGAGGGTAGGGGTTACAGCCAAACTGTCTTGATTCATATCCCAGCTATGAAATTTCTTAGCTGTATGACCCTGGGCATGTTACTTAACCCTTCTGAATTCTCAGTTCCCTCATCATAGACTCATTGTGAAGGTTAAATAAATACATGCAAACTGCTTTGAATATTGCCAGGTACCTAAAATGTCAAACACTCACTAACATTATGCTCTAGCTACACAGGCCTTGTATTACTTACAACACGCCATCCTCCTTTCTACCTCAGAACTTTCAAACATGTGACTCCTCTCTCTCTTGGTTGTTCCTTGCTCATACTTTTCCTCCAGGTCTCAAGCGAGATGGCCCTTTGTCAGGGAGGCCATTCATGACCCGTGGAATTCTAGGTTAAGTCTCTCCTGATGCATTCCCATAGTTCCCTGCATATCAGCATGATTCTAAGCACACGTGCAATTTCTCGCTCAATGATCCTCTTTCAGGTTAGACTCTTCACTCCAAAGGTAAGAAGGGGATGTATTTGTCTTATTCATCCTTGGACCCTGAACACCGAGCACAGGTAACAATTCAATATTTATTGGGTAAATGAATCCGTGAACTGTAAAGAGAGAATTCGAGAAGTCTCGTGGAGGTGACAGTCCTTTACTTTGGGACAAGGTTACATCCAATGATGAAATTGTAAGATGCAAAATAGATTAGGTTAGCCACCTAGAGACCAGACAGTGTATACTCAAGTAGTTAGGCAGATGGAGAGACATACAAGCCCAGGCTAAGTCCTCCAGGATGGACGGGCCATGAGCAGTAGTTCTGCAAAACAGGGGAGCAGAAAGCTCAGTGGTGCACTGGATAACAAATATTTTTGCCACCTGGAATAAATGACCATGGCACATATCCTAAACCTTTCCTCTCCAAAGGGAGCAGCACATGATTCCAATCGCCCAGATAACTTCAGCAACGCCTTCTTTAGATACATTCCTGAAGAACAATGGTTCTCTCGGGCGTTGTTGCTTTTCTTCACTTCTTTAGCAACACACGCCAAAAAGAAGTGGCGATGAAAATACAGCTTTTAAGCTAGCACACGGCCCCTCCCCCCGAATCTACCTTTAGAGTAGAAAATAGCTCAGCATTAAATATTAAATAAGTGAAGTTGCTTGGTGCCACAGTAACCCGCAGCAGAGTTTCTAAAACACACTCACACATTTCTGAGCCTCCTAATTAATCAGAGGGAGTTAGAAGCTCATTGCATTGCAGGCAGCTCTCACAAGCTTGTTTTAAAGGAGTTAAAGACCTGTGTTGATTGGAGCAAGTTGGGAGTTCCAACAATAAAGACAATGTGTCCAAGGCGCAGAGGCCGTTGTGCGGCAGAAGCAGAAAGAAGTTAGGCAAGTGGACTTGGCTGACTGGCAGCCTGGTGCCTTCCTCCGGAATTAGCACCTCAAAACATACCTCATCAAACTGCCTGTACATCCTCTCATTTGGGCAGAACAGGCAGGTCCCCACTCTTGTGTTTGGGCTTTAGTTCCTCGAACTTGGCCACGTGGCGCAGCTGCTGAGGCGTGCAGGGCGGTGGAGATGGGGAGTGCAGGAAGGAGGGCGCAGAGTCCTGGCGCAGGCTTGCCGCGCACACAGAGGGGAGAGAAACTGTCCCCTCGCTCCTGCACAGTGGGAAAGAGGGGTGAAGGGTCTGCAGATTAATTCATGGTGACAACCTTTGTGAAGAACCTCGGCGTTTGATCTTGAAAAGACTTCAAAATTCTTTTGATGGCTTTGAGAAGAGACTGGGTAAAAAGTTAACTTCCTTTTTGATTCTCTTATCAAGAGTAAATAAAGTTCAACTTCGCACGTTCTCTAGCGAGCGAGCCCTCCCCCCCTTCCTGGGACCCAGAGATCGAGTTTGTGATTGACAGAATTCAATAAACACGGGGAAATGTGACCCGTTGGGGAACAAAGATCCCAATGTGTTCCTCTCCAAAGGGAACCTGACTCTTCCCCTGAAACTGTCATAAGCCTAGGCCAGAGAAACATTCCTACCTCTGCAGGTAGGCGCTGAGCGATCCGGTGCGCTGGTCCTGACCCCAGAGCTGCAGTGCACTTCCTTTTCAATGAAACTGACCTGGGCAGGAAGACAGAAGATCCAGCACCTGATGAACGGACAGAATGAGGTTAGCTGGCTTTGCAAACAGGGTTCCTCCAATGTGCCTCCAAGTGACCTTGTCTCGGTGATGTCCTCTTCCTAGGCCTCGGGTTCCCATCTGTGCCATGGGATAACAATTTCATCCTTCTCTAACTCATCAGGTCAGCATCAAAATGCTGACATTTCACCTGCCATCCTGCTACACAGCTGTATAGAAGAGTCTGGCCTCCAGTCCCCAGTGGTCTCATATCAGATGGGCTGATATTTCCACTTGGTGCTTGCTTAAAAAAAGGATGGGTTAGAGGGGTGGAGCAAGATGGCAGAGGAGTAGGAGACCTGGATTTCGTCTCCTCTCAGGAATTCAGCTGGACAGGGATCAAACCATTCTGAACACCTACAAACTCAACAGGAGATCGAAGAAAGGAATAGCAACAACTCTCTCATCAGAAAAGCGACCACTTTCTGGAAGGTAGGACGTGCGGAGAAGTGAATCCGAGGCGATACTCGGGAGGATAGACGGCGGGGGAGGGGCCTCCGTCGGCCGCTTCTGGCAAGTGACAGAGCCGCGGGGCACAAAATCGGAACTTTTAAAAGTCTGCTCCGCCGAGGGACGTCACTCTGGTGGCTAAGTGGGGGGTGGAACCCTCCGGGACAGTGTGGTCTCAGGACCCTCGGGGTCACAGAAAGACCGGGGGTGCCTGAGTGCGGCAGAGCTCCCAGGGATCGGAGCAGGAAAGCCGGCTGCAGAGGCGGAGCCCAGGCGCGGGCTCTCAGCTCGGGGTGGCCATAGACCGGGATCCGCGGTCCAGTCGGGCCCCTGCTCCTCCAGCAGGGACCCCACAAGCGGCAGATCCGGGGAGACTCCCCTTCCTCCCCCGGGAGGAGCCGCGCGGGAGGGCACCGCAGGGATCTGCTGGGTTTGGAGACTCCGCCCGGGGTCGGGTGCCAGAGATAGAAACGCGCGGTCACAGGCCGGGGGAGCACGGAGTGCGGCCGGAGACCGCGGAGACGGGAGTGACTGACGGCTTTTCTCTGGGGGCTCACTGAGGAGCGGGGCCCCGAGTTCTCGGCTCCCCCGGGGCGGAGATTGGGAGGCCGCCATTTTCACTCTCCGCCTCCAAAGCTGTACGGAAAGCTCGCAGGGAACAAAAGCCCCGGAGAGCAAACGCGAGCAGATCACTTAGCCGGGAGGGGGCAAGGGCGGGGCAATTCCGCCTCCGGCAGAGACATTTGGGAACCACGGCAACAGGCCCCTCCCCAGAAGATCAGTGAGAACAGCCAGCCAAGACCAAGTTTACCGATCAATGAGAACGGCAGAACTCCAGCGCTAGGGGACTACTGCACATAGACTCCATGGCTTTTTTACCATGATTCTTTAGTCTTTCAAAGTTAATTTTTTTTGAATGGTCTTTTTTTTTTTTTGAATTTTTCTTTTTCCCTTTTTCAACCAACATCTTCTCAATTCCTTTTTTAAAAAACATTTTTAGTTTTCATTTTTAGAGTCATATTCTATCCCTTCATAGTAGTTACCCTTATTTTTGGCTTATATATATAAGTTGTTCTCTCTTTAAAATTTTGAGATAATTTCTTCTAACAGATCAAAATATACCCTAAATCACTAGTGTATGGTTTTTTCCTACTCTCCTGCCTGATCACATACTCTCCCTTTTTTTTCTTTTTTTTTTTAAATCCTCTTCCTTCTTTTTTCAAACAAGATATCAATTCCTTTTATAAAATTTTTTATAATTTCCATCTTTAGGGATGGGGATAGGGATCAAACCAAGTCATATTCCATCCCTTCATCATATCAACCCTTATTTTTGTACATATATAAGTTTTTCTTTCTTTAAAATTTTGGGAGACACTTTCTTCTAACAGTCCAAAATATGCCCAAAATCTAGTGTGTGGCACTGATCTATGCACCAGCCTGATCATATTGTATCACATGCTGGTTTTTTGTTTTGTTTTGTTCTGTTTTTGTTCGTTTTTGTCTTTGTCTTTTTCTTTTTTCTTTCTTTCCCTTTCTTTTCCCCCAGCTTCCGGTCTTTTCTGATTTGTTTAGAGTATATTTTCTGGGGACGTTGTTACCCTGTTAGCATTTTGTTCTCTCATTCATCTATTCTCCTCTGGACAAAATGACAAGATGGAAAAAATCACCTCAACAAAAAGAACAAGAGGCAGTACCGACTGCCAGGGACCTACTCAATATGGACATTAGTATGATGTCGGATCTAGAGTTCAGAATCATCACTTTAAAGACACTAGCTGGGCTTGAAAAAAGCATGGAAGTTATGAGAGAAATCCTCTCTGGAGAAAAAAAAGAACTAAAATCTAACAAAGTCAAAATCAAAAAGGCTATTAATGAGGTGCAATCAAAAATGGGAACGCTAACTGCTAGGATAAATGAGGCAGAAGAAAGAATCAGTGACACAGAAGACCAAATGATGGAAAATAAAGAAGCTGAGAAAAAGAGAGATAAACAACTACTGGATCATGAGGGCAGAATTCAAGAGATAAGCAATACCATAAGATGAAACAACATTAGAATAATTGGGATCCCAGAAGAAGAAGAAAGAGAGAGAGGGGCAGAAGGTATATTGGAGCAAATTATAGCAGAGAACTTCCCTAATTTGGGGAAGGAAACAGGCATCAAAATCCAGGAGGCACAGAGAACCCCTCTCAAAATCAATAAAAATAGGCCAACACCCCAACATCTAATAGTAAAACTTACGAGTCTCAGAGACAAAGAGAAAATCCTGAAAGCAGCTCGGGAGAAGAGATCTGTAACCTACAATGGTAGAAATATTAGATTGGCAACAGACCTATCCACAGAGACCTGGCAGGCCAGAAAGGACTGGCATGATATATTCAGAGCACTAAATGAGAAAAATATGCAGCCAAGAATACTATATCCAGCTAGGCTGTCATTGAAAACAGAAGGAGAGATAAAAAGCTTCCAGGACAAACAAAAACTAAAGGAATTTACAAACATGAAACCAGCCCTACAAGAAATCTTGAAAGGGGTCCCCTAAGCAAACGGAGAGCCTAAAAGCAACCTAGACCAGAAAGGAACACAGACAATATACAGTAACAGTCACCTTACAGGCAATACAATGGCACTAAATTCCTATCTTTCAATAGTTACCCTGAATGTAAATGGGCTAAATGCCCCAATCAAAAGACACAGGCTATCAGATTGGATAAAAAAAACAAGACCCATCAATATGCTGTCTGCAAGAGACTCATTTTAGACCCAAAGACACCCGCAGATTGAAAGTGAGGGGGTAGAAAACCATTTACCATGCTAATGGACACCAAAAGAAAGCTGGGGTGGCAACCCTTATATCAGACAAATTAGATTTTAAACCAAAGACTGTAATAAGAGATGAGGAAGGACACTATATCCTACTTAAAGGGTCTATCCAACAAGAAGATCTAACAATTGTAAATATCTATGCCCCTAACATGGGAGCAGCCAATTATATAAGCCAATTAATAACAAAAGCAAAGAAACACATCGACAACAATACAATAATAGTAGGGGACTTTAACATCCCCCTCACTGAAATGGACAGATCATCTAAGCAAAAGATCAACAAGGAAATAAAGACTTTAAATGACACACTAGACCAAAGGGACTTCACAGACATATTCAGAACATTCCATCCCAAAGCAATGGAATACACATTCCTCTCTAGTGCCCATGGAACATTCTCCAGAATCGATCACATCCTAGGTCACAAATCAGGTCTCAACCGGTACCAAAAGATTGGGATCATTCCCTGCCTATTTTCAGACCACAATGCTTTGAAACTAGAACTCAATCACAAGAGGAAAGTCGGAAAGAACTCAAATACATGGAGGCTAAAGAGCATCCTACTAAAGAATGAATGGGTCAACCAGGAAATTAAAGAAGAATTTTAAAAATTCATGGAAACCAATGAAAATGAAAACACAACTGTTCAAAATCTTTGGGATGCAGCAAAGGCAGTCCTAAGAGGAAAGTATATAGCAATACAAGTCTTTCTCAAGAAACAAGAAAGGTCTCAAATACACAACCTAACCCTACACATAAAGGAGCTGGAGAAAGAACAGCAAATAAAGCCTAAACCCAGCAGGAAAAGAGAAATAATAAAGATCAGAGCAGAAATCAATGAAATAGAAACCAAAAGAACGTAGAACCGATCAACGAAACTAGGAGCTGTTTCTTTGAAAGAATTAACAAGATTGATAAACCCCTGGCCAGACTGATCAAAAAGAAAAGAGAAATGACCCAAATCAACAAAATCATGAATGAAAGAGGAGAGATCACAACCAACACCAAAGAAATACAAACAATCATAAGAACATATTATGAGCAACTCTATGCCAGCAAATTAGATAACCTAGAAGAAATGGATGCATTTCTAGAGATGTGTCAATTATGAAAACTGAACCAGGAAGAAATAGAAAACCTGAACAGACCTATAACTACTAAGGAAATTGAAGCAGTCATTAAAAATCTCCCAAAAAACAAAAGCCCAGGGCCAGATGGCTTCCCAGGGGAATTCTACCAAACATTTCAAGAAGAATTAATACCTATTCTTCTGAAACTGTTCCAAAAAATAGAAATGGAAGGAAAACTTCCAAACTCGTTTTATGAGGCCACCATTACCTTGATCCCAAAACCAGACAAAGACCCCATCCAAAAGGAGAATTATAGACCAATATCCTTGATGAACATGGATGCAAAAACTCTCACCAAAATACTAGCCAATAGGATCCAACAGTACATTAAAAGGATTATTCTCCACGACCAAGTGGGATTTATCCCTGGGCTGCAAGGTTGGTTCAACATCCGCAAATCAATCAACGTGATACAATACATTAACAAAAGAAAGAACAAGAATCATATGATCCTCTCAATAGATGCAGAAAAAGCATTTGACAAAGTACAGCATCCTTTCTTGATCAAAACTCTTCAGAGTATAGGCATAGAGGGTACATACCTCAATATCATAAAAGCCATCTATGAAAAACCTACAGCAAATATCATTCTCAATGGGGAAAAACAGAGCTTTCCCCCTAAGGTCAGGAACACGGCAGGGATGTCCACTATCACCACTGCTATTCAACATAGTATTAGAAGTCCTAGCCACAGCAATCAGACAACAAAAAGAAATCAAAGGCATCCAAATCGGCAAGGAAGAAGTCAAACTCTCACTCTTTGCAGATCATATGATACTTTGTGTGAAAAACCCCAAAGACTCCACCCCAAAACTGCTAGAACTCATACAGGAATTCAGTCAAGTGGCAGGATATAAAATCAATGCACAGAAGTCAGTGGCATTCCTATACACCAACAACAAGACAGAAGAAAGAGAAATTAAGGAGTCAATCCCATTTACAATTCCACCCAAAACCATAAGATACTTAGGAATAAATCTAACCAAAGAGGCAAAGTATCTGTACTCAGAAAACTATAAAATACTCATGAAAGAAATTGAGCAAGACACAAAGAAATGGAAAAATGTTCCATGCTCATGGATTGGAAGAACAAATATTGTGAAGATGTCAATGCTACCTAGAGCAATCTACACATTCAATGCCATCCCTATCAAAATACCATACACTTTTGTCAAAGAAATGGAACAAATAATACTAAAATTTGTATGGAACCAGAAAAGACCCCGAATAGCCAGAGGAATGTTGAAAAACAAAAGCAAAGCTGGCAGCATCACAATTCCGGACTTCCAGCTCTATTACAAAACTGTCATCATCAAGACACTGTGGTACTGGCACAAAAACAGACACATAGATCAATGGAATAGAATAGAGAGCCCAGAAATGGACCCTCAACTCTATGGTCAACTAATCTTCGACAAAGCAGGAAAGAATGTCCAATGGAAAAAAGACAGTCCTTTCAACAAATGGTGTTGGGAAAATTGGACAGCCACATGCAGAAGAATGAAACTGGACCATTTCCTTACACCACACACAAAAATAGACTCCAAATGGTTGAAAGACCTCAATGTGAGACAGGAGTCCATCAAAATCCTAAAGGAGAACACAGGCAGCAACGTCTTCGACCTCAGCCACAGCAACTTCTTCCTAGAAGCATCGCCAAAGGCAAGGGAAGCAAGGGCAAAAATGAACTATTGGGACTTCATCAAGATAAAAAGCTTTTGCACAGCAAAGGAAACAGTCAACAAAACCAAAAGACAACCGACAGAATGGGAGAAGATATTTGCAAATGACATATCAGTTAAAGGGCTAGTATCCAAAATCTATAAAGAACTTCTTAAACTCAACACCCAAAGAACAAATGATCCAATCAAGAAATGGGCAGAAGACATGAACAGACATTTTTCCAAAGAAGATATCCAAATGGCCAACAGACACATGAAAAAGTGCTCAACATCACTCAGCATCAGGGAAATCCAAATCAAAACCTCAATGAGATATCACCTCACACCAGTCAGAATGGCTAAAATTAACAAGTCAGGAAACGACAGATGTTGGCGGGGATGTGGAGAAAGGGGAACCCTCCTACACTGTTGGTGGGAATGCAAGCTGGTGCAGCCACTCTGGAAAACAGTATGGAGGTTCCTCAAAAAGTTGAAGATAGAGCTACCATACGATCCAGCAATTGCACTACTGGGTATTAACCCCAAAGATACAAATGTAGGGATCCGAAGGGGTACGTGCACCCCAATGTTTATAGCAGCAATGTCCACAATAGCCAAATGGTGGAAAGAGCCAAGATGTCCATCGACAGATGAATGGATAAAGAAGAAGTGGTATATATATACAATGGAATATTATGCAGCCATCAAAAGGAATGAGATCTTGCCTTTTGCAACGATGTGGATGGAACTGGAGGGTGTTATGCTGAGCAAAATAAGTCAATCAGAGAAAGACATGTATCATATGACCTCACTAATATGAGGAATTCTTAATCTCAGGAAACAAACTGAGGGTTGCTGGAGTGGGGGTGGGGTGGGAGGGATAGGGTGGCTGGGTGATAGACACTGGGGAGGGTATGTGCTATGGTGAGCGCTGTGAATTGTGCAAGACCTTTGAATCACAGATCTGTACCTCTGAAACAAATAATATATGTTAAAAGAAGAAGGAGAAGGAGAAGGAGAAGAAGAAGTTAGCAGGAGGGGAAGATTGAAGGGGGGGAAATCGGAAGGGGAGACGAACCATGAGAGACAATGGACTCTGAAAAACAACCTGGGGGTTCTAGAGGGGAGGGGTGTGGGAGGATGGGTTGGCCTGGTGATGGGTATTAAGGAGGGCACGTTCTGCATGGAGCAGTGGGTGTTATGCACAAGCAGTGAATCATGGAACACTACACCAAAAACTAATGATGTAATGTATGGTGATTAACACAACAATAAAAAATTTTTTTAAAAAGGATGATTTAGCCTGGTGATGGGTATTAAAGAGGGCACATATTGAATGGAGCACTGGGTGTTATATGCAAACAATGAATCATGGAACACTACATCAAAAACTAATGATGTAATGTATGGTGATTAACATAACATAATAAAATAAAATAAAATAAGGAAGTACACTTTTGATTCAAATAACTAATGGCTTGTACCAAGAAGAATAAATATTTCTAATAAAAGCTGTGTGAATCTTTTCAATTTTATCCTCTGTGCCTCCATTAGCAACTCAAAATTAATTATTTACATTTTGAAAACCTAAGCAACAATTTTGGAGCTTTTCCACTAATTTTTTTAAAGACTTTATTTATTTGTGCGAGAGAGCACGAGCAGGGGAAGAGGCAGAGAGAGAAGGAAAGAATCTCAAGCAGACTCCCGCTAAACGCAGAGCCTATGTCAGGGCTCAATCTCACAACCCTGAGATCATGACTTGAGCCAAAATCAAGAGTCGGATGCTTAACTGACTGAGCCACCCAGGTGCCCCTCCACTAATTTTTAATGTAGTATTACATATCCAGGCTTAACTTTATACATCTACTTTGGTTAGATTTATCATCTGTAATTTATCAGCATTCTTACTTGATAGTCCATAACCTTCCCCAAGACATTTGCACACCCCAGAGGCTTCTACAGGGTGTAATGTTCCTCCCATTCTTCTTCAGTTGGGGGTCTTCACCTGTTTACCAAATAGTCTCTTATTAGCTCTAGTCCTCCGAGAGAAAGAATGACTTGTGTTCACATTTTTAACTTTCTGGCTCTCATCTATGGCCTCCTCATATATTATATTCAATTCAATCAACAGTTATCGAGTTCCCAATATGTGCCAGGAGCCTCACTGGCACCTCCTGCTTTCCAGATGTAGATAGTCTTGTGGAGGCAGATTTCTATCTCAGAACTTTTGTCTGCCCCAAGGGGCTTTTGGAGATCATTCACCATAAATCCCTTTATTTTATGGATGCAGCAAGGTAAGGCGATTTACCCAAGTTCTACCTTCCCAATGACTGATTAAGGACTGGAGTTTGGGCCCTATGGTTCCGAGTCTAGGGTTTGTCCCACCATATGCTAGCAGGGGAATGAAAACAAACACAAAACAAAAAAAGTTTCTCCACTGTTGCTTTATCCAGTGAAGAGAGAAACACAAGAGCAATCTCTGTTCTATGGATCTGAGAATTAGGGTAGACAACTAAGAAGTAACTTAGAAATACATAAACATTTTAAATCCAACACTTCATCATCTACAAATTTATATTGGACATTTAGGAAATTTGAGACGATTTAACCCGGGCCAATATTTAATCAATCCTGCTATTTCCTGTCTCCTAACTCTCTTCATGTGTTCTTGAAGTTGAATGTAACTCTAACTCTGATCCAATCAGACCCATTTTTTTTCTTTAATAGTTTGAAATATTTTTTTAGGTTGCAAAGATTATGAGTTACTTTTTAATTTTACTTACTGTTTTATTGAGGTACAACTGATACACAAAAATTGCCCAGATATCATGTATGCAATTTGATGAGTTTGGTCTTATGCATAACCCTTGAAACCAATACCATGGCCACCATCTCCAAAAGTTTCCTTGTGTCCCTTTGTTTTTTGTTTGTTTGGTTGGTTTTTTCCTCTGTGTGTGTGTGTGTGTGTGTGGTGGGAACATTTATTATGAGATCTACTCTCTTGACACATTTTTTTTAAAGATTTTATTTATTTATTTGAGAGAGAGAGAATGAGAGAGAGCACATGAGAGGGGGGAGGGTCAGAGGGAGAAGCAGGCTCCCTGCCGAGCAGGGAGCCCGATGCGGGACTCGATCCAGGGACTCCAGGATCATGACCTGAGCTGAAGGCAGTCGCTCAACCAACTGAGCCACCCAGGCGCCCCCCTTTTGACACATTTTTAAGTGTACAATACAGTAATGCCAACTATAGATACTGTGTGTTGCCCAGCACATCTCTAAGCATATTCATCTTGTATAACTGAAACTTTATACCAATTGAATAATAATTCCCCATTTCCCTCATCCTCTGGCCCCTAGTAACCACTGTTCTATTCTCTGCTTCTGTGGGCTTGACTGTTTGAGGTACCTCCTAGAGATGATATCATACATTATTTGTCCTTCTGTTACTGGCTTATTTTACTTAGCATAATGTCCTCTGGGTTCATCCATATGGTTGTAAATGGCAGGATTTCCTCTTTTTTAAAAGGCTGAATAACATTCTATTGTGTGAATATACCATGTTTTGTTTAACCATTCATCTGTTGATGAACATTTAGAGTGTTTCCATATCTTGGCTATTGTCATAATGCTGCAATGTATGTGGGAATGTAGATATCTCTTCGAGATACTGATTTCCTTTCCTTTAGATATACACCCAGAAGTGGGATTGCTGGATCAAATGGTGGTTCTATTTTTATTGTGGGGACGGGAACCTCCATACTGTTCTCCATGGCAGCTGCATGATTTTACATCCCCACCAACTGTATAGACGGGTTCTAATTCCTCCACATCCTTACCAACACTTTTTACCTTTTCTTTTTTGACTACCTTATCACCTGTCTGTACTTTCCTCTTACCTGTGTGCTATTTCCAGAGTGTTCTTAAGGGAAGCCTTGCTAACCAGTGATCCCCACCACATATTAAGCACACTGAAGTTGTCTCCTACCCTATCCATCACTTGCTGTAGGGCCCTTTCCTTAAAGATCTAAGCTTTTAACCAGGCTGGAATTTTAAAGCATAGCCAACCAGCCTTGGCCTATCTCAAGGGGCTGTTTCTGCTGACCCCTCTCATGTGTTCCTGCTTAGAAGTACCTCACCCCAGCAGCCCAGGAGTGATCTCAGAATATATGAAACATCCTTCAGGGACTTGTTTAAAAACCTTTTGTGTACATAAATTCAGAGCAAATAATAGCCTATTCCATAAATGTCATGAGGCCTTAGAGATTATCTCATCCAATTACAGACAACTGAGGCTCAGAGAGGTGAAATAAATTACCCAAATGTATGTAGCTACTTGGTGACAGAACTAAGTTTAGGATTCAAGTTTCCTAAAACCCATTGTAGTACATTTTTCAATATATCACATTCCTAATCAAATTAGAACTATATAAGTAGTAATGAATTAGTAATGAATATTTACTGAGCGCTAGAAGGCAAAAGGCTCCATGCTAGGTGCTGCAGGGGATACAAAAATGAATTACATGCGCTTTCCATCCTCTAGGGGCTCGTAGCCTAGGAGAGGAGGGAAAGAACCCTGTAATTTAAGGCAGCTTTCAGAAAACTACAGTATTGGAGATTAAGCAATAAAAGATTGGGAGAGATGAGAAAAGGAGTTATTTTGACTCTAGAGATTTAAGAAACCCAGTGGAGAAGCCATGTTTGAGCTGAGCCTTGAAGGATGAGTAGAATTTTGAGAATGGCCATGGAAACAGAGAGCAACAGGATGTAGCCATAGAGCAGGATGGGTTTCTGAGCTCCCCTCTGACCTCACTAATTCATTAGAGAAGGTGGCATCTGAATTTCTGGTGACCAGGTGCAGGGTTAGACCCTCTGGACTGGGCTTGGAAGTCTAGCTTCTGATCCATTTCCAGTACTGGCACAGGCCATAATGTTTACTGACTGGTGTATGTAAATGCTATGGCCTGTGTTGTCTGGGTTCATATCCTATCCCCACCACCTACGAGCAGAATGACATTGTGCAAGTTATTTAAATCGCCCTTGGCCTCATCTGTAAAGTGGAAACTATAACATTTACCTCATAAGCTTGTTGTGAGAATTAAATGAGTTAATATAGGTAAAGTACTTAGAACAATGTCTGGGACATGGTGTTAGATAAGTGTTTGTTCATAGGGTCCAAACTGACTGAATGCAGTAGGTTCTTTCAGATCAAACATTCTTTGTAGAAGCAAAACAAAACCAAATAAAAACTGGGGAGTTCCTATTCTGTTACTCAGATAAAAAGGAGGAGAGAAATACCTTGGTACCAAATTCTGTGATGAATTAAGGAAATAAATACTTAGGGTAGAGTGTCCTTCATCATTGCCCCAATGCCCTGACTCACCTCTGCCAGCAGATCCCAGACAGGTGAGGTGACCCCCTGTGATGTTCCTCACCCTGAGATGATGGGTTTGGCCTTACCTGGAATTACAGTCTGTTTTTGGTAATGCATTGAAGTCACATGGGAGCTTGATTCTCCATGGCTCAGAATAGATCCTGACCTCACTGTGGGCTAATGGTTTCATGTATCCCAGATTGCATTACTACCAGGAATCGATTTTCCAGCTCTTTAAAAACAAGTCTATTTTGGTCACCTTTCCCCCACTCTTAGAGATGTATTTATTTCCCAGAATGTGTAGTGACTCTCAGACAAAATAAATTCTGATAACTGAAATGGAAGCCATCTGTTGTCCAGTTGTCAGGAAAGTTGGGAGGTTTTCCTTGGGAAATTCTTTTGTAGGTCAAAGCAAAGGAAATTCATTTCTCTAATGTGGAGGCCCAAAGTGAAACAAACAATGTAACATCCAACTGAGATTTGAGAACTTCTAGGAATGCTGTCTGGTATATGGAGCTCAACAGGTTATAGAGTGGCACTATCCAATATGGTAGCCACTAACCCAAATGGTTATCAAGCCCTTGGAATGCCGCTGGCATATTTAAGGAAATGAATTTCCAACATTGTCTAATTTTAATTCATTTTAATTTAAAAATCAGTACTTCATTCAATACTGAAAAACTTTCTAAGTTTGGGGAAATTGGGGGATACAAATATACATCAACTATAAATATTATGGAATCTAAATACATATCAAGTATTTCTGATTAAAATTTAGCATCCAAATTAAAATGTGTTATAAGTGCAAAATACACTGGATTCATAAACTTAGTATTAAAAAAGAATGTAAAATATCTCTTTAATAATCTTCTCACATTGATCACATGTTGAAATGATAATATTTTGGTTATGTTGGATTGAATAAAATATATCATTAAAGTTAAGTTCACTGAACTCTTATTTAATGTGGCTTAGAAAAAATCTAAAATACTTTTGGGGCTCACATTATATTTCTATTGGACAGCACTATTATGGAACAGTTTCAAAAATACCAACCCATTTGTTCTTTACCCCATGAGTTTCTCAGAACAAGTATTATTATTTCTGTTTTGAAGATATGGAAGCAAAGGTTCAGGTAGTTGTGGCTCACCAAACCCTGGAATGAGAGGCAGAGACTGACTTCATGGCTTCTGAATGAAATCCCAGCTCTTTCAGCGCATTGGCTGGCTTGAAACGACAGAGGAAACTTAAGAAAGGCCACTTGGACTTTTAAACTGAACCTACTAATTCTGTACCTAAGCAGTTCAAGGGAGTCTAACAAGCCTTAAAAAACAACATATCCCAAGCAAAGTTCACATGAAGATGCACACCAGAGACACTTTCAACATATGAACTGAGTTTATTTGGCCTTTGTGTCTGTTTGGGGATTCTTGAACAAGCGTTTCCATGCTATACGCAGCTATTCAAATGTATCATATGACCATTGCTCTGTATCATGCAGATGAATCTAGACAGTGAGGTTTGCCCAATAATTGCAAGGCCAACAACCAGCTGACTAACAAAAGGAAACTAAAATGTAGGCTAAATATAACAGCAAGAGAAAAAAGCTATAAGGAACCCAAGAGGAAAGCAAGAAATGTCCAATTCATTAATTGAAAACAAAAACAAAAACAAAAACAAAACCCATACAATTTCACAGATTATTAAAAACAGAATTTAAAAAATAAAGAGGGACAACATCTTCATGAATGAGAACATGAAATATTGTAAGTTGTTGCTTCTCTCTTCAACTACCAACAGGGAGCATTTAATAAAGAAACATGTTAAACTACACCATAGGGATACAATCAGCCAAATAACAAACCGTTGGCAACTCTACCAGACAAACACCCAGATTCTCCAAAAACAATATATTTCAAGAGGCACACAAAAGAAATGGGGGAAATAACATAAAGATTTAAAAAGTCTTGGGACACATGGGTGGCTCAGTCGGTTAAGCATCTGCCTTCAGCTCAGGTCATGATCCCAAGGTTCTGGGATCGAGTCCCACATCAGGCTCCTTGCTCTGACAAATAAATAAATAAAATCTTTTTAAAAAAAAAGATTTAAAAAGACTTAAAAGATACAATATCAATTATAATCTGTGAATCTTGTTTGATCCTGATATTTTTTAATTACTAAAACTTTTTTAATTTAAGAATTTTAAACAACTGGAAATTTGAACATTGGATATTTGATAAGGAATTGTTGTTCCATTTTGTTAGCTATGATAGTGAAATTGTAGTTACTAGTTTAGTAGTCCTTATCTTTTAAAGCCTTTCTTAAGTTTCTTAAGTTTCCCTTATAGTTGCAAGCCAACCAATGCACTAGAAGATCTGGGATTTAAAGGTACAATTTACATTTGTAAAATATTTACAAATAAAATATGCCTGAGATTTGCTTCAAAATACTATAAAAGTAGTTTAAACTCTGACACAATTCTAAATTACTGTTAGTTCTATACAGGTAAAAAGAATTGAAAACAGAAGAATATATTCCAGGGCCCTTGTTACAGACTCAATTTTCTTTTAATAAAAGCTTGCTACCCAAGATTTCTGAAATGTCTGCTTTGAGGTATGATAGAGTAAGTGGTATCAGACTAGCTCTCTCACTTGAACTAGAAAATTTTAACTAGAAAAATTGGTCAAAATATAGGAAACAAATATAGACTGTGGCCCTAAGATAAAAGATAAAAATGAGATAAGCCCAATAATTGCTTTTACTTTCTGACTAGAGATATATTCCTGAATATAAAGCTAGGAGGGAAGTTCCTTAGCAAAGCAAAGAGTTCTTGCTGGCTTGAGAAGACAGAACTCCAAGTTTAGGGAGGCTGTAGTGGCTGGAATGTGCAAGTTGGAGTACTTGAGAGAAGAGAGCTATGCCGAGAAAGAACTCCAGAAATCTGGAAAGAGATCTCAGATTAATCCTAAACCAATACATGCATCTGGTGAGAGTATAAGAGGCTTGGTAAAGAAAAACAACCAAGGAATAATCAATTACCAGGGAACTATAAACTGAGCAGCTACCAAATCTCACATAGGACTGGGGGACTTTGAAATTCCTCCAGACAAGTAAGCGATTTCATTAAACACTTAAAGAATTTCACAGAGACCCAGAAAGGACACACCTTAATAGTGGAGCTAACATCACCCTAGATTAAAGGCCACAAAATGACCCTAACTGAGCTCAAAAACAAACCTCAAAGGATCAAGCTGATGCAGAAGTAAATTAACTGCCTGCCAGAATAATGCCCAACACTGTTTAAATAAAGGCAACAAAACCAGACACTCAACAAGTGGCATTAAATGTCTCACATTCAATCAAGAATTACTAGACATATGGAGAAGCAGAAAAATGAGACCTCTATGCAGGAATGAAATCAAACATTAGAAAAAGATCTAGAAATAATATATATGATGAAATTAGCAGAAAATATTTTATGATAAATATAAATATGTTCAAGAATTTAAAGGAAAACATGAACAAAATAGAAACTTCATGCTGCTTGTAGACATAAGTCTAGAAAAGACAAATCTAATCTATAGTGACAGAAGGCAGATCAGTAGATGACTAGGGGTGCAGATGGGAGATTGACCGGAATGGGGCTCCTGGAATTTTTTTTTTTTTGGAGTATTTTATAATTTGATTGGGGTGCTGATTATACTCAAAACTCATCAAAATGTACACATAAAATGGGTGCATTTTATTAGATATGTAAATTATATCTCCAAAAAAAGTTGATTTAAAATACTCAAAAAATAAATAAAAACAAGCAGAGGATAGTGGATGAGGGTGTGAATGGACCTAGACTGGCCATGAGTTAATGATTTGTGGGGCTGGATAATGGCTACATAGTAATTTGCTATATTATTCAAAATTCTCCATAATTAAAAAAAGGTTGGGTGTATATATCTTTTAAGGGGGAGAAATAGACTGCTGATTCTTCAGAGGAAATATAATATTGCAGATGTGTTTTCTTTAGCATCTCCTTAAGCCTTTTCTCTTTCTAAAAAATTATTTATTTTTTATTTATTTATTTTTTTTAAGATTTTATTTATTGAGCGAGATAGTGATAGAGAGAGAGCATGAGAGGGGGAGAGTCAGAGGGAGAAGCAGACTCCCCGCTGAGCAGGGAACCCGATACGGGACTTGATCCCGGGACTCCAGGATCATGACCTGAGCTGAAGGCAGTTGCTTAAACAACTGAGCCACCCAGGCACCCCCTATTTTTCTTTTACAACCTCAGTTCTTATTTCATTCCTACTACCTCTTCATAGACACGCACTCTAAGTGCTCCACATCCTTGGATATTTATGTATCTTTGAAAAATAGTATTGCCTTTGGTATATATGTATTTTATATATATATGTGGTATTGTGCTATATATTTCATCTTGTTTCTTCTTTTTTGTTTCACTCAGCACTATTTAGAAGCTATATGTATCTCTTCTTTATTGCTCTGTTGAAAGGGTTTTACTTATTCATTCCCCTAGTGTGGGATGCCTCCATTGTCTCTTATTCCTCACTTATACACACACACACACACACACACACACATACACATACACACACCCAAAAGCCCAAAAAATTCTTGTTTATGTCTTCTGCATCTATGTACTGGTTTTTCTGTATAATTTTTTCTGTGTAATTCCGGTAATGGAATGGCTGAATCTTACACTATATACATACTTAATTTCCATGAGGACTCCTTCCATCAAACCTTCAAATGGTTTCTCATCCTATTCTGAGTGAAGTCCAAAGTCTTCAAATACATACAATGAATGTGCTTGTTATCTGCCCCCATTTCTTTCTCTTGCCTCATTTCCTCTTACTCTCCTCCTAATTTCCTTACCTCAAGCCACACTAACATTGTTGTTCTGTAAACATTTCAGTCTTGCTCTCAATTCAGGTCTTTGTGCTTGCTGTTCACTTTGCCTGGGACTCTCTCCTCCAGAATTACATGCTTTATCCCTCACAGGTCTTTGCTCAAATGTCTCCTTCTCAAAGAACTCTTCCCTCACCACCAAATTTAAAATTTTAACTATTCCTTTTTCCTCTAGCCATCCCCTACCCCTTACCCAGTCTTTCTTTTCTCCATGTAATTTATCACCATATGACATACCTTAATTTTACTTTTTAATTGTGTTTGTTGTCTTCTCTCTTTACTAAACTGTAAGTTTAATGAAGGCAAATGTTTTTATATGTTTTTGTTCTCACTAACTGTTGATTTCCCTAGCATCTAACATAGTTTCTGGCCCATTGTTAGCACTCAAATACTTATTGATTGAAATACTGCCAGATTCACGTGTAAAATAACTATACCAGGCTTTATTACTGTAAGCAATATGAAGATTCTCATTCCAGTCAAATATTTCATATTGTATGACTTTCTAATTTTTACCAACCTAAGGGATACAAAATGTTATTGTATTTTTGCTTTAATTTTATTTTTCTAATTACTAGTGAAGTTGAGCATTTCCTTATATATTTGTTATATATTTGTAGCTGCTTGTATTTTTCCAATCCAGAACAAGGCCCAAACTGTCTTCAATTCTATGAAGGCTGAGAGAGGTGAGGAAGCTGTGGAAGAAAAGTTTGAAGCTAGCAGGGGTTGGTTCATGAGGTTTAATGAAAGAAGCCATCTCCATATCATAAAAGTGCAAGGCGAAGCAGCAAGTGCTGATGTAGAAGCTACAGCAAGTTCTCCAGAAGATCTAGTTAAAATAATTGGTGGAGGTGGCTCCACTAAACAACAGATTATCAATGTAGGTTAAACAGCCTTCTATTGGAAGATGTCATCTAGAACTTTCATAGCTAGAGAGGAGAAGTCAATGTCTGGCTTCAAAGCTCAGGCTGACTCCACTCTTTGGGGACTAGTGATTTTAAGCTGAAGCCAATGCTCATTTATTATCCTGAAAATCCTAAGATCCTTAAGAATTATGCTAAATTTACTCTGCCTATGCTAAGTGGAACAGCACAAGCCTACATGACAACACATCTGTTTATTACAAGGTTTACTGAATATTTTAAGCCCACTCCTAAGGCCTACTACTCAGAAAAAGGATTCCTTTCAAAATATTACTGCTCATTGGGCACCTAGGTGGCTCAGTCATCAAGCATCTGCCTTCAGCTCAAGTCATGATCCCAAGGGTCCTGGGATCGATCCCCATATTGGGCTGCCTGCTCTGTGAGAAGCCTGCTTCTCCCCCTCCCTCTCACCCACTTGTGTTCCCTCTCTCACTGTCTCTTTCTCTCTCTCTCTGTCAAATAAATAAATAAAATCTTAAAAAATACATATTAGCTGCTCATCGACAATGCACCTGGTCACCCAAGAGCTCTGATGGAAATGTACAATGAGATTAATATTGTTTTCATACCTGCTGACACAGCATCCATTCTGCAGCCCATGGATCAAGGAGTAATTTTGATTTTATGTCTTATTATTTAAGAAATATAACTGCCATAGATAGTGATTCCTCTGATGGATCTGGGCAAAGTAAATTTAAAGCCTTTCTGGAAAGGATTCACCATTCTAGATGCCATTAAGAACATTCGTGATTCATGAGAAGAGGTCAAAATATCAACTTTAACAGGAGTTTGGTAAAAGTTGATCGCAACCCACATGGATGATTTTGAGGAGTTCAAGACTTAGTGGAGGAAGTACCTGCAGATGTGGTGGAAATAACAAGAGAACTAGAATCAGATGTAGAGCCTGAAGACATGACTGAATTGCTACAATCTCACGACAAAACTTGAACAGATGAGGAGATGCTTCTTATGGATGAGCAAAAAAGTGGTTTCTTGAGAGGAAATTTACACCTGGTGAAGATGCTTGAAGATTGCTGAAGTGACAGCAAAGAATTTAGAATATTAGATTAACTTAGTGGCAGGGTTTGAAAGGATTGATTCCAATTTTGGAGAAGTTCTACTTAACCTAAACCTAAACTTAATACCTTCTTTGAAAATTAACTCAAAATGGATCATATATCTATATGTATGACATAAGATATAAAGTTTTAGAAGAAAACATTGGAGAAAATATTTATGACTAAGGGTTAAGCAAGGAGTTCCTAGATACGATACCAAGGCCATGATTCATAAAAGAAAAAGTTAATAAACTGGACTTCATCAAAAGTAAAAATATTTGTTCAATGAAAGACTATAATAAGAGTATGAAAAGACAAGTCACAGACAAGGAGAATATATTTGCAAATCATATATCTAACAAAATACCCAGGATATATAAAGAACTTTCTAGACTCTATAGTGAGGTAACAAACAATCCAATTCTAAAATGGGTAAAATATTTGAACAGATGCTTCACCAGAGAAGATACGTGGATGGCAATCACACACAAAAAATGTTTAATATCATTAATCATTAGAAAAGTGCAAATTGAAGCTCCATTAAGATATCACTGCAGTAATAGAATAGTTAAAATAAAAAATACTGATAATACTGATAATAAAAATATAGATAATACCAAGCGCTGGTAGAATAACCACACCTCTCATACATTTCTGGTAAAGCTACTAGCAAATCTGGCAGTTTCTTACAAAGTTAAACATAAACTGACCATATGACCCAGAAGTCATACTCTTGGGTATTATCCTAGAGAAATGAAAAATTATGTTCACACAAAAACCTACATGCAAATGTTTATAGCAGTTTTATTCATAATAGCCTCAAACTGGAAACAATCCAAATTTACTTAAACAGTTGAATGGATAAAGAAACTGGTACATTTCATATCATGGAATACTACTTAGTAAAAAGGAACAAACTATTGATACATGTAACAACTTGCATGGAACTCAAAGGCATTATGCTTATGGGGGGTAAAAGTCAATATCAAGATTTATATACTGTACAATTTCATTTATATAATATTCTCAAATGACAAAAATCATGGCTCAAATGACGAAAATCAACCATCGGTGATTGTCAGGGATTGGGGAAAACATATGACTATTAAGGAGTAACATGAGGTTAAGGAACAACATGAGGGGATTTCTTTGTGGTGATGGAATAGTTCTGTGTCCTGAGTGTGGTGGTTGTTCATCAAATCTAGATATATGATAAAATTTCATAAAACCATACATCAAAAACATTTTCAAAGAAAGAGCATGTGAATCTAAATAAAATCTGTTCTCAAGTAGAGGCGCCTGGGTGGCTCAGTCAGTTAAGGGTCAGACTCTTGATTTCTGTTCAGGTCATGATCTCAGGGTCATATGATCGAGCCCTGGGTCTGGCTCCATGCTCAGCAGGGAGTCTATCTCTATCTCTCTCCCTCTCCGTCTCTGCCCCTCCCCCTGCTCGTGCTCTCGCTCTCTAAAATAAATAAATAAATCTTAAAAAAAAAAAAAGATCTGTTCTCGAGTAATAGCATTGTACCAATGTCAATTTCCTGGTTTTTACAATGTACTATGATTCTCTAAGATGTTCTCATTGGGAAAAACTGGATGAAGGGTACACAGGAGATTTCTCTATTATTTTTGTAACTTCTCATGAATCTTAAATTATTTCAAATAAAAAGTTATAATAAAAATAAATTTTGAAATATTATTGACTTCTATTTTCTGCCATCTACTTTCCCATTTTCTTCGTCAGACTTGTGCACTCTATATTCTTTTACTGCCTTTTTAGTGAGGTTCGAGTGGTAGTGCTAAACACTTGTGTTCGTTCTGCCATATTTAACCAGCAGTCCCTCTGTTCCAGTGTATTTCTTTCTTATTCTTTCAATAACTGTTCCAGAGCATTCATGGACTAGTTTCTCATGATAGTTGTGTTTTGAAATGACAGTATCTATACTTTTATTTCTGTCAAGGATCATAATTATGGCCACTAAGTACCCAAACTGAAAAAACAGTAAATGTGGTTAAATCAAACTTCCCTCATTTTATTGTTCTTAATACACTTTCTTATTGAAATATAAAACGTTATACAGAAAAATATACATGTAAATGTATAATTGATGCCATTTCACAGAGTAAAGATATTCAGACAACCATTGTCCATATCAAGAAATTAAATATTACTAGTACCCAGAATCTCCCCTTTTGCTTTCTCTGAATCATTAGTGCCCTCCTCAAAGATTACTCTAATTATAGAGACGAGGAAATTCTAGCTCGGAAAGATGAAGAGACTTGCCTAAGCACTCATAACAAGTGGCAGAGTTGGAGTTCAAATCCAAGTCTCCTAAAGACTAGGGCTTTTTTCAGGTCAGCAATCTTTCTCCAAAATTAGCTGTATTTTTATACATCATAAGACTTCTTCCCAAAGTTAGTGCCCATATTTCATTTATATTGAAGACAGTTTTAAGGATCAGTAAATGGAATCAGGTAAGTGGCCATTTGGTCTCCTTTCCATACCTAGACACTTGATAAATTAAAACTGCATTCATTCATTCATTCATTCAGTAGCATGCTCTATGAGAAGGATAAAGAATTAAACAGCCCCTATCCACCAGAGTAATTGCAAAAACCACTGACTTTAATATAAAGTAGGATGATAGGAGCATTAAATAAAAATATGGACACTCCCCCTTCCCATTTATCCTCTACATGGCTGACAAAATAATCTTTCTAAAACACCAATTTCATCATACCCTCCGCCCAAAGACCTTTACTCTCTTCCCATCGCATATTGCCTGCAGGATAAACTCCACATTCCTTTGTCTGGCATCTGACTCCTACAGAACTCCAGAGGTAGAGTCCATTCCTCTCTTCCTCACCCCCAATTGCGTTGAAACCAGATATATCTGGATTTGAATGGCAGCTCTACCCTTTCCTAAATGTCTGGCCTTGAGCAAATGGTTTAACCACTCTCAATTTCAGTGCCCATATTTATAAACTAGAGATAAACTTTCTTCACAGAGTCTATAAGGTAAAAGGAAATAATGTATACAATGTATTTTGCCTAGCGCTTAGCACATAGTATTTCATGAGTGGTAAGTATGTTGGATATTGTATCATGCTGAGCTGCTTGTAATTCCCAACTCGATGTTATCCAACTATTTCTTCTGTTTGGATGTTCTTCTCAGCCTCAACCTCTATCCTTTTCCGCTTGGTTAATTTCTACTTAAAAAAGTAACCCTTGGGTTTTGGTGCTCCCAGAGAGGTGCCTCAATGGAGATGCTCCATATTTAAGGGAAAGAGGAGAGTTTAGTAAGACCTGGAGCACAGAGCTGGAGCTCATGATGTTCCTGCTGAGGATTCAATTCTGTGAGAGCTCTGAAAATACCAGATAATAGATTTTTTTTTTTTAAGGTAGATGTGGATATACACACACATCTGGAAAGAGAAAGGCACAGGGCTCTCCGAAGCAAGGAATTAAGCTGGTATTTGTATTTGTATTATGGTGATTGGCTTTACCTTCTCATTTTGCATAATCTCTTTTTCAATGGTGAGGAGTGTAATTTCCCTTCAGTTCATAGAATAGTACTTGGAGAGGAGAGAGAGGAAGTCTCTGCATTTTGTGAAAGAGAAAATTACCGGCACCCCTTTTGTTCCCTTAGGCAGGATTTGGATGGATTACTCATACTTAAAAAGGAAGGCGGCTTTTAACCTTAAAAAAAAAAAAGAGAGAGAGAGAGAGAGAGAGAAAGAAAGAAAAGAAAGAAGAAAAAGAAAACTCCTTGCATTAACACAGTGCATTGACATGTTACTAAATCTAAGGAATTTTGAAGGACAAATTCCCAGACTTTATCCAAAACATGAAACAAATTCTTCAAACACAAGCTGCCAAGCTCATCAACTTGTTCAGATCCCTGCAACTTTGGTCTCACCAAACTGCTCGCTTAGCTCCTTGATTGGCTACTTAACCCTTCCAGGCTGATTGGGGTGGTAGGCAGGGGGAGTCTGGAGGCAGCAGTTCAACAAGCTCAGAGCACTGGCCCCTCTTGGAAGATCATACTTCTGGAATCGATTTGGGTCCAGAATTGCATTACCCAAGGAATGTGGAGTATGCACAGTCCTTGATGGCTTGTGAACCCACTTCCTGAAGCTGGCCACCAGCCAGAGCTAAGGCCATCAGCATCTTAAAAATGAATTCTTTATGAGACAAAGAACAATCCGCCCAATTTCTGAAATCACTGATGTGGAAAGCTTGTCTGTAAGTAACCTAAAACTTGGTCGACATTTAGACTCCTTTGTATTTCTATTATATGGGGAATCAAATGTCACCCCAAAATGTCTTTTCCTTTCTATAGGCAGGCATTGTAAGGCCTTGAATAGCTTGGGATTGCATCTTGCTGAAACTTAACTGCTCTACCCAGAAGTCTGTTTCTCTGTCAACAAGAGTGTTCACTAACTGCTCAAAAGACAGGACAGACAGGATTAAATGCAGTAAGGAGAGAAAAAGAGGAGTAATGATTTTGTCTCTCCAAGAACTAAAAGTCTAGTAGGCAAGATGAGACAAATATCTATGAAGGATGCTTAAAAATCCGAATAAAGCAGTTTTTGGAGAGGCATCCTGCAGTCTTTATAGGAAAGAGTGGGTTTTGAAGGCATGACTAAACGTAAGAACATCCCATCTGCTGAGAAAAGATGGGGATGCAGACTCACAAGCAGGAGTCAGCAAAAATAGCTGTGGGCCTGCCTGGCTGGAGGAGAGAAATCCTAGCCTGAGAGGACTGGCATAGGGTAGGGAGAGGAGGGGATGGGAGACAGGGAGTCCTGTGGGAGCTCAACTTTGCTTTATTTTTGTATGTAGATTATAATTATTTTAGTTACGTTTCTACTCTCAGGCAAGGCGTATTTTTACCTGATATTGTTCAGATTATCTTATTTCATTTCTATCTCTTGTTTGGATCATTTCTTTCAAAGTCAAAGTTACTGCCTTTGAAAGAAAATGTGCTGTTAGCCCATAAAAATCATTCTGGCTCTCAAATTCTACACTACCGTATAGGTCACCACATGAAGTAGATCTACTCTATCCAAGGAGGGAAGTATATCTTTTGATTCGGGTCACACAAGCATGGACCTACTGTTCCAATAATTATTTAATTAATTCTCTAGCACTCGGCAGGCAAATCTGATCATGTTATTCCCCCACTACCAAATCTCAGCAACTTACATAGTCATGATAATGATGATTCACCATCAATGTACATTCTCACATGTATGTGCTACTGAATACCCTTTTCTACCTGTGAAGAGGTCTAAGAAAAATCTACCTGAAAGGTAAATGTCTTATAGTTCTTAGTGTCAGAATTACACAACAATTCCTCATCATATCAATAATAAAAAGAAACATTCACAAAATGTATTGAGATTCTAGTGAGGCCAATATTTCCAAGTAAACCCCTAATATTGATCCCAATGAATTGAATCACACCAATTACATGGAACCTAGAGCTAGCCTGAGGGAATCATTCCAAATTGAATGAATCTTTCATGAGTTTTTTTTAAATTTCTGCCTTCTAAAATAACACAAGGACTGTGATTTTTTACCCTATTTCTAAACAGACTTTAGCCAATAAAATTAAATTAGCTTGAGTATAAATTCTTTGAGGATATAGAAAATGTCTGGAATAGTCCTTTGGTGAACAGATTAGGGACTAAGTGAATGAATGCATAACTTTTTCAAAGAAGCTCTTTTCATTAGTCAGGGATGGGCCAAATAATATGAAATGGCTGAAGATGGTAACAAATAAAACTGATTAAATCACTTGGGGTACCTTAAGGTGGTGTTAACAAGACTGCTGTGGAGAATCATTAGTTCACTTGGTTGGAAAATTAAGGTGATTGTACTTGCCATCATCATGGACTACTGCAGAGTGATCCAACTAACTTTCCACTGAGCAGTATATTCCAGGGCTTTCGAAGACCTCAACCATCCATAACATGTCTCCCCATCAGGGAGGGCCCCTTAAAGATAATCTGATACAGTCCGTGTGTTTACACGGAAGCAACAAATGTCCAAAGAGGCGCTATGACTTAACCAATGTCACACGTTTGTAGCAGAGCATGAAGGGTGTCCTGGTTCCAACCCAGTTAATGCTCCCTCTACTGTACCCATGGCTCCATGCTATGAACTCACAGGAAGGTGGAACAGCCAGGCCAATGGAAACTGATGAGCCCAGGATGCTAGACCCAAAAGGGCTGTGTAGGAAAGGCTGAGCTGGCTGTAAGTATTCAGAAGCAAACTGAGCTGTTTCCCGAGGGCTGTTAAATTAGGGTACAAGAGCCAGGAGACTGCAAGCCAGGTGAAGTAAAATGCAGGGAAAGCTTTGTTGGGCAAAGCTGGAGAGGGAACATAGCTCCAGTCCGGTCAGTAACCTCAGCTGCTATAAGGATCTGCCCAAAGGCAACAACGCCAGAAGAATTTGAGGTTCCTCTGCCGTTGGCTGAGACAAGGATAAAGTGGCTCATGAGATCCTCATAGCAAACATGACTAAGGGAGACACCATCATTTCCAGAGATGCTGGAGCAAAAATAAAACCAAGGACCGCAAAGAAATGACAGGGTGCTCAGATCCAAGCAGAACAAAAGGGCGGAGACTTGCCAGGAGTTTTTTTTTTTTTTTTTTTTTTTTTGTATTAGCATTCCTTTACTCCAGGAGTTGTTTTAAGAGAAAAATATCTTCACCCTCGTGTCAAGGAGAGAAAAATCACAAAGAAGAGAAAAGAGATCGTGTTAAGATGTATCTTGACGTGTCACCATGGCAGATAAAGACAAGGTAGCACAGAGTACTGCGCACTAGAGGGTTAAACAGTTTCCATAGCATGAAAAAATGGGGCCAAAGCGGAAGGTGAGGGGAAGGTTTTCGATCTCAGGCAGGAGTTTGGGAGCTAGAAGGTCTGAATATCCCAGGAGGAGAAAGCAGCATCCCAAGGGGTGGGGTCAGCAGAACAAGGACTGCACAGCAGTCGCCTCACCCCCACTCCTGAATAGAAAAATTACAATTCACGTGATGCCGACTGGCATGGCAGCAGAACATGATAAGCCAAAGGAGAGAAACGAGGCTTCTTCAGAAATTGAAATGAGCTCGACCCGGCGGATGGGCCCTCTTGCCACAACCACACAGTGGTGGATTTGGCAAGGGTCAACAGATCGTAGTCATTCTGGAGCCAAGGCTGACCAGTTTGGTTGAAATGGCTCAGTAACAGTGTGGTTGCCATGTGTGTAGATGCAGCTTTGATGAATTACCTAGATGTTTGGGCTACATCAGATCAAATATTTGGTGAATTAGAAAAATCAAAATAATTGACAATATTACATTTTTCTTTGAGTTTCTGCCAAATGCTTTGGCATCACTATCTTTATAGTCAAGGGAGAAAAGTATGAAGAATGTAAATATCTAGTAAAAAAAAAAAAAGCAATTTTTTTTTTAAGAAACTTGATATTCTACTGTGAGCTAAAGCTATGACTATCTTTTTTTTTAATTAATTAATTTATTTATTTATTAATTAATTTATTTATTTATTTGAGAGAGAGAGAGAATGAGAGACAGAGAGCATGAGAGGGAGGAGGGTCAGAGGGAGAAGCAGACTCCCTGCCGAGCAGGGAGCCTGATGTGGGACTCGATCCCGGGACTCCAGGATCATGACCTGAGCCGAAGGCAGTCGCTTAACCAACTGAGCCACCCAGGTGCCCTAAAGCTATGACTATCTGTTCATGGGTAAAATGAAGTGCTATACTTAAGGCATCACATGAGAAATCTCCTTAAACTTACCTTAATGCAATCTCATCTATCTGATTTATTAGAAACAGACATATTGAAGCAAATGAGCATATACATGATTTAGAAGGAATGATTCTGACTTTATTCTTTATGTGGGAAGTGGTGCAGAGCTTAGGATTTGGAGTCAAAAGGACTTCCAGTTAGAGTGCTCTTGTGTGTCCAGACAAATTGCTTAACTTCTCTGAACCACAGTGTACACATCTCTAAAACTGGGGTGAAAATAGCAGAGCTTTATAAGATTATTATGAGCATTAGCTGAGATCACACATAGAGCATAGAATCCAGGGCCCGGGACACAGTAGGTGCTCAGTAAATGTTAGCTATGACCTAAACAAGGTTGGACTGAATTGAGGACAGGGACCAAGACATCTGGGTGGGTTATTTTTGTTTGTTTGTTTTTAACTCTGGAGTATTATGCAGGGGATCTTTCCATTTCACAGAGCACTGACCTACCTCACATTTAAGAACCACACTGATTCTAAAGCTCCGAGTGTCAATTATTTTATAATTTAGGTATCTGAAGTCATCATTCACCCTTTTTATCAGTTGTCCAATTATCATTAATTTGTTAAGAGAAGACACCCAGCAAGTGCTGAACCAAGTGTCAGGCCTCTGCAGCCAAGACAGTGAAGGAGAACAGATTGATGAAGAGTGCTCACTGCATACAGGTCAGCAAATGCACAGATCAAGATGGACTATATACATAACATAAAGACTCTGTGCCTGCCAGTTTGCATGCATTGTCTCACTTAAATCCCATCACCCTGAGTACATACCCTCATAGTCCCCAATTCCCAGAAAATGAAATTTAGGCTTGAAGAGCTTTTTAAAATTTACCTGAGGTTATCTATAGCTAGGAAGTGGCACAGACCTAGGTTATCAAACCTGTTTCACCATTCCACTACCTACTTATGCTTTCTCCTCTAGTCTTTTAATAAATGCCATGCTGCCTTTTTCTTCTTCTTCTCCTTCTTCTTCTTCTTCTTCTTCTTCTTCTTCTTCTTCTTCTTCTTCTTCTTCTTCT